>NC_044060.1:10125217-10137717 GCF_902167405.1 Gadus morhua
TTGTGGGTAGAAGGGATTACGTGAATGTTTTAGTTAGACCAGTCCATTGTGTAGAAGAAGAATCAGCCATCCATTCCAGCTGTCATGCTGAACAGAAAGTCACAGGTTCAGAAGATACTTGACCCAAGCTCCTCCTGAATGGGGGAATGTCAGGCACACATTCTTCAACGCTTTGAGAGACCATCGGTAAGAAAAGTGTTATAGAAATGCAGTCCATTTAAAACGAAAATACTAATAAGGACCCTCCACACACACACATGCATGACGACACACACAGCCACCCACCCAGACAAGGCCATACACACGCCAACATAGTGTACCATTCAGAGGAGTACTATAAGGTGGGGGGGCTGGAGGGAGTGTATGCATATAAACGTGTGCACATATGGAGGTGAGTGCTTGCGTGTGTCTGATGTTTGACCTTCAGATAGAGTAACTAACGAATGTTCAGTGTCCAGGGTTAATAATTCATTCAACCATTTGTTGGTTTCTAAATAAAGCATAAGATTTACATTTACATTTACATTTAGGGCATTTAGCAGACGCTTTTATCCAAAGCGACTTACAATAAGTAAATTTGTCATAAGAAGTGCATCAATATATCGCTGTCGGTACAGAAAGGATGTTCATAGAACCAAGTGCAAGTACCACGATCGCTAGGTCAATCAATTCCCCGTGTTACAGCCATGATAGCAGCTACTGCAGTTGCTACACAGTGAAGTACTACAATACAATACAATACAATACAGTGTACAATGGTGGTCAGAAGTGGGAAGGTGGCTATGCAGAGTCGAGGTGGACTCTGAACAGGTGAGTCTTGAGTCTTTTTCGGAAGATAGTGAGCGACTCTGCGGTCCTGAGGGCGGCAGGGAGCTCGTTCCACCACTGAGGTCCCAAAACCGAGATGCGAAAAAAACTTAGCGATGGCGGTTCCAGACGTCCAGCTGAGGTAGTTGAGCGGAGGGATCGAGCTGGGGTGTGTGGCTTTAGCAATGCTTGGAGGTAGGCAGGGGCAGTTCCATCGACTGCCTTGTATGCCAGTACCATCGTCTTAAATTTGATGCGAGCTACTACAGGGAGCCAGTGAGTGAAGAGGGGGGTCACATGGGAGATGTGTTGATGCGTTGAATACATTTGGGTGTTTCAAGTAGTCGTGCGTTTCTCTTTCTGTTACCGCCTGTACTACGGTACGTGTGTTGGCTGACATGGGCTCTCTTGCGTGAGTGTGTGTTTGAGTGTTTCTGAGTTTTCTGTGTGCGTGCATGTGAGAAGCACATCAGTCATCTTTGATTACCACTCATGTCCTTTCACTGCAGGGGGCTCCTTCCTGTTGTCTTTGTTTCCCGGCTTCTTATTGGCTACCAGTTGAGTGCTTCCATTGTTGCCTGGCTTCCTATTGGTTTACAGTTGAGTGCTTCCTGCTTGGCGTACGGGGAACATCGGATGGACTTTAATCTATTTCCTTTTTTATTTTTTTATTCTTTCACTGCTTCCGCTGTCAAGTCCAACCGCGTGTGGAGGAATCGCTGTCTAGACACTGTGAATATAAACACCCAGACACCCACACTCACACACACACACACACACACACACACACACACACACACATACACACACACACACACACACACACACACACACACACACACACACACACACACACAAGCACACGCACACAGAAAAATGCGGGAACACACATACACACACACACACACACACACACGCACACACGCACACACGCACACACAGACACACACACACACACACAAGCTTTTATTAGCATTATTCGGTAGAGTAGTCTGGTGATGGCTGTTAAAGGAGAAGCCAACTATGCTTCACATTAAAGCCTTCAAGAGTTCCTTGACTTTTGTTGTCTCCCATTAAAATACGTTTGTGACTGTTGTAAGACTTTTAATGTGAAAAACATGAAGGTGGTGGAGATTTTACCCAGAGTCAAGTGAATGCATCGCCCTTTTCACACATCTTCGATTTACTGTCTACGTAGTATGCAAAGAATCATTGAAGGACATTGGATATTTCTATACTATATCCTTCAAGATACATCTCATATATACACACATATTCAATACATACAGCTCCAATCTACACCCTGAAATAAACCATTGCAATAAACCAGAGGGCACATTTAGTTTGATTGTTTGATGATTGCAACATGCAGACAGCACAGGAGCGTTTCTGGACAGCATATCTCTCTCTGACAAGTGGTGACAAGGCAGATGGGAAATTGAGTCTTTATTTCTGCTTCTCCGGATGCCATTAAAGTGTCTTCAACTCTTCAAGTCGACTTCAGATGAACAACTAAAGCAAGCCACTTCTCAATAGACCAAGGGCTGTCCTCACTTGATCTCATCTGCATAACAACCAAATCCATCAGGGTTTTCTTAACAGGAACAAAAAAAGCTGTCATACTTAATCATCTCACCGTTAATGATCATAAAGATATTGTTATGTGTGCTGTTGTACAGCAGGTCTTTCATAGCTATCTGGTAACGAAAACATGAAAGAACAGTTGATAAATTTGCTATGTGAGGCAATGCATGTATTCTTTGTAATTTGTTAAGTAAATAGGGCTTTGTGGAAATTGTACATCATTTTGGGCAATTGTTTTGTGCCTCTTGGTCCGGAAACCAGTATTTGTGCAGACAAATAACATTTGATTTGGATGGTTTATAGCCATGATGGTCAAAACATTTCAGTCAACTGTGAACAATCCTTTACTGTTAAAGAATGAAACTGTACAACACATGTCTTGCTGACATCCTCGCCGACACCATCACACATCTGTTGTCATGACAATGGTAGAGGTACAGTCCCTCTTCGTCATGTCAACTCTATCACTTGACAACGGTAGAGGTGGGAGCGCTCAGGTATCGACATGATTCAATGAAGCAAAAAAGCCTTTTTCTTTGTCCTCTCTTTCTGTCTGTCTCTGTCTCTGTCCCCTCTCTCTCTCTCTCTCTCTCTCGCTCTCGCTCTCGCTCTCCTCTCTCTCTCTCTCTCTCTCTCTCTCTCTCTCTCTCTCACGGATCAATATTTATTTATTTGCATCACTGTAGCATATTGCAAAAGCAGTGAAGATGTAATATGACAAGGACCATAGATTTAATAAATGCAGAGCAAGACAACGGTTGATGGAAGAGTTGACTAAAGCGCCTCTCGTGACTCGTTGGTAGGAGTAAAGTCGAAGTGATGCCCAGTTACTAATACAACTCAAACTTGCATAAATCAGTCATCTTACAACACTCTGTTCTTCTAAAAGACTTACTGTATGCTTAAACTTTACGCTATTTAAACATTTATATTTACTTAGCTAATCCATTCTGTCGAGGGAGAGAGAGAGAGAGTGAAAGAGAGAGAAAGAGAGAATAAAACAGAGGAGGAGGGAGAGAGCATGAGAGAGAGCATGAGAGAGAGCGAGAGAGAGAGAGAGAGAGAGAGAGAGAGAGAGAGAGAGAGAGAGAGAGAGAGAGAGAGAGAGAGAGAGAGAGAGAGAGAGAGTAAGAGACTATTAGCTCTAGTTTGAGCTATCCCTGGCCCTCTCTCTGTCTCTCTGTCTTGGTGACACATGACATCGAGGACTAATGTTGCCGTGGCGACAGTCTCCAGGGTTGTGTCAGTGACACCTGCTCAGTGTCACCTTGGTGATGGTTGCCGAGTGATTGAGGAGTCGGCTGAGTGGAGCAGACAGATGACACTGACACAGCAGGGGGACGGAGGGGGAGAGGTTGGAGCCAGAGGTGCAGAGAGAGGAGAGGGAGGGGAAGGGGGAGCAGAGAGAGGGGGAGACGTGGAAGGGGAGAAGGTGGTAGAGAGAAAGGGTTGGGATAAGAAGATTGAGGCAGCTGGGAGGGGAGAGAGATAGAGAGGGAAGAGGGAGAGGGAGGCTGAAATGGGGAGTAGAGAGAGAGAGAGAGAGAGAGAGAGAGAGAGAGAGAGAGAGAGAGAGAGAGAGAGAGAGAGAGAGAGAGAGAGGAATTGGCGAGGGAGGCCGGAATGGGGAGATAGGGTAGGAGAGAGATAGAGAGAGGGTGGGGAGTCGAGGATAAGGAAATAGGGAGAGAAAAGGGGGAAAAGGGAGAGAAAGAGGGAGGGAGGGAGAGCTTTGGTAATGAGACAACATTCTTCCTTTTACTCAGCAAAGTGTGATTACCTGCTGTTCAATACCTGCTGTTCTATGCCTGGTGCTGCTATTCCATAAATTATGCTATATTGACTATTAAGTCATTTAGCAGACACTTTTATGCAACGTGACGTACAGCATATTCAGATACATGTCATGAACGTGCAGGATGGGGTTAGGGGACACCTTGCTCAGGGACGCTACTGCTAGAATGCAGACATGAGGGTTTCAAACCCAGTCCCTTTGGGCTGGTGGTTGAAGGCCAAGAATCATTCTTCCCCTGTGGTATTGGTATTGTACGGTGACTGCTAACTGGTTTCTGGGTTCCCTTGGACCGACATCAGCATATCCTTCATTAGAGGACCTAAGTGAGGACACAGGAGTGCAGAGAGAGAGGAGGAGGAGCGGACATTCCTTGGGTAGACAGCGGGAGGACATGAGAGAGAGAGAGAGAGAGAGAGAGAGAGCGAGAGAGAGAGAGAGAGAGAGAGAGAGAGAGAGAGAGAGAGAGAGAGAGAGAGAGAGAGAAGGAGAGATAGTCCTTGGGTAGACAGTGAGAGGTGCCAAGGTCAGGGTGTTTCGATCGCGTCTTGATCAATTAGAGTTAGAGGAGAGGTGTCTCGTTAGGGAGTTATGAGATTTCTCCTGACGCTGCGGTACACCGAGGAGACGAGGAGAAGGTGACACCTCCTCCTGCTAATGCCGTAGGAGGAGGAGGAGGAGGAGGAGGAGGAGGAGGAGGAGGAGGAGACCAACAGGTAGACAAATGTCCCCCCTGCTGCTAGGCAACCAGGGCCGTCTTAGAACAAGGGAGAGGCCGTGGAAAAATATGTAAAATAAATAAATAATTGTATCTATTATGTATGTGTGGGGGGGGGGGGGGGGGTGTGTATGTGTGTATATATGTGTGTGTGTGTGTGTTCAATTCACAGAGTATTCACACAGCATCTGTGGATAACTATTTCCATTGTAAGGATTCTTATTATTCTTATTATTTAGAATTTGTAACACATTTCACACTGCTCCTGATTGGGCAAAAGTTTTAAAATTTGTTAATGACATGTAAGCAGGTCTAGGTCAAATTGTTTGGAACCATTTCAACCATAGGGGGCCCTATAATTTGCGGTCAAAGTGAAAGGATCCGCCCCGCTGCCCCTAAGGACAGACATTTCTAATGCTAAGTGTACAGGCCTTGTTTTACATGTTGAACATTTTTGCCTCTTGGAACCATCTGTACATCTCTGTACAGTGAAGCCCTGTACAAGTTTTTGAACTTAAAAAGTATTCTTCTATATAAACCCAGGTGCAAAGCACACAGGCTCTAGGGACTAAATTATTTAAAGTTGAAAAGTGGTAATTATTGAACATTATTCTATGAACCACAAATCAGGTTCAAATGGTGCCAAGAGCTGGTATCTTTTCATAGAGGCCATTTCCCCTAATAAGTGTAGCAGGTTTTGTGTCGCTAGCTCAATTAATGACTTCACAGTGTCCATTACAAAAAGTGCTCAGCTGTTGAGCATTAACACTGCCAAGTGGATTTTTGGGATACCTTTTGTATGATTTTTCTGAACCTTTTTTTGGATCTTAATTGGGATTCATCTTTTGGATAATTTTTTTTTTTTTTTCTTCTGACTAGGTGTGTTTTCCATATATTTTTGGAGTTATCACGTCTAGCTCGATTGGTAGTGCATACCATGGCATGATGCTTGGTCTCGTTTATCTCAACTGGTACTGAAAGTTATAGATGAAATTAATTTAAAAAAGTAAATCCACAGAATTAGTCAATCTTTTGCGGGAAGTAAATAATTTTTTTTATAAAGAATTGTATTTTGAGTGTCGTTAAGACAGGGAGATCCAAGCAAGTGTTTAGTTTTAAACCAACTTTTATATAAATGTAGCAGATACAAATTTGGCTCTTAAAAACAGTGGAAACCAAACAACTGACCTGGGCAGTGTTAATGGTATGCACTCAATCAGTTGAGCTAGAAGGGACCACTTTGGCGATTTAGATAAAACACATAAAGTCATTGTGTTCTTTTTTGTGTGGGCTGTGGATACCCTTTTTGCCAGCCAGAAGTCTTAGTCTTAATTTGTAATACTAGGAGTTAATCAGAATATTATTGTTCGTCTTCAACTTCTAATGAAAAGCTAATAATAAGATAGAAAATGTTAAGCAGTTTTTAGAGTTCATTTACTGTTAAACACATCAGTTCATTTTTAAAAAAAATACATACATTTTGTTCAATGTAATATTCAAATTTTGCATACATTTGAACACATTACATTTGATTAAAACTAGATGATCCTGATCTATTCTCTGTGCAACAGGAAGTAAGGCGATACCATGAATTGAGGTGTCGTGCAGGAAGACAGGTGTTACGTGCCATTCATGTGTCCTGGTATTAACGAGATGCCTCGTCAGTGATTACGCTCCCGCTTACACGTGTTCCCGACTGCGACCGTTCATGAGCACTGCGTTCGGAATCTAGAAGTTCTTCAGGATTACCGCCACCATCTGTTGGGTGTGGAACATACATAGGTTCTTTGTTGGTTGGTGATCATGGAGGCAGCAAGAAATATATTTTTTGTCCTTCGTGCATGCAGGCAACACCTTGACAAATGGGCAACTCTGTTAGCAAAATCTGGCCACAGTTGCTGAAAGTAAGTAGAATCATCAGAGTGTCATGAGGTGTCGTTAATGAGAACTTTCCAAATCGCAATTTTTTTTCTCCCATAATTCCCAGCGATCTCAACGCTCCATTATAGAGGAGTGTGTAGTAGGCAAAGTGTGTGTGTGTGTGTGTGACAGTGTCTGTGTGGGTGCATGTGCGTAGATGCATCTGTGGGTGTATGCGTTCTTGCCCTGATTATTAACATTAATGAGAAAACTAACAAAATAAGGAAAATAGATCATTTTCAAAAACTATTTTGAAAATGAAACCAAGCAAAATACTAAACTAAACTAGCAGACAAATTGCACTAGCTATTTAAAACAAAGAACCGTTTAACTGAAGTTGAAAACAAAGATATTAAACAAAACATAATATAAAACATAAACATAATGTACACAAATTAAAAATGCTAATCTATGGATGCCTTTTAGTGAGTGTTTGTGTGAGTGTGTGCGCATGTATGCATGTAAGAAGACCCGATATACTTTTATAACCGCGATACGTCACCAATACTGAACTAGATGTGAACCGACCTTCTACTGTTATAGACCTTGGGGATATGTATTATTTGTGTGTGTTTGTGTTAATGTATTTTGTGTAGGTATGTGTATGTGTGTTTGGGGGTTTGTTGGGTTTTATATTTGGTGTGTGTTTGTGTGTGTGTGTGTGTTTGTTTGTGTGTGTGTGTGTGTGTGTGTGTGCGCATATATTTGTTGTGGTTGAGGTTATTCATTGTGTGAGTTTGTTTCTCCTGGGACCCTGGCTCCTCCCTAAGGGATAGACACTCCTCCTCCTCCCTCCTCCCTCCTCTTTTCCCCCTCCATACAGTCTTTGTCTCAGGTTCCCTCATCTCTTCCTCTCTGAGCAGGTACCGACCGGTTCCTTCCAGGAGTTTTGGTGTTGATGATCTGGTGAGTTATGGACAACAGGACACAGGAAGTAGCCCACAAGACCATCAAGATGGCATCCAGTCTAGAGGGCTTATTCCTGGGCTGCTTCCGCATAGTCGTCGACCAGAACTAAAAGGTACTGGGTTTGACCCCTATATCCACAGTCTGCCCGAAGGCGTTCTTGGGCAAGGCGTCCTCTGAACCCTACATGCTCTCGATTGATGTACTGTATACAAAAATACAAATCAATGTAAGTCAATACAGCATAAAGACATCTGCAAAAACACTAGTGTGAATCAGTATGAGTGGCATGTTTATATTTGAGGTAAAATGTGTGAATGAGTGAAATAACATTGCATAATTATATTATATATTGTATCCCTCTATTTTATTTGATCGATCTACTTGATCTGTTACAAATCAGAATTGTAACCGTCTTTGTGTCAAGTCTGAATCCCGCATTTCTAAGTGAACATCGCTAACATAAACTGAGCTGAGGTTACTCTCTCCAGCCCTGTAGCTCTGGTACCTCCCACAACACTCTGTACAGGAACACCTACGAACAGGTACACCTCCGTACAGCCCACCTCCTTACAGCACTCTGAGCTGGGCAGTCAACAGGTGGTCAACAGTGAGCAGGTAAATATATTTGGTGTAGCGTGTTTGAAGCAGCATGTTGTACAGCCTCGGGTTGAGGAACACACAATGTGTTTGATGTGTCACCCTCTCGCCACGGGCTGTCATGAGGGCTGACTGAATCCCTCGTCCACTGGGACCCTGCCTCACGCTCCCTCTCTCGCTCCGGAGGCTCTCTGTGTGTACATACATGGTGTGTGTGTGTGTGTGTGTGTGTGTGTGTGTGTGTGTGTGTGTGTGTGTGTGTGTGTGTGTGTGTGTGTGTGTGTGTGTGTGTGCGTGTGTGTGTGTGTGTGTGTGTGTCTGTTTGTGTGCATGCATGAGAGGGAGAGAGAGAGCTGTGTGTGGATTTTGTGTAAGTGCATCTATGCACACTGCAGACAAGTGTGTAGGAATGTCTGTGGGTTTGTAGTTTTCAGCATGTGCATATGTGTGAGTGTTTGTGTGTGTGTGTGTGTTTGTGTGTGTGTGTGTGTGTGTGTGTGTGTGTGTGTGTGTGTGTGTGTGTGTGTGTGTGTGTGTGTGTGTGTGTGTGTGTGTGTGTGTGTGTGTGTGTGTTTGTTTGTGTGTGTGCCGATATGCTTGCACTTGTATCCACATGCTGTTTAAAATAGTAGGTTATTAGATTATGGATGTTGTGTTTTTTTTAATTTATGGAAATATAAATATGAAATATCTATCCCTTATCAATATTTAATGGCGGTTCTTCCCCAGGGGCAGGGAGTGACGGTAGAAAGACAGGGCGCAGTATTCACACACTGTGTACCCTTTTTGATCATCCACCCAGCTGGAGAAACACTGGAAAACCAGGCTGAGATTGATGCTGGGTGGACAACTGGATATTATGTCTTCATTATTATACCTTACCATACCTTGCCGTAGAATATTGGACCTTTACCTCAACCTACAGCACTGCACTTGTCCTATCTACATTGACCGTGCCTTAACCTATTTTACCTTATCGGACCCTCCATAATGCTACCGACAATATATTCTCCTTACCTTTGTTTTTACCATGTCTTACCTAACCATTTACCAAATGTCTTACCGAAACCTTAAAGGACAAGCTTCACGCTCGACTATTTGAATACAACAGCTTGTTGAAGGGTACTGCTTGTTATTGTGAGATCAGGTTGTTTAGAATGGAGACTCTTTCTTTGAACACATTTGAAAATTTGAAGAGAAAGAACATAAATCGACCCATGATTGTCTGTAATCACACCTTAGATGTAAATCTAGTTTTGTGATGAAGTTTTTGGCTTTGTTTTTGTACTGCTGGCCCCCAAGGTTAGAGTTCAACGTCAACAACACAAAACTGAAAGTGTTTGTGTGTGTGCGAGCGTAGGAGAATGTGTATTTGTGTGTGTGTGTGTGTGTGTGTGTGTGTGTGTGTGTGTGTGTGTGTGTGTGTGTGTGTGTGTGTGTGTGTGTGTGTGTGTGTGTGTGTGTGTGTGTGTGAGAGGGAGGTTGTAATGATAGATGCTTGAGTTTGGGAGTGTCCCCTGTAGTGCAATATCCTACACAAACACATATACACACACACAAGCACAAAAACACACACACAAAAAAAAACACACACACTCTCGCACACTCGGACACACACACACACACACACACACACACACACACACACACACACACACACACACACACACACACACACACACACACACACACGTACACACACACACACACACACACACACACACACACACACACACACACACACACACACACACACAAAGAAACACAAACGGTTGCAATTGGCCCCTGCAGAGCCATATCATCTATATCATGCCTCAATGGATGAGAAAAACACAGAAAAAACACAAACACACACACACACACGCAGGGCGTCATAATCTCCTCCCTGAAAGCCAATGGGCTCCCAGCGTGGCCTGTGTGTGCACGTGGTCGCTCCCAATGCACGGCATCATCAATAGAGGAGGTGAGGAGGAGCAGGTGGAGGACTCCCTCATCTCCTCTCCCCCTGAGACGTTAAATGGGTCGCCCGCCGACATAGGACCAATCTCTGTCTAAGTGCTTTCTAAAATGGCTCTGTGCTCAGCCCCGCGTCCCCAAACAGCACACTCTTCCCCGGTTTATTCCCGGGGTTCTCGCTTTGTCTCACTATCTCTCTCTCTCTCTCTGCCTCACTGTTTCTCTCACTGTCCTATTCTCCTTCCCTCACCCATTGTTCCTTATCCGTCATCTCTGGACGGTCAGGGCACCCGGACAGAAGGGAGTGGACATGTTTGTTGTCCGGCCGGAGGGGAGATGACAGTGTTTGCTTGTCTGGAAGGAGCGTGGATGGTGGTTGGGGGGGTTGAATGTCTGGACGGGGTGGAGAAGGGGTTGTAGTTTAAACATCTGTGTGGAGGCTAGTGTATGGTAGAGAATGTCTGGATGGAGGGTGGGTGATGGTGGGGTTTGATTGTTCAGATGGAGGGGGGGTGATTGATGGGGTTTAATGTTCATTTCTTACTTTCATGGCCCGCATAAATCGAATCCGTTCCATAGAATGAATAAACAGTGACACCATTATATCATATATAACGTTTGAGAACATCCATTGGCCAACCAATTCAGAGAAATCTGCATGGAAATATTGGAATCAAAACCGAGGTGACCTTTGATGTGTTTTGAGGCTGATCCGTCGTACCTGCGCGGGTTACAGTGTATACAGTAGACTGATTGTCGGTTGAGTGTGATGAATGAGTGGCTGACTAGTGTAGCGGAACGAGCGTTCATCTCCCATTACTGTCAGAACAGATGAAGTGCTGGTGGCAGCGCCAACGTAGCTGGCGGGAACAGAGCCTTTAACGAGCGTAAATCAATTAAAGACAAAAATGATCAATTTACTTGAGTAATTAGGCTGAGCATTAGCAGTTATTACCACGAAACACATTTATCAGTCACTTAACCCCCCCCTCCCCCCCCTCCTACCCCAAACAGTACTCGTTCTCTTTCTCTCTCTCTCCTCCCCAGACTCTGCCTTGGATTCTAAATGGGAAAGCGTGCGATGAGCTAAATTGAATTTAATTGATAAAATAATTAGAACCATTTAAATGAGTCAATTAACGGGTGACTTGGGGGAGGGGGGAGGGGGGAGGGTGGAGGGTGGAGAGTATGGGCGGGAGGGAGATCTTCCCCTGGGAGTTTGAGCGTTATTAATAACCCTGAGAAAGTGAATGTGCGTGCCGCCGCTAGGGAAGGGGTCCCCGATCGCCGCCCGCCGTAACCCAGAAACGCTGGGAGTCGGCGTGCTGGAGCCTGGGGGGCACGGCGGGGGGGGGGGGGGGGGACGGATCCGCTCGGATACCGGCCCGGGCTGTCCTTGAGAATACACACACACTCTGACTGGCGAATACACACACGCCCGCGCTCGCGCACGCACACACACCCACACACACACACACACCCACACACACGCACACACACACACACACACACACACACACACACACACGCACACACACACGCACACATGCGCGCGCACACACGCGCGCACACACACACACACACACACACACACACACACACACACACGGCAAACACACGCACACATTCTGGATGGCTAAATACACACACATGCCCACACGCACACACACACACACACAGACAAACATACGCACACACACACATGTTTACACACACACTCATACACACACACAGAATGTGAGAGAGTTAAGTGGCTCCATTGTGGAGTACTTAGTCCTAGACGCGGTCACCAGCTGCTGAGTACCCCACCATGCCACCATCGTTTTTAGTGTGCGTGTGCATTTGTGTGTGTGAATGTGTGTGATGCCGTGCAGTTGGGAAATTGCTTTGTGCCGGGGTCTCTGAAGGGGATCTCTGTCATTCAGTCATCTAAACAGCATCCCCCCTCTCCCCCTCCTCACCCCCCCCCCCCTCCCACCACAATCATCAGCAAAATTATTCTCTACACCCTCTCCTCGTCCCTGAGTACCATCACCACGGCAACCTCCTCCTCTCCTCCTCTGCCTCTCAATCAGAGTCCATCACGGGGATGCTGGCTGGGGCAAGCTGTGCCGTTTAGCTCCAGGAGTGATTAGGGTGCTGCCCTAATCAGGGTGTTCGTTAGCCAGGGTGTCGGTTAACGAGAGTGTAAGTTAACGTTGGTCTTAGGTAATGTCA
>NC_044060.1:10140217-10145217 GCF_902167405.1 Gadus morhua
CTCTCTACCTCCTGTTTTATACTCCTTACTCTCTCTTTCTCTCTTACCTAGTCTCTCTCTCTCTCTAATGAGGGCCAGCCTAAAAAATACTGACTTCCTCTGGAGACCTGAAATGGGCAGACCGACAAAAACACACACACACACACACACACACACACACACACACACACACACACACACACACACACACACACACACACACACACACACACACACACACACACACACACACACACACGTACACACACACACACATACACACACACACACACACACACACACACACACACACACATGCACACACACGGATTGAAAACAAGTATACAAAGACAAATGAAGGTGAAGGAAGAGACTCGAGGGGTCAGAGAGAGAGGTCGAGAGAGGCAGACAGATACAGAGAGTGAGAGAGGGAGAGAGAGAGAGGGGGATAGATACAGATACAAAGAGAAAGCAGTAGAGGGACACAGAGCGAGAAATGGAGAGATACAGAGAGTGAGAGAGGGAGAGAGAGAGAGGGATAGATATAGATACAAAGAGAAAGCAGTAGAGAGACACAGAGCGAGAAATGGAGAGATACAGAGAGTGAGAGAGGGAGAGAGAGAGAGGGATAGATACAGATACAAAGAGAAAGCAGTAGAGAGACACAGAGCGAGAAATGGAGAGATACAGAGAGTGAGAGAGGGAGAGAGAGAGAGAGGGATAGATACAGATACAAAGAGAAAGCAGTAGAGAGACACAGAGCGAGAAATAGAGAGATACAGAGACAAAGAGAACGAGAGAGAGAGAGCAATAGACATAGAAAACAGGAAAGGGACATTGAGACTGAGAGGAGCAATGAGGAAAGAGTGACAAAAAAGAAAGACTGAGGGAAAAATACAGGATCGATAAAAGTGGGTCTGGATAAGCGATCTTGCTCCTCTTCCTCCTCTCCTGTTATTGCCGAGAGCTGTTAGGAAGATGACTTTAATCCTTTATTGACCACCTCTCACTGTGTGGTCAGAAATACAATAAAATAACCTTTCATTAAACACACCAGAGGTCGATAAAGCATGATTAAAAAAATATCAGCGAGGACACAAACAATAACACTTAACATTTGTTTATTTGATCCAAAGCATATGTTCTAAAAGGGATGATTTAAAAAGGATGTAAAAACTAAAAAACACACCTATGTATAGATATTGTGGCAACCCCAGTGGTCGGTGGCTGGGATTCCCAATAAAGGACGCTCAAGCCCGGTGTCGGAACGAGGGTTTTATTTCAGGACCGCTCAGGAGAATAAGGAAAATCATAAAATAACTAAGGCAACTTCCACCATGGGGAAATGGGTTGGGGGTTCTCCGCCCAGGCCCGTCTTGGTGTCCGGCGCGAATGTTGCTCCCTTGGCACCCTTCAGTTATGCCTAGGGGAAAGCATTCCACACGTTAGGGCGATAGTATGTCGGTCTCTCCTATGCGTCTCTCTCCCTTGACTGCCGTGTGCTCGGCCTTTAATACCCCACTGCCGCCGCCTTCTCCCAGGTGATCTCATCCCCCAGGTGATCTCATCCCCCAGGTGATCTCAATCCCCCAGGTGATCTCAATCCCCCAGGTGATCTCATCCCCCAGGTGATCTCATCCCCCAGGTGATCTCATCCCCCAGGTGATCTCATCCCCCCTGATTGTCTGTGCCTGCTTGATTGGTGGGCGGTTACAGCTGTGTTGAAGGGGATGTATTTCCCTTGGACTACTTGTCCATAGAGAGGGCGCTGTTCAGAGCGTTGGCGAGTTTCCTCCAGGTCCGCCGGCGCGGGGTTGCCACAATATATATGTTTTGTATTTGTATTTTTTTAAGCAACTTTATTTGACAAACAAGGAAAGAAAGACTCTAAGCCTCAATAACAATTCGCCAAACTAATCTTCCATGAAAACCACATATGTTTTACAGATGTCTTCCAAAAATGTACAATCCGACACACAGGAAAGCTATCCCTGTTTTTTTCGATGTTTTGATCATGTTTATCTAACTCAGTGAGTTCATGTCATGTTCATAGATTTCGCTGAGGCCATTCAATTTCCATATAATTCAGGGAGGTCGTACAATATTCATTTAATTCAGATGATTCAAACTAGGGCTGCTCGATTATGGGAAAAATCATAATCGCGATTATTTTGGTCAATATTTAAATCACGATTATTCAAACGATTATTTTTGAGTTTGAAAACATGTATTTATTCAGCATGTCTCTCCCAAAAAAAACGTTGTAACTGAGAACTTTGAAAATTTGCCTTAAAAAAATACACAGAATTGTCAAAAAGAAAATGTTTTTTGACAATTCTAAAATATCTACAGTAATATACAGATATGTATCCAGCTGTTCTGCCCTTTCTATAAAACATTAAAGAATTTTTTTTTACATGAAAAGAAAATAGAAAAACTCGATTATGCTAATTTTGTGATCGTTTGACGCTAAAATCAAAATCGCGATCAAAATTCGATTAATCGCCCAGCCCTAATTCAAACCAATCATTTTTTTTTAGAGGTTATATTTAACCCTTTTCATATCTTCACAAGAGGTGACAGACAGCGCATGTCAAGGCCACAGAAACACACACTCCATCTCCACTCCATTTGCGTCTCTTTTGAAATGCTCAACAAAAGTATTTTCTTTACCTCGTCGGATTGCACCTTGAACCTTCTCTCTCTCTATGTCTCTCTCTCTCTGTCAGTCTGTCTGTCTCTCTCTGGTAGATTGAGCTAGTGTGTGAGACCGATAACCTCCTCTCCACCATGGATATAGATGGGGGATAGGGGGGGGGGGGGGGGGGGGGGGGGGGGGGGAAGTGATATTGCTTGTGTGTTTAGTTGCAGGAATTGAGTTCTGGAGAAAATGTTGATCTATTTAACGGAAGATGAAAGCTGACTGATTTGATTAAGTCACTGTCTCTGAACTCAGGCAAACAGAAAGAGAAACTTTGCTTTCAATAGAAAAGGATGTACCGAGGTATAGAGCCGGAAGGAATAGACACACCATTTTCCGCTTTGAGCAATGAAGATATGATACGGGGGAATGGGGATAATTTGTAATTCACATGATAGACGACATGTTTTCATATGACATTATCATCTGAATAATGTAATTCTGTCATCATTCATAGGTTCATGAATATTTACTGTGATCTTCATTTGCTTTGATAACATGATATATCTCGGGTGATAGTGTGCATAACGCAAGGGATAATTCACCGGTAAATCCTGCGTCCTGCATTGTTTTTTGATAACAGCCCACCTAGTCATGGATTATCCCACTCTTACTATGGTTTCCTGGGATATATAAGAGGGTGGATACATATTTCTTGATCTAAAACCGATCTATTTGTAACTAAGATATCGTTGCCTTTTTTTTCCATGGCAATATTAAGCATCCGATTTTGTTGATTGGTAATGCATTGTTATGCTAGTAGCATGCCTTCAGTGGACTAGCAGAAGTGGGATGCCAACACAAGAGTAGCACCATCACTAGCTAGGACGAATCAGCTATTTTCTATCGTTCTGTATTTTGAAGGGCAAGTTCTGGTTACATTGTAAACTTGTGGCTGAAGGCAACAGAATTATTGACAGAATATTCAATAGATGATGGAAGTAAATGTTGTTTTGTTTGCCAGCTGATATGAGTTGAATAAAAGTTGGGCATTTGTTGAGGAGGATCCAACCCTATGCTGATGATCTGTGTTCTGTCTGAACCTCAACAACATGACTTAAAGGAACCAACCCTATGCTGATGATCTTTGTCCTAAACCTCCACAACATGACTTAAAGGAACAAACCCTATGCTGGTGATCTTTGTCCTAAACCTCCACAACATGACTTAAAGGAACAAACCCTATGCTGATGATCTTTGTTCCGTCTGATCCTCTACAACCTTCCTCCAAAAGCAAAGCTCCAAAGGATAAAACTTGACAGCACCCACCTACCTTCACCTCCACCTCGCCGCTGCCTGGTTCCTTCCTGACTACTACCACCTTTTCCTTCCTTCGTCGTCAAAAAATCCAAATTGTTTCCATTTATGTTGTCATTGTTGCTCTGTCTTACTATTTTTCGCTATTTTTCTTCCTTTCATTCCTCATTTGACATCTTAAGATTTCTTTCCGATTCTGAATTTGTTATTCTATCCTCTTTATTTTTCTTTATTCACCCTTTTTTTTACTTTTGTGTTTAGTCTCCATACTTGTTAGTTGTCCAAAAAAGTAAATCCAAACTTTATTGATCAACATTTAAACTAGTTTATTGTGCTTCACGTGTCACACAAAATAAAACTTAAATAGAACTCAAGAATAGATCCATTCAAAGTAACCTCTTAAGACCCAATCGCCCACCGGTGGGCGATTCGGTTTGTTGACGATATGTTTCCACTACGGAGCGACATAACCCGCTTCAACTTTCATCATTACAGACATTCTATACGTCGTTAGAAAGGGTAGAATCTCCACAATTTATTCATCCGGTTGTTTTTTTCTATAAATCATGAGCACAAAACCATAAATATTGATATTTACCAGCATGGTAAACCGGAAATGCCAAAAAACAAAGTGACTCCCTACCTTTGAAGCAATCTGAGAACCGTAATATGTGTCCATTCCTCAATTATTTATATTCCAATTGTCCGTGAGAATCCACTGTTCAAAAGCATCCAAATGGTTTTTCATAAAATTATTCCAGCTTGTGAATATCGTCGTGTAAAGTCCATTTGTTTACCATCTCCAAACTTTGTTCGTCAACTAACATCCAGACGTTCGCAGCCGTATCGATATTTTCTCTAGCTCCAGTATGCAGTTGTTGGATATGCTTGTTTTCATCACTTTGCTGGCTACAAAATAAAAGTGTCCCCGTCTTTTTCTGTTCAGTTTTCACCCCGGTACAGCCCGTGAAGTAGATGGAGCGCTCCCAGTTCGAAGGGCCAATGGGCTTTGTTTACTTTGTTTCGCGGCTTTAGTATAGGGACAGCGTATTGGCTATTGATA
>NC_044060.1:10150217-10152717 GCF_902167405.1 Gadus morhua
CTCTACCTTGTCACTTGGAGAAAAGTTGCTCTGGGATAGATATTCATTTTGGTATTGGATATTGGATTGCAGACCCCAGTATTCTGACTACAGCCAGTCTGCAGGATGTAGGAGAGGGGGATAGAGAGGAAGATGGAGAGAAGGTAACGGAGCGATGGAAGGAGGGAGAGAAGGAGAGATGGAAGGAGGGAGGGAAGGAGAGATGGAAGGAGGGAGAGAAGGTAACGGAGCGATGGAAGGAGGGAGGGAAGGAGAGATGGAAGGAGGGAGGGAAGGAGGGAGGGAAGGAGAGATGGAAGGAGGGAGGGAAGGAGAGATGGAAGGAGGGAGGGAAGGAGAGATGGAAGGAGGGAGGGAAGGAGAGATGGAAGGAGGGAGGGAAGGAGAGATGGAAGGAGGGAGGAAAGGAGAGATGGAAGGAGGGAGGGAAGGAGAGATGGAAGGAGGGAGGGAAGGAGAGATGGAAGGAGGGAGGGAAGGAGAGATGGAAGGAGGGAGGGAAGGAGAGATGGAAGGAGGGAGGGAAGGAGAGATGGAAGGAGGGAGGGAAGGAGAGATGGAAGGAGGGAGAGAAGGAGAGATGGAAGGAGGGAGAGAAGGAGAGATGGAAGGAGGGAGGGAAGGAGAGATGGAAGGAGGGAGGGAAGGAGAGATGGGAGGAGGGAGGGAAGGAGAGATGGGAGGAGGGAGGGAAGGAGAGATGGGAGGAGGGAGGGAAGGAGAGATGGGAGGAGGGAGGTAAGGTATTAGAGATATGGAAGGAGGGAGAGATGGAATGGGGGAGAAGGAGAGGGATCATTAGCTGGTGCTCATGGAGGAGGAGGAACCTGGTGAGGCTGCTCCCCTTTGAGCGGGAGCAGCTTTGATGTTAATATCCCTGTGCTCCCTGCAGACCTCATCTACCCTTCATCCACCACCTCATGCACCTCCTCATCCACCTCCACATCATCTCATCCTCCTCCTGAACCACCTCTTCATCCGCTTTCTCATTCTTCTCATCACCTCATCCCCCACCACATCTATCTCCTCATCCCCTCATCAACCTCTTCATCCACCTATGCATCCACCACATTCATCTCCTCCTTCAGCTTTCTAGACTCCTCTCCTCCTTAGTCTCCTCATTTCCTGCTTGCCCTGCACATCTCCTCTTTAATCTCCTTCTCCCTGCAACGACAACACTGCATGAGATACTCCACACCTGTGAGGATAAGAAAGTAAAATCGATGAAATGCAGCACCGCAGCACAATCAGCACAAAACATTAAGTCTAAAGTTATGATGAGGACATCAAACCCAAACTTTGTAAGTGTGAAACTGAAGCAGAGAAGTTAGCAAAAACATTTAATGAGAAGAAATACAGTTTAAATGTTTAGCACTAACTAACGGCTAATTTAAAGCAAGTTTTTACTGGAAAAATAACAACGAAATGTTTATAAATTGAACAGAAAGCTGAGTCACAGTGTTCTCGTTTCTCCTCCTCCTCTGCTAACCCCCGGTGGCTGCTTAAGACGGTCAGCTGATTAACCAACCAGGAAGCCAGCGGGCCCAGTGCTGTAAACCGCGATGACCGTCGTCAGGGACCGTCTGACATTTACATCCTCTCCTTCCCAGCGCGGCGGCGGCGGCGCTTAGCTCGCTGCTCTCATGGAGTTTAAAACTTTAATCGACGCTCGTGCTAATATGACATAATCAGCTCTTTACAAGAGAGAGAGAAACATGAGGGAGGGAGCGGGAGTGAGATGGAGAGAGAGCGAGGGAGGGATGGACGGAGCGGGAGAGGAAGGGGGAGTGAGGCAGAGGGAGGGATGGAGGGAGAGGGAGACAGGGTGGAGGGAGAGAAAAGTAAAACAGAGTGAGGGGGGGAAAGAAATGAGTGGACGGGAGATGGGGGAGACAGTAAGAGGGTGAAAAAGCAGAGCGAGCGACGGGAAGAGAGCGTGCGAAATCCTCTTGTGTTATTTACAGCGGAGAGTTTTATGACTGTTAATCTGTTAAGCGTGCGGCTTTTGTCTGCCCATCATCTGAAGATGGCGCCGCTCTCTGTTTCTGCCGCGTAAAGAGCGCCTCTTTACCAGCGAGCGCCACAAAAGGGCTTAGTGTGGGTATTGTGTGAGCCCTGTAAGCCCAGCAGTGTGTGCACTCTATTGTCCATTAAGAGCAGAATAAAGACCATCTGTCAGTATGCGTCCGTCTGCCACCAGAGGCCCGGCTGACCCCTAAACACGACCACTATAAGACGTCTCTGACCCGCTCCCCAGGGGGGCCGGGGGAGCCGGAGGAGACAGGGGCCGTGTCAGCTGTGTTGTAGCCTTTTCAAATCTCCTATTTTTTATATTTGAGTTACACATGTTTGGTCCTACAGTGTATGTGTGTGCACGTACATGCATGTTTGAATGATGCGTGCATGTGCATGAGAGGGCATGCATGTGCTTATGTGTATGCCTGCGTCTCCGCGTGCGTGTGTTTTTTCGCGAGTGTGGGAGAGTGTGTGCGCTGGTTGT
>NC_044060.1:10157717-10177717 GCF_902167405.1 Gadus morhua
ACCAATAGAAAACAACAGCGTTACCCCTTATGTTTTTTTCATGACGACCAATAAAAAACGACAGTGTTACCCCTTATGTTTTTTTCATGACGACCGATAAAAAACAACAGTGTCACCCCTTGTGTTTTTTTTCATGACGACCAATAAAAAACAACAGTGTTACCCCTTATGTTTTTTTTCATGACGACCAATATAAAACAACAGTGTTACCCCTTATGTTTTTTTTATGACGACCATTAAAAAACGACAGTGTTGTCCCTTATGGTTTTTTTCATGACGACCAAAGAAAAAGCACATTATCACCCGTCATGTTTCATTTGATAAAAACGACAGTGTTACCCCCTATGTTTTATTCGATACATTTCGACAGTGCTACCCCTTATTGGTTTTTCATGACGACAGATAAAAAACGACAGTATTAGCCCTTTACGTTTCATTTGATAAAAACGACAGTGTTACCCCTTATGTTTTTTCATGACGACCAATAAAAAACGACAGTGTTACCCCTTGTGTTTTTTTCATGACGACCGATAAAAAACAACAGTGTTACCCCTTGTGTTTTTTTTCATGACGACCAATAAAAAACAACAGTGTTACCCCTTATGTTTTTTTTCATGACGACCAATAAAAAAACGACAGTGTTACCCCTTTTGTTTTTTTCATGACGACCATTAAAAAACGACAGCGTTGTCCCTTGTGTTTTCTTTCATGACGACCAATAAAAAAAAACAGTGTTACCCCTTATGGTTTTTTTCATGACGACCAAAGAAAAACGACATTGTCACCCCTCATGTTTCACTTGATAAAAACGACAGTGTTACCCCCTATGTTTTATTCGATACATTTCGACAGTGTTACCCCTTATTGGTTTTTCATGACGACAGATAAAAAACGACAGTATTACCCCTTTACGTTTCATTTGATAAAAACGACAGTGTTACCCCTTATGTTTTTTCATGACGACCAATAAAAAACGACAGTGTTACCCCTTGTGTTTTTTTCATGACGACCGATAAAAAACAACAGTGTTACCCCTTGTGTTTTTTTTCATGACGACCAATAAAAAACAACAGTGTTACCCCTTATGTTTTTTTTCATGACGACCAATAAAAAAACGACAGTGTTACCCCTTTTGTTTTTTTCATGACGACCATTAAAAAACGACAGCGTTGTCCCTTGTGTTTTCTTTCATGACGACCAATAAAAAAAAACAGTGTTACCCCTTATGGTTTTTTTCATGACGACCAAAGAAAAACGACATTGTCACCCCTCATGTTTCACTTGATAAAAACGACAGTGTTACCCCCTATGTTTTATTCGATACATTTCGACAGTGTTACCCCTTATTGGTTTTTCATGACGACAGATAAAAAACGACAGTATTACCCCTTTACGTTTCATTTGATAAAAACGACAGTGTTACCCCTTATGTTTTTTCATGACGACCAATAAAAAACGACAGTGTTACCCCTTGTGTTTTTTTCATGACGACCGATAAAAAACAACAGTGGTACCCCTTGTGTTTTTTTTCATGACGACCGATAAAAAACAACAGTGTTACCCCTTATGTTTTTTTTCATGACGACCAATAAAAAAACGACAGTGTTACCCCTTATGTTTTTTTCATGACGACCATTAAAAAATGACAGCGTTGTCCCTTGTGTTTTTTTTCATGACGACTAATAAAAAAAAACAGTGTTACCCCTTATGGTTTTTTTCATGACGACCAAAGAAAAACGACATTGTCACCCCTCATGTTTCATTTGATAAAAACGACAGTGTTACCCCCTATGTTTTATTCAATACATTTCGACAGTGGTTTTTCATGACGAAAGATAAAAAACGACAGTATTACCCCTTTACGTTTCATTTGATAAAAACGACAGTGTTACCCCTTATGTTTTTTCATGACGACCAATAAAAAACGACAGTGTTACCCCTTGTGTTTTTTTCATGACGACCGATCAACTTATGTTTTTTTCCCATGATGACTGATGAAAAACAACAGTTGTTACCCCTTATATTTTTTTTCATGACGACCAATAAAAAACGAGTGTTACCCCTTGTGTTTTTTTTATGACGACCGATAAAAAACAACATTGTTACCCCTTGTGTTTTTTTCATGACAACCAATAAAAGACAACAGTGTTACCCCTTTTTTTTTTTTCATGACGACCAATAAAAAAACGACAGTGTTACCCCTTATGTTTTTTTCATGACGACCATTAAAAAACGACAGTGTTACCCCTTGTGTTTTTTTTCATGACGACCAATAAAAAACGACAGTGTTACCCCTTATGTTTCTTTCATGACGACCATTAAAAAACGACAGTGTTGTCCCTTATGTTTTTTTTCATGACGACCAATAAAAAACGACAGTGTTACCCCTTGTGTTTTTTTCATGACGACCGATAAAAAACAACAGTGGTACCCCTTGTGTTTTTTTTCATGACGACCAATAAAAAACAACAGTGTTACCCCTTATGTTTTTTTTCATGACGACCAATAAAAAAACGACAGTGTTACCCCTTATGTTTTTTCATGACGACCATTAAAAAATGACAGCGTTGTCCCTAGTGTTTTTTTTCATGACGACCAATAAAAAAAAACAGTGTTACCCCTTATGGTTTTTTTCATGACGACCAAAGAAAAACGACATTGTCACCCCTCATGTTTCATTTGATAAAAACGACAGTGTTACCCCCTATGTTTTATTCAATACAATTCGACAGTGGTTTTTCATGACGACAGATAAAAAACGACAGTATTACCCCTTTACGTTTCATTTGATAAAAACGACAGTGTTACCCCTTATGTTTTTTCATGACGACCAATAAAAAACGACAGTGTTACCCCTTGTGTTTTTTTCATGACGACCGATCAACTTATGTTTTTTTCCCATGATGACTGATGAAAAACAACAGTTGTTACCCCTTATATTTTATTTGACAGGGACAATTTTTTTTTTTTTTTAAATAAAACACCGAATAAAGTCATCACAATGGTTATACTTGACTTTATAATTAGCATGAAATAGAAATAAGAGTCTTCCAAAAGAGGACATCTACCGGACTTGATCCCCGGTCTCCAGTGGGTTAGGCAGAGTGCACTCCACTGCACCACTGAGGCGAGGACAACACACAATAATCAATCATCAATAAAGAGGATATACATGACATTAAAATGTATGTGTGTATTTCTATTATTTCCCTCATGTTATTTTCATGACGACCAATAAAAAACGACAGTGTTACCCCTTATATTTTATTTGACAAAGACAACAGTGTTACCCTTTATGTTTTTTTTCATGACGACCAATAAAAAACGACAGTGTTACCCCTTGTGTTTTTTTTATGACGACCGATAAAAAACAACATTGTTACCCCTTGTGTTTTTTTCATGACAACCAATAAAAGACAACAGTGTTACCCCTTTTTTTTTTTTCATGACGACCAATAAAAAAACGACAGTGTTACCCCTTATGTTTTTTTCATGACGACCAATAAAAAACAACAGTGTTACCCCTTATGTTTTTTTTCATGACGACCAATGAAAAACGACAGTGTTACCCCTTATGTTTTTTTCATGACGACCATTAAAAAACGACAGTGTTACCCCTTATGGTTTTTTTCATGACGACCAAAGAAAAACGACATTATCACCCATTATCATGTTTCATTTGATAAAAACGACAGTGTTACCCCCTATGTTTTATTCGATACATTTCGACAGTGTTACCCCTTATTGGTTTTTCATGACGACAGATAAAAAACGACAGTACTACCCCTTTACGTTTCATTAGATAAAAACGACAGTGTTACCCCTTATGTTTTTTTCCCATGATGACTGATGAAAAACAACAGTTGTTACCCCTTATATTTTATTTGACAGGGACAATTTTTTTTTTTTTTCAAATATGTTTTTTTTTCATGACGACCAATAAAAAACGAAAGTTGTACCCCTGTCAACGTTTTTGCGTGGATCAGAACCTGAGCTGTCAATAGTGTTAAACTCCGAACTTATCAATGCACTATCAAGACACAAAATAAAGTCATCACAATGGTTAAACTTGACTTTATAATTCGCATGAAATAGAAATAAGAGTCATCCAACAGAGGACATCTACCGGACTTGATCCCCGGTCTCCAGTGGGTTAGGCAGAGTGCACTCCACTGCAACACTGAGGCGATGACAACACACAATAATCAATCATCAATAAAGAGGATATACATGACATTAAAATGTATGTGTGTATTTCTATTATTTCCCTTATTTTATTTTCATGACGACCAATAAAAAACGGCAGTGTTACCCCTTATATTTTATTTGACAAAGACAACAGTGGTACCCCTTATGTTTTTTTCATGACGACCATTAAAAAACGACAGTGTTGTCCCTTATGTTTTTTTTCATGACGACCAATAAAAAAAAACAGTGTTACCCCTTATGGTTTTTTTCATGACGACCAAAGAAAAACGACATTATCACCCCTCATGTTTCATTTGATAAAAACGACAGTGTTACCCCCTATGTTTTATTCGATACATTTCGACAGTGTTACCCCTTATTGGTTTTTCATGACGACAGATAAAAAATGACAGTATTACCCCTTTACGTTTCATTAGATAAAAACGACAGTGTTACCCCTTATGTTTTTTCATGACGACCAATAAAAAACGACAGTGCTACCCCTTGTGTTTTTTTTCATGACGACCAATAATAAACAACAGTGTTACCCCTTATGTTTTTTTCATGACGACCAATAAAAAACAACAGTGTTACCCCTTGTGTTTTTTTTCATGACAACCAATAACAAACAACAGTGTTACCCCTTATGTTCTTTTTCATGACGACCGATAAAAAAGGACAGTGTTACCCCTTATGTTTCATTTGATAAAAACGACAGTGTTACCCCTCATGTTTCATTTCATAAAAACGACAGTGTCACCCCTTTTGTATTTTTTCATGACGACCAAAGAAAAACAACAGTGTTACCCCCTATGTTTTATTTGATAAATATCGACAGTGTTACCCCTTATGTTTATTTTATGACGGCCGATAAAAAACCACAGTTACCCCTCCTGTTTTTTCCATGTTGACCAATAAAAAACCAGAGTGGTACCCCTGTCACCGTTTTTGCAGGGATCCGAACCAGCGCTGTTCAGAGTGTTAACCTACGAACTTATCAATGCACCGTCAAGTCACCGTATAATGTCTTCACAATGGTTATACTTGACTTTATAATTTGCATGAAATAGAAATATGAGTCTTCCAACAGAGGACATCTACCGGACTTGAACCCCGGTCTCCAGTGGGTTAGGCAGAGTGCACTCCACTGCACCACTGCGGCGATGACAACACAAAAAATTAATCATCAATAAAGAGGATATACATGACATTAAAATGTATGTGTGTATTTCTATTATTTCCCTCATGTTTTTTTCATGACGACCAATAAAAAACGACAGTGTTACCTCTTATATTTTATTTGACAAAGACAACAGTTTTACCCTTTATGTTTTTTTTCATGACGACCAATAAAAAACAACAGTGTTACCACTTATGTTTTTTTCATGACGACCAATAAAAAACAACAGTGTTACCCCTTATGTTTTTTTTCATGACGACCAATAAAAAACGACAGTGTTACATATGATATTGTGTTTTCCGCAGAAATTTAGCCGCGGTGGCCAGTGGGTTAGTCAGAGTACACTCCACTGCACCACTGAGGCGATGACAATACACAATAATCAATAAAGAGGATATACATGACATTAAAATGTATGTGTGTATTTCTATTATTTCCCTTATGTTTTCCTTCATGACGACCAATAAAAAACAACAGTGTTACCCCCTGTGTTTTTTTCATGACAACCAAAGAAAAATGACAGTGTCACCCCTCATGTTACATTTGATAAAAACGACAGTGTTACCCCTTATGTTTTTTTCATGACGACCGATAAAAAACGACAGTGTTACCCCTTATGTTTCATTTGAGAAAAACGACAGTGTTACCCCTCATGTTTCATTTGATTAAAACGACAGTGTTACCCCTTGTGTTTTTTTTCATGACGACCAAAGAAAAACAACAGTGTTACCCCCTATGTTTTATTTGATAAATGTCGACAGTGTTACCCCTTTTGTTTTTTTCATGACGACCAATAAAAAACAACGGTGTCATAGATCGCTAACTAGCAGAGAGTTGTAAGCACTCCACCCTTTTCAGTTGTGGAATTGGACTCCCCAAGCAATGTTATACTTAAAAGGAGCAAGTAAGTTACATATTAATTTAGTCTTTCGGCCTGTAGCATATAAACAAAATGAAGCAACTGTCCCATATTTCTAACTGCATTTGAAGTAGACATTGAGACTCACAAAAAATGGACGCTATAGGACAGTGATCAACAAAGGGTCAAATAGAAATGGCTGGTGGAATGGCCATGAAGTAGGTCTGTATATGCAGTGTAAGCTTGTCCAGGCCCTAAAAGTCAGGATGTAGGCTATGAATCTGAATGAAAAGCAGGTAAATAGGTAGTGGCCATCCCCCAAATAAACCAGAATACAGGAAATCAAATCTATTAAATTCCAAAAAAATTATGGGGGGGGGGGGGGGGGGGGGGGGGGGGGAGAACCTCAGACCCCCTGTCTATTACTGTGCCCCACCAACATGTTTGATTGCCAGCCGCCACTGAGAATGACCAATGGAAATAATTCTCTGCACAATTTGAATTGTGTTTAAATATGCTACAGTGGTCATTTGTTTAGCCAATTCATGTTAAACAATAAGGGTTTTGATTGACCCGACCCGGCCTGCCGGGTCGGGCCGGGCCTTTGATCGAGCATTTGTGTTTTTTTTGTTTTTGTCATCATTGCTTTATTGGCCTAATCTGAGGAGAAATCTATGCCATAAACAGAAATTGCATAGGCCTTTATTACACGGGTCTTCTCAATGCCATGGAAAGCTCCGTTCACTTGCATGGGTAGTAGTCCGGTAACTTGTCAACCCCAGCGTCTTCGGTTGCTAAGCGACGTCAACGTTTTATAGCAGACTATTTCACTGCTGATCAACACTACGAATGCTGGTAACGAATAAATTGTAAAAAGACACACCATGTGAAGTTATTTTCCAAATAAGATTTGAAAAGCTTTGGAAGTTTATTTACAGTTGTGTCTGCAGTGGGATGATATTGGTTGGTTTGGGTGTGGATGTGTGTTTTATTGTCTATTTGTGTTTGTGTGTGTGTGGGTGTGAATGTCTGTGTGTGTGTGTGTGTGTGTGTGTGCGTGCGTGTGTGTGTGTGTGTGTGTGTGTGTGTGTGTGTGTGTGTGTGTGTGTGTGTGTGTGCGTGTGTGTGTGTGTGTGTGTGTGTGTGTGTTTGAGAGGCCATTTGGCCTTTTTGCATGTATGTGTCACATTGTCATGTTGGAAATGTGTGCGTTTGTGTATGTGTGCTAGCATGCACTTGTTCGTGTGTCGTGTGCCTGTGTGCGTTTGTTTGTGTGTCTTTGCTGGGATGTGTGTGTTTATTCACGTGGTTTATTTGATTGCTTAACTCTCAACCAGGCAGAAAACCACACAGTGAGTTGTAAACACACAACACCACATCAGCAACACATCACACACGCCCACACACACTCACACACACACACACGCATGCACGCACACACGCACACACACACACACACACACACACACACACACACACACACACACACACACACACACACACACACACACACACACACACACACACACACACAAACACACACACAGACACACAAACACATATACCATTTAGCTCCATGGAAAACACAATGGTTATATTGTTGTTGTAATTACCCAGTATTATCACTACCTGAAGTGATTGTTGTGTTTTGGTAAACCTGTGTTGAATGCTGATTGACTTGTGGTTGTTTTTGAGTTTCAAGATGTAGAACAGTTTGTTCGGATGAGGACAATACGCAGCAAATCAAAGAGTAACGTAGCACACACGCCCAGTGTCGTGATTAGATTTGGTAATGCGGGAGCTTTTAATGGCCACCAACTCTGCAATTACTAAAATGCTCAGACTCGTGCTGGACCCACGCACACAGGACACAAAACTAGTTTCTGCCAAACCGTCAAACAAACAAAGACACTGAGAATAAAATCATTAAAAAACGAATAATGAAATAAATAAATATCCTCTGTATGAGTCTCCGTGTCGGACCGCGATAAGGAAGCTCGCTCAGGGCTTGATTGAAGAAGTCTGTTATTAGCGTTGCCCCCCCTCTCATCGCCACGGCCACCCAGATGTATCTGCTGGTGGGACACTCGTGCTCCTCTTCTCTCTGCATCTTTTACTTATTCCATTTAAGGAATCAAGCGTGTGAGTGTGGTTACGTGCGTTTGTGTGTGTGTGTGCGTGTGGGTGGGTGGCTGTGTATCGTGAGTGCGCACGTGTTTGTGGTTGTGTGCGTATGTGTGTGAGTGCGTGTGGGTGCGAGTGTGTGTGTGTGTGTGTGCGTGTGTGGGTGTGTGTGTGTGTGTATGTGAATTGCTGAATTGCAGAGATTTCTTATGTAAACCGGTATATGTAGTCTGCTGATTCCCATTCCGTACGTTGCACATGGAATATGTTCCCGTTCCATGTGTGAGTGTATTTGTGTGTGTGTGTGTGTGTGGATGTGGGTGAATTGCGCTTGTACTGTACTTTTAACGTTGTACTGTTGATCAATTAGCCTGACAACCGTATGCTTTTAATTTGTACAAAAAATGCCCCGTGGCCCATAGCTATAAGTGATGGTGGAGTTGTAGCGGAGCGAGGGGGGGAGGGAGGGAGAGACAAAGGAGGGGAGAATGAGGGGAGGGGGAGCTGGAGGAGGGGGAGGATAAGCGACAACAGAAACAAAAGGGAATAAAGAAGGAGAGAGAGAGAGAGAGAGGAGTGGAGAGCTAGAAAGAGAAAGATAAGAGATAGGCATATGAAGAGAGGGAGAGGGAGAGAAAGATGGAATCCAGGAGAGGGCGGAGAAGGAAAAGGGAGGCATAGAAACAGAGAGAAGGAGAGGGAGATTTACAGGGTTCAGTTTCCATGTTATTCCGGTTGATGATCTGCTGATATTGATCGCTGTGCACCAAGATACACACGCACTCACTCAACCACCCACCTCCACACACACACACACACACACACACACACACACACACACACACACACACACGCACACACACACACACGCACACACACACACACACAAACTCACACTCGGTGTGGAGGAAAGTAATCCATACTGCACATAATTTCGTGTTGGCTAATGTTTCGGATAATGATCTCTACACCCTGGAAATAAATCATCTTTTTTATTTATTATATTTACTCAGACAAACTACATAATAGATATTTCCCAAATATTGTTGTCAAGTCAGTGTAAGTGTATTTGAGCAGTTCTTCATCACACTTACCGTCTCAAAGGGCTTCGTAGGCCCACTACAAACACCCGGCCCTCATCCAGAACTGGGTAAACTCAAACCAAAACCCAGTGGGAAACAACCTGATACCTAACCGTAACCATGTCTAACCTAGCACTTAGAATTAAACATCTCTAATGCATCATGGGATGTGTCTGTATCGATGTGTGGGGGAATAGGTGAAGTTCCCATGCGGCACTGGGACTCCAGGTGTGTGTACCAGGAACAGACAAGTCCTGGGGACATCCTATCTGTTGAACTGAGAACCAGGCAAGATCAAGCTCCAGAGAGTTTTCAAACCGGTTATCTTAAGTCTTAGGGGGTGGGACTGGGGAGGGGGGGGTTGTGGGGGGGGCAGTGTTGATGTAAGGGTAAGGGTAAGCCACGCGGGTTGAGCCCCCCATGGGTGAGGAGGTTCAGGGAGGAGCAGTCCGTTTGGTTAGACGTTGGCGGGAAGAAATCTCATCTTCCCCCCCGGTCGATACTCCATTTATCACTGGCGGCAGAGTGATCCGGAGAGAGGAGAAAGATGTTGGCTTCCTCCTCCTCATCACTCTCTCTATCCTGCTCTCTCTCTCGCTCTCCTTCCTCCTCCTCATCCGTCTCTCTCTCCTTCTCGCTCTCCTTTAACATCCTGATCTCTCGTTCTCTCCCTTTCTCTCTCTCTCTCTCTCTCTCTCTGTTATCTCTCTACCACTCCTCTCTCTCTCCATCATCTGGATGTTTTTCCACCTCCATATCTTTCTTCTTCATCTCATCCTCTTCCTCCTCACATCTGATTTCTCCTGGTTTCCTCCTCACTGTCCATCAATCTGTTTCTTACTTTATTTTCCTCCCTCTGTTACGTCTACCCTCTGTTATGTCTACTTTCCTCTCCTCCCCAAACATCTATGAACAAGATGTGAGTATTTTAGGCCTCAATAATGACAGATTATAACAAGTATTTATTCCTTGAACTTCTAAGAAGAAGTATTTCTCTTCATAAGCAAATATCAGCAAATGGCAAAGCCTATTTTTCTCTCTCTCTCTGCAACCACGCGAGAGACTGAGAATGTGTGGTGTTCACACAAATGTGCTAATGTCACATGAATGCAATAACAGGCTGAAGTAGCCTATTCAAGAGAATGACTGACAAGCTGACACTATGCTAGAAATTAAGTGCACTTCAGATTGAAGTTGAATAATTCTTCTTTTGTTATAGCGTAAGACATGACAAAAAAATGCCCCTCCAAATGAACATGCGTTGGCCACTGAAGGGGGGCAGCGGTGCTGCTTGTTTTCTTCATCGTCCTCTCCTTGCACTCCCCCTGATTCTACCTCTCACACCCTTCATCTGTTTCCTCACCTTCTCTATTCTTACACCACTCCCCTCCATGCTCCTCCTGTGTCCATTCCTTTCATTCTTCTTGACCTCCATCACATTTCCTTTCCTCCCACTCTTCTTCCCTTCCCTTTATATGGTGTCCTTGGACAGAGGGAGCCTAGGAATGATCCTTCAGTCCCCTCTCTCCTCCTCTCCTTCCCATTCCCTTTCCTTCTCTCCTCGCTCCTCTCCTCCTTCCTTCTCCTCTATCCCCTTCTCAACGCTCCTCCTTTCCTCTTTCTCCTCTTCCCTCCACTCCCCCCGAACCATCTCCTCCTCCTCCATTTCCACTTTTCAAACTAATTTCCTACTAGGTCATGGGTGTGTCAGTATGTTGTTTATGTGAGTCAAGCAGGGGTTGGATTAAAGCTCTTAACCTTCTCGTCTCCCGGGCCACCAGCGCGTGCGAGTCGCTCTGGGCCAAAGCAGCCAATTGGCTGAATCACGTTGTGCCATTAATTTAATTAGCTTGTAATTGACATTTTAAATGCCTCACATTTAAATTAGCTTGCTTAGTGTCACCACAAAACTCGACGCCCCTGTAGATGGAATTGATTAAATCCCGGGCGGAGGAGAAAAACAAAAACAAATGCGGACACACAAGGGGGAGAAAGAGCAGGAGAAAATCAAGGGAGGGAGAACGGGAGAAACAATAATCAGAAACAGTTAGTTTGAGGGAGGAGACGGAGGCACGATCTCATGAATATCGCAGTCTAATATGATTATGATTGTGATTGCAAACAACAGCTTTGATAACCTCTTGAACATATAGATCACTGCTCTGGGTGAAATCTGAGGAGGTGAAGGAGGAGGAGGCAGATGAGGAGTAGAAGGAGATGCAGATTGTGAAGAAGGACAACACTTAGGAGGCTAAGAAGTGAGAGGAGAAGGTGGTTGTGGAGGAGAAAGAGCAGGAGAAAGAGGCTGAGGAGTAGTCTTGTAGGAAGGAAATGGAACAGCCCTGTATCTCTGAACACATCCCAGTGCAACAGGAAGACATTGATTCGTGCTATCGATCAAATTAATATGATAAGCATCAACACAGGGCACAGCACACACACACACACACACACACACAGACACACACACACACACACACATACACACACGCACACACACACACACACACACACACAAACACACACACACACACACACACACACACACACACATACACAAACACACAAAAACACACACACATGCGCACACGCGCACACGCACGCACACACACACACACACACACACACACACACACACACACACACACACACACACACACACACACACACACACACACACACACACACACACACACACACACACACAGGAAGAGCCAGAGACAGAGAGAGAAGAGAGAGGGAAACAGACAGAGGGAGAAGTACAGAGAGGGAGACAGAGAGAGTAGAGAGACAGAGAGAGAGAGAGAGAGAGAGAGAGAGAGAGAGAGAGAGAGAGAGAGAGAGAGAGAGAGAGAGAGAGAGAGAGAGAGAGAGAGAGAGAGAGAGAGAGAGAGAGAGAGAGAGAGAGAGAGACAGAGAGACAGAGAGAGAAGTAGAGAGGGATAGAATACAATGAAAGACAAAAGTTCTGCAGAGTATGATTAATGTGACTTGTCATTGGCTGACGATTGTTTGTTGGTCTGTTAGAGAGAGAAAAAGGTACTCCAAATGTGTGTGTGAGCATATGGTGTGTGTGTGTATATGTGTGTGTGTGTGTGTGTGCGCGAGCGCGGGTGCGTTTGTGCATGTGTGTGTTGAGGAGCTTGTCAGTATTACTAGCTATGTCAACCCTTTTCATCTATTTTTTAGTAGCGTTTGCACACAAGCACACACACACACACACACACACATACACACACACAAACACACACGCACACACACACACACACACACACACACACACACACACACACACACACACACACACACACACACACACACACACACACACACACACACACAGGTATCTGGTCTCTGGGTGATGCATTAGTATTCATTCTGTTGCACCTTTTCAAAAGGACGTTCCTCACATTGCTGGTTGTTTGATCTGCCCATTGCTGATCCCCACCGGACAGAGAGAATAAGAGAGGGGGGGAGACAAGGAGACAGGGGGAGGAGGGCAGATTCAGGGATGGAGGAGGGGAGGGAAAGAGGGAGAAAGGAAGTAAGGAAGGGGGGAGGGAGAGAGGGTGAAAGGAAGTGAGGAAGGTGGGAGAGAAAGAGGGAGAAAGGAGGAGAGGGAGAAGGGGAGGGATAGGGGGGGATAGAGGAGGGGAAGGAAAGAGGATAGAAGGGAGGAGAGGATGAGAGGGAGAGTGGAGGGGAGGGGGAGAGGAGGGAGAGAACAGAAACGCAAAAAAGGGGACCTAACGCTAACCGGTAGAAGCATTACCACTAGGACACTCATCTTAAGGGGTAACGCTACGCTACGTTTCGGACTAAACCATTTGTTTCAGGGGTTTTCATACGTAACTTGTAGCTTCTAGTTTTTGCAAAGATTATTTTTGCGCTTAAATTCAAGTGATTATTTTGGTAGTGATGCAGGTGCAGGATTGAATAGGTTGTGTGAGCAGGGCAGGCTGAAGGTAGCTACTTTATATACCAGTCGTGTGAGGCGTTTAATCACTTACAATTAGGCTAATAATCTGTCTTAACAGAGGAATTTTTTTTTCAGTTTATCTTCTATTATTGTCTTGCAACCATAAATTAGTTGCCGTAACTTTAGGCTAAACTGTAGCTCTTATTGGCGTAGCCCTCTAGGACACTTCCTCTCTCATTCTCCCCTTCGTCAGCATTTTTATTTATGCATCCTTCCTTTCTAAATATTTTTTCCATTCTCGGGAGTGTGTTCCATCCTTCTCTCTCTTTTCTCTCTCTCTCTCTCTCTCTCTCTCTCTCTCTCTCTCTCTCTCTCTCTCTCTCTCTCTCTCTCTCTCTTCAACCCCTCAGTCTGAACACGTCTGCCATTCCTCTCAGATAGATCGAAGGGCACTGACCCCTGTCTTCAAATGCATTACATAGCACAGTGTGTGTGTGTCTGTGTGTGTGTGTGTGTGTGTGTGTGTGTGTGTGTGTGTGTGTGTGTGTGTGTGTGTAGGGGCGGATGGAACTAGAATGTGAATCGTCTTCAGCTCCATTCCCTCTCTCTTCACACACACACACACAGACAGACAGACAGACAGATGCACGCACGCACACACACACACACACAGTATCATATAACGTATAGTAACATATAATTAATTGCGATAGCGTATACCTGTGTTTGATTGATTTACTGTCTCATTCTCGTCCCTCTTTCGATTGATGACTTGTGATTTATTAATCCATCAGTGTAGAAAGTAGTGATCATGGTGGATTCGATCTCTTCCAAGTTCCTCAGACTGAACTGTGCACGTCGTAGATCGCTTTTACTGTACTGAACTGAAGAGACACATACAATGTTCACATGTTGGGGAACATGTCATATTTTTGACTAAGATGCATAAAGTTGTTAATTGGTTTCTGGCCAAAAAAACATTCTCATGAGAGGAAGCTTTCTATTGGTTGCAAATTCGCTCAAGCGAGTGTGATCTGGGTGACCTTGCTTGACCATGTCCACAGCTCTTGCTCCCATGGAACCCAACGTGGCCGTTTTTTATGCTTTTCACAACTGCTCAGATCACAATTAGTTTTTAAGTTGTAGGTAGAAATTCTCCCGCTAAAGCTCTGGTGTAGTTTAAGTACTAACCTGCAGGATATTTTACTCTGCTAGATTTCAAAATATGTATTTAACTTGCCACATCGATCTTAGTTATAACAAATTATGCGTTTTTCACATAAATATTCTAGAAACACACTTGGACGTTTTGTGCCATAACAATATTCTCCCTGCGTCTCCAAACTTGCAACTCTGCTTTGGCATACTTGAACCTAGACAGGACAGGTCAAGTAGTTGAGATATCTAATTTATAAGTCGAGATTCTGCTCCACTCAATGCCATCCACCAATCACTTTTTGTGAACGATTGTGAAAAAAGAGGAACCTATGCCACTGCTTTTTGAGACGATGAATAGATTTGTTTTCTGCATATTAAAACCACATTGATGCTGCTGGGTTTCCTTCAAAGCTGCAGGACTATTGGAAAGACTAGTAAAGAGTGACGAAAAACTAACATAAGCCCCACAAAATAATACAAATAAATACTGTGTGCATCTACACATGCACACTGTTTGCATGTGTATCATTTGTATAGTGTGTGTATAATGTGTGTGTAGTGTGTATAGAGTGTTTGGATAGTGTGTCCAAAGTGTGTGTATAGTTTGTGTGTTGCTGATTGCGGTAGGATTGAGGACCCGTTTGGGAACGCCCTCTGGTTGATGGATCCATCATGTAATCAAGACTTCCACAGTGAGCTGCCTTCACAACAGCCGTGTTTAACACACAGCTCGTTCGCATATAGACAAGAAACACAAGAGAGTCTTTGAGGTATTTGCGGTTCATCATTAAGAAACAATCAACCATCGCACTTTGGCTTCCAAACACAACCTTCCCTACTCGACGGCCGCATCAGCACCATCACAACAAACCGCTGCTGGTAATTACACTTTTCAAATGAAATGCTTGTTTGCAGGAAATATGGACGTTGCTCTCGGGCTGTGTCTGGTCAAACGCCACTTCACGTCAAGCCAAGCGTACATTCTGTGGTGATGAGGAGTGAAGAGTCGATCGCGCTACCATGGCTACCAACCAACTCACCTCCCCCCCTGCGAAGGTGACGGCTGCTGCGAAACGCAGTCGGCAGAAATAACTAATCAGTTAGCCATTCAAAGTAATCGCTATACTTGAAACTAAATCGGTGTGTTTACGTCTAACGCACGCTTAACAGGGGGCAATATTCACTGTGATTTGTTCGCGTTCGTTTAATGACGTGAGACATGGTGGGACGTAATCATGTCCTTGGTATTGGTGACCAATCGCAGGCAGCCATGTATTTGGAAGGGGTGGCAAATCTTTGACTAGATTGGTACCACTGATCGAAGCCCAATATGCCACTTCGATCAGTGGCGAGTTCTTCTTCATATTAGGCGATGTGTTGTAAAGTCCTGTAAAGTCCTAGTTGACCATTATATTACATTAAAACTATTATCAATGATTTAATCTAAATTGAGAGTTTTTTGGGCCGAGGCCGGTGAGGGGCAGCGATCCAACCCCCACACACACACACTTAGTTGGCTGCTACAGTTTTGTTTTCACGTCAAGCCAAGCGTACATTCTGTGGTGATGAGGAGTGAAGAGTCGATCGCGCTACCATGGCTACCAACCAACTCACCTCCCCCCCTGCGAAGGTGACGGCTGCTGCGAAAGGCAGTCGGCAGAAATAACTAATCAGTTAGCCATTCAAAGTAATCGCTATACTTGAAACTAAATCGGTGTGTTTACGTCTAACGCACGCTTAACAGGGGGCAATATTCACTGTGATTTGTTCGCGTTCGTTTAATGACGTGAGACATGGTGGGACGTAATCATGTCCTTGGTATTGGTGACCAATCGCAGGCAGCCATGTATTTGGAAGGGGTGGCAAATCTTTGACTAGATTGGTACCACTGATCGAAGCCCAATATGCCACTTCGATCAGTGGCGAGTTCTTCTTCATATTAGGCGATGTGTTGTAAAGTCCTGTAAAGTCCTAGTTGACCATTATATTACATTAAAACTATTATCAACGATTTAATATAAATTTAGAGTTTTTTGGGCCGAGGCCGGTGAGGGGCAGCGATCCAGGCCTTGCCCTCACTATTGCACTCTGGGCCAAATATGGATCGCTTCCATCGCTGGTGGCAAGAATCCCAGAAAGTGGCGCCAAATAAATCTGCAGCCGGTTGTGCACAAACCAACGGGTGACGTCACGGACACTCCATCCATACTTTCGCACCGTCTAAATGGACTACACCCCCCCCCCCCCCCCCCCATACATACACACACACACACTTAGTTGGCTGCTACAGTTTTGTTTTTTTTGATTCATGGGGATAATGAGCACACTGCAGTGTTTGAGCCACTACGATGTGGTAACGTGGTGGTCCGCATACCACAGGTTTCTATCCTCTCACAGGATAAGATAGGGACTCCTGTTCGGGAATAGGTGGGGGGGGGGGGGGGGGGGGGCAGATGAGACGGTGAACGAGCAGCGGGGGAAGTCAAGTGAGACACTGATGGCACAGGAGGAAGTGGAAATGAAGTGGTTGCGGGCGCAGACGGGGCCCCGTGTAGGGTTGGAGCTCTGATGGGAGGAGTTGAGGCAGCTGTGATGGACGCCAGCAAGAGTTCAGCCAACCGGGACACATCTGTCGCAGACCCCCCATCTCTGTTACCCCCTCACACACCATGTCTATTAACCCTCGCCCACCCTCTCTTGTTACTCCCTCACACACCATCTCTCTGAGCCTCTCACACACCCTCTCTGTGACCCCCTCTCACCAAACCCTCTCTGATACACTCTCACACACAGGCGCTGTTATGTGTGGGTCTGTGTGTGTGTGTGTGTGTGTGTGTGTGTGTGTGTGTGTGTGTGTGTGTGTGTGTGTGAGTGTGTGTGTGTGTGTGTGTTGTACTGATCTCACTATATTGTCCAATTTATGACAAGTCAGTCAAGATCTCGGGGGGATTCCGAACAAAAATGTAGGTCATTGTTCCACACGTTTGAAATACGTGTTGTGTAATAACATGACATCATTTTAGTTATTTCTCAAAAATAGCCTACCCCGACTAATAACTAATAAACAAACATCATTTTCAAACAATGAACAAAGATGACACTAAAATACATAAAGTTTTATCAAAATCCATTTTAAAGCCAAATCTATATAAAAATATTTTATTTCCCCCTGAAAATAAATAAATGTCAGCCAATGTTTTCTTTAGCAGACCGAAACTTGACATGGATGCAGGCCTAGGGAAAAGAATAGGCCAAATTCACAATTTTAGAGCTGTTAAACATTGTGAAAGAACTACATTTGCTGAGTCTGTGCGTGTGTGTGCGAGAGTGCATGCGTGTGCGCATGCACTCTCGCACACGCACGCACAGATTCAGCTGTGGGCTCCAGGAGGTCGTGACCCTGGCACTCCTGCGGCAGCTCAACATATCGGCTCCGTTAGAAGGAGGTGTCCTGCTGGGCTCCTTCCATTCTCCTCCCTTCACGCTCCCCTCCTCTAGTCTCTCCCATGAGAAATAGTAATAGAGAAGTCTTCCTGATTCAACCTTTGCTGTAGCTCTTTGCCATGACCTTGCTCCATTTCTTAAAGCACATCATTAGGGTTAAGTTTCCCCTAATGTAATGACTTGTCCCCCATTCCACCATTCTCTTCAGAGGGACCTTTTACAGATCATGGACAGCGTGCATGAGACATCCAATCAATTAATAATCATCCTCATTGATCCCGTGCCGTCCCACACTCGTGTTCCCCTCCAGCATCTGCAGTGCAGACGTCTGTTCGGCACAAACACAACAGCTGACAACCAAACAAGCCACGCGCCACTTCCTATATCTCCCTTTAGTAAAGCTGTGCCAGGTGACAGCAGGGCACATAAGAGTATGAATATGGATGCAAGCTGGGAGCTGTACGGGAACAGGTGTTTGTTTGGCTGTGGCTGGATGGCTGGCTGGCTGGCTGCTGCTAGGAAAGTATTATTAGTTATCGTGAGTTTCCCCTGAAGAGGGATTGTGCTGAGGCCAGCAGCAGCCGGGCTCTGTGGATCCGTATCACAATGGAACCCACGCCAGCCGAGCTGAGCGTCTAATATGCTGCTAGTGAGCAGAAGTAATGTTGCTTTTAGTCCTTTTATTGGAGACGTGGGCCATAAACGACAAATAAAAATGCCTGGTCTCTTTCCCCCCCCCACATATCTTAGAGACCCAGAATGAAACGGTTTGAACGCCCGCGTTGCTGTATTTACTGCGATGATTGTATTCACGCTTAAATCTGCATACAAAGAGCTGCAATGTGAATGTGTTATTTATTCTACATTTATTTTAAACCTCCTGTCGATATGATGCTCGACCACCATTATCTTTCTCAGTAATGTATGCTTCTCTTTACTCCAGGCTCCCATTTCCTCCTCTCTCCCCTCCACCTCTCCCCCATCTCCCTTCCTTCTCTTATTTCCTCTTTCCTCACCCCTCCTCTCTTCACTCCTACGCCTCCCCTTCTCCTCCCTCCTCCTTCTCCCTTCCTCCTTCCTCTCTCCCCTCATTCCTCTCCTCTTCTCTCCTCTAAAAAGAGGAAAACATTTTCTGGGTATTTTGTTGAAGTGTCTTTCCTGAATATCGTCTCTGAACCACAGTGTTGCTGGATGGGGTGGGTGGGGGGGGGAACACCACACAGCCCCCAAAGAACCAGTAGTACAGGGGGGGGGGGGGGGGGGGGGTAAGCTGGAGGATTAGAGGAGATTGGAGGTGGCAGAGAAAATGAGGGGAGGGGGAGGGGGGAGATGGTATGTGAAGCGATGAGGAGGAGGTTGATGAGGAGGTTGAGGAAGAGGGAGGAGATGGGGGAGGAGGTGGTAGAGGAAATGAGAAGAGAGGGGGGAGGAGGAGACGGGGAGGAGGTTTGTGAGAAGATGAGGAGGTGGTCGGTGAACCAAGTGGAGGAGGTTGGTGAGGAGAGGAGGAGATGGGAGAGGAGGTGGTAGACGAAATGAGGAGAGAGGGGGGAGGAGGAGAGGGGGAGGAGGTTGGTGAAGCGAAGAGGAGGAGGTTGGTGAGGAGACGGGTGAGTAGGTGGTAGACGGGATGGGGAGGTGGTTGGTGAGGAGATTGGGTAGGAGGTGTTTAGTGAGAAGATGAGGAGGAGGTTGGTGAGATGATGAGGGAGGGTAAGTGAGGGAGAAAGAGAAGGTCGCACTGAGGGGATTGGGGAGGAGATGAAGGAGCAGGAGGAAGAGAAGGAGTAGAGCATGGTTCTCATGCTAACCCAGACATAGGGGGTTTCCTTGGTGCTGCTGGGTCCTGATAACACTGTCTCTTTATCCTTCTGGACATTTCCATAATGTTCATCTCCTCTGACACCTTTCTAATCCTCAGCCTCATTCTCTGTTACAACTCCCTTCTTTCTATCTGCTGTTGTCATTCTCTCTCCCTCTCCCTCTCTTTTCCATCCCTCCCTTTCCCCTCTTTTCTGTTCTCCCTCCCCCCAACTTGGCTCTCCC
>NC_044060.1:10187717-10207717 GCF_902167405.1 Gadus morhua
TAAAGTGTTACGCACTGATACAAATAGGCCTACATAAATAAAGAACATAAGACGAAGCGGGAGGTGTGTTTGTTTCCACTTTTTGACCCTCCTCGGCACAATGGGCTCTGTTTGGCCAGGCTCGGCTGACCGACCAACACATCCATTTCCCTTCAGGCTAACCTGATCTCCCCGCAGCCGCTTAAGGACATGCTAGCCTCTGTGCTAGCGTCCCGGTGCATTATGCATGCCGCAGGCTCCACTGCGACAGCGAGGTCCAATCCAGCAGGGCTTTGGTCGGGATTTCCCATACCTCTTAATTTCCCGCCTAACACTAGCATTAGCGGGCGAGCGTGGGCAGAATGAGGGATGAGGCTGATGGATATCAGCCCGGGCTACGCATGACTTAGCATCTAGTTAGCCTCCCGCGCGGGGCGAGAGACACCCGCGCACAGCAGGATTTACGGCGAGGCGGATGAGTTTATTGTTCCTGTCGAGGTCACCGATTTTTCTCCTGCATTTCTACACAACTGTGTGTGTGTGTGTGTGTGTGTGTGTGTGTGTGTGTGTGTGTGTGTGTGTGTGTGTGTGTGTGTGTGTGTGTGTGTGTGTGTGTGTGTGTGTTCCCTTGCGCGTGTTTGTTTGTGAATAACGCCTTCATGCGTAATTCATGGAACCTAAAATGAATCGATATATAAAAAAATATGAAATCCTTTAAAAAATGAATATGTTTGACGTCATTTCCCAAAGAGCTGTCAAAATAGTTGGCTGCAGTTATGCTCTCTGCAGGAATAAAACATAGCTGTGTAATGCCATTGATCTTTCTTATGAAACATAATACGTTTCATACAGCTATGGTTGATATGGATGCAGCAGTGACAGGATGGAAATATGTTTATACGGACATAATATCTTCCTTTAGACAGGGTAGCCACACAAACAACAGGATTTTACTCCCACATGAAGTCTTAATAACTGTTGCATCATATCTACTTCTTGTATACAGCACTAATGCAGTATAAGTACATAAAGTACTTATATCACCATTGCATGCAGTACTAATGCAGTATAAAGGCACAGGGCCATTAAGTACTAATGCAGTATGCAGTGTAGCTACCAGATCACCAGTGTGAATAAATATATGTTTTCTCTCTCGCTCTCTCTGTCTACCTTTCTCTCTCTTTGTCAGCTTCTCTCTGTCTTACTCCCTCCCTCCCTTCCCCTCTCTCTCTCTGTCCCCCCTCCCCCTGCCTTTTAGAGCGATAGCTGTGCACACCTAATAACCTTGTTACAAGTTTTCTTGCAGAAAATACATTAATAACCTTGTTAGAGTGGAATAAATCTATTACCGTGAACCCCCCCGCACACCCCTCCCTCAGAGAATGACATTTCACTGAGAGCAAATGAAATGGGCCAATTTTCAAACTCATTACAAACTAATTTCTGAAATAGGATGACATAAAGGGAGGGGATGAGGGGGGGGAGGGAGGAAGGGGGAGAGAGAGAGGACAGAGGAAGACAAGTACAAATCAAATGATACATATTGACATGGGCTCCACACCGTTGTCCTGTGAGACACGGTGTGTGCCTCAGAGACATTTGTGTGTTCTTGGTGTGTGTATGTGGGTGGGTGTGGTATGTACTGTATGTGGGTGCTTGTGTGTATGTGTCTCTGTGTTTATATGTGTGCGTATATATTAGTGTGTCTATATGTGTAAGTGTGTGTGTGTGTGTGGGGGGGGGGGGGGTTATGTGCAGCAGGTCTGACAGCAAGCAGGACCAGAGGGAATGTTGCTGGTCAGGCTGATTGATCAAGCTAATGCTGGGCTACAGGTCCTGTCCTTGGTGCCTATGCTGAAAAGAACCCATGCATATGGAGCAGCTCCTGGCACACCATGCGGCTAAATAAAGGACGAGGCCATCACACTGCTCATCGATTAGGGAGAGGCAGAGGAAAAACTATTCTTCTGGAGCAGAACTGTGTCGCTTGCTCGATATTCTTTATTGTCTATCTGTCGGTCTGTCTGTGTACAGTGTAGGGGAGGGCAGGCATTTGACACCAGGTCAAAGTTTTCTCCACCATAAAAAGGAGATTCAATTCAGATTCAACATTTTGGTCCCTTTATTTCAATTTAACCACATTTCAAACAACAAAACAACCAATGATAATGGCATCACCAGAACTAAATCATTTTGCGAGACATTAATAATAATGATAATAATAATAATATAATAATATTTAGAACCATCGTTATTATATCAAAGTAAAGAGCAAAGTCCAGAAAAAAAAGCACAAAATGTATGAATGAACAACAGGTATCAAAACGCTATGAAATAAAGCTTAATATTTGAAGAAAAAAATAAGAAATATTCCTTTAGGCAATCACAAAGTCTTTCCTTAAATGAGTTACTGCGATTACGATAGTTCAGTTATAAGCCCTGGCTGAGACCTCAATAACAAGGACAACGGCACAGGGAAACCCAAACCACAACAGAACGCCTTTGGATCGACCGTAACGTTGCACCCCCAACCTCTGGAAGGTTATATACAAATGAAATCATGGGACGAAGGCTGTGGTCGATTAGCAAGGTGATGGACGGGATGTTGAAGGAGTATCGACAACTGCTCTGACACCAGGATGAACCAGGGACAGACCACCACTACTGTCCACGTTGTCCTTGTCCTCCTATTGAGATGACACTCTTTTGTTCCAAGGTGGAACGATTGGCCTCCTTAAACCAAGGTTCGAAAGAGTTCCGTTTCAGCTTTCTCCTTAGGTAGAAATAATGTGATTACGCGTTATGCAGATAAACTGAATTATTTTGTGGAACTGTCCTTCGATCGCTCTGTAAAAGATCCTGAACCTCGATTTCTGACGTTGTGGCGGACGGAACAAAATCCCCCATTAAACATTGTTGAAGTATCAAAAATAAATAATAGCAACAATAATAATATTAAATTTCTGTTTACATCATGAAAACCTTGTAAAATACATAGCTAAAGTGTTCATTAAAAAAAAGTAAAAGAATAAAGAAAAGGCATAAGGAAGCTGAGACGGATGGCAGTGTGTCACAGCACATGTGACCATCTGTCTTCATTATCAGGAGGGGACTGGGACATACAGATTCACTCCAACACAACTGGAAGGGTGTTACTGTGATCAGCTGTATCTTTATCCCAAATAATATCTCTCCCTTTCTCCCTCTCTGCTCTTATGTCTCTCAATCCGTCCCTCTCCATCTCCTTCTGTCTCTCTTATCTCTCCCTCTACCTTTGTCCCTCTCTCTCGCTCTCTCTCTCCCAATCTGTCTCTCTCCCCCCTCGCTTACAGCCTGTATTTGGCTCCTCATTGACAAGCTCCTCCTCCTCCTGCCTTCAACAGGAGCTCTTCATTCCCATCTTGAAGTTGAGGAGAACATCGTGGTCAGCGGATGACCACTTCCTCTCAACCTTCAACCTTACCTCAACAACACATCAAAAGGGGCCCCTTGTATTTATTATTATAGATGATGTTCTTCAGTCGTAATGGCAGGTGGCACAGGGAGCTCTGCAGAATAACTTTCTAAAAGGTGATGATGAACCAAAGAGACCGATCGATGGGTGTGGTTCCCTCTGAGCTAGACGCCTACCCTCTCCATTCCCATCTCCCTTCTTTGTTCTCCTCTCTCTGTCTCACTCTCTCATTCAAAACATCTCAAAGAAAGCCTCAAAGCCAACAAGTTATTTTGTAAAGACACGATCAACAACACAACATGTTTTACCATGCTAATACCATACAGTTAGCAAGGAACTAAAACTGAAGCAGACTGTTGAAAACAATACAAGAAAACATGTACAGTTGAAAGACACTTCTTCTGTAAGAACATTTTGGGGTGAGAAGCTTTAGCGATGGGTTTGAGTCTGGGTGTTCGTTTGTTTGACTGTGGTTGTCTAATCTTATTTACAGAAGTGGTGTTTGCACGCTGCAAGATTTCAATAACATCATCTGGCTGTTAGATCATTTACCATTAGTAAATTATCATTAGTTTAAAATGCAAAATTCTTTCTGAGGTTGGCTTTTGAGGACTTGTTGAAAATGAAAAGTGTTTTGAACATATTTGTAGACATATTTTTGTGATTTACTGTAATTTACATGTACACATGTAAATAAGTACTATATTTTTATGAAGCTGAAATTAGAAATTATTGTTGGTTGCGTAATGTGTAAAAAAAACCCCACAAGAGCGAATCGAAATGTTGCTGTGCTGCAGGTTGGATTAACGACACATATTACAATCAACATATAACATAAGGTCCTATTTTCATATTGAGCTGCAGCCAGTGATGTCAACGCAGAACGCCTCTTCAAACCCTTTTGTTCTCATAAATCATTTATTTTTGCCGCCAGCGTTAATCTTGCCTGCTTTTTTAATAAATAAATACATATGCTTCTATGATAAAATAATTTGCAGAAAATACTTGAGTAACGGGAAATTCAACACGAAGCAAAAATACTGGAAACAGAGCATAAATAAACAACATTATAGCGATTGGCCAACAGCGTGAGCTAGCAGCCTAAGCTAACAGTGTTAGCTTAGATTTTAGCCAGAAGAGGTAACAGCTTATCAGACGGGACGTTTTTGTGTAATCTTGCAGTGTACACTCAACCTTTGCAGGGAAACAACATTCAAGGCGTAGAATATATCTAAAAAGAAAATACTGTACAAAAGCCACAACACAGCCCAGCAGAGGACAGAGTACAAGAAAAAGAGGCTTTTCAACATCTGGGTTTTTAGCTTTTTTTGTTGTTTAGGTATTTTTTTTACACGATAACATTTTTTATGTCTTTCAGTTTACTTTGTACAAGCAAGTAAAGTCCTCGGTATGCAGGGTGCCCACCCCCCCACTCCCCCCCCCGCCCACACACACATATACACACACACACACACACACACACACACACACACACACACACACACACACACACACACACACACACACACACACACACACACACACACACACACACACACACACACGTGTTTATGAGTAGTGTCCTTTTTTATATTTTGTCCAAGGTTTTGGGCGAATTTTTACGTGCACATACGTGCACACAAATACACACAGTAATGTATGCAAGGATCACAAGCATGCCCTCACATGAACACTCTCGGACGCACACACACACACACACACACACACACACACACACACACACACACACACACACACACACACACACACACACACACACACACACACACACACACACACACACACACACACACACACAGGCTGGTTCTGAGTCAACAGGAAGCATAATTCCGCTTCCTACGTCCCAGTATTGAGTTTGACAGGCAGCATCGATGGCCAATCAGGTGAATTTGGCGAGGGGGGAGGAGGCAATCAGAAGGAGCTGAGTGCTTCCAGGGCGACCTCATAGCAGAACTTGTACTGCTCCTGTGAAGGCACAGAAACAACCAAAAGCAAATTTAAAGTCAAGAAAAAAAGAAACTGTTATGGGTTCAAGAGTATGAGTGTAATGTGTTTACGTGTGAATGTGTTTGAGTGTGTTTATGTGTGTGCAACTACAATGTGAGTGTGCGTATACATTTTGTTTTTTGTTTACAAAGAGTTTGTGTATGTGTGTGTATGTGTGTTTATAACTTGTATGTGTACAGTGTGTGTTAATAAATAGTGTGTATGTGTGTGTGTGTGCATATAAGATGTATGTGTATACAGTACGGGTTTTTAAATAGTGTGTGTGATTTTATCACATGTATGTGTATGTGTAAAATGTTTGTGTCTGTAGTGTGTTTGTATATATAGTGTGTGTGTGTGTGTGTGTGTGTGTGTGTGTGTGTGTGTGTGTGTGTGTGTGTGTGTGTGTATATATAACATGTATGTGTATACATTGGGTATTCCTTTGTATATAGTGTTTGTGTTTGCTTGTATACAACATGAGCGTGGGCGTATATGCTGCGTGTGTGTCGGCTGACCATGGACTCCACCATGTTGGTCTTGTTGTTCCTCAGGGTCTTCACGGTGTGGAAGACGTCCACAATGTTCTGCTGCCGGATCATCTCACTGATGCTGCACACGGCACAGAAGGTCCCGGAACGCCCCCCGCCCGTGCTAGAGAGGGAGAGAGAGAGGGAGGGAGAGCGAGAGAGAGAGGGAGAGACTTAGAGTTTTTACTCACTTCTAACGGAACACAGATACACTTTACCTCACCAACTCGACACACCTTCTGTTTGACGTCATTTGCCGTCAAACAGAAAGGCACAGAGAATCAAGGCCCCAGTATTTTCAAAACAGATTCCAAATTGGTGTGCTGGGCCTGTCGGTGGAACTGATGTGGAAGGCGGGGATATTGACACACCTTGGTACAATACAGTCACTGTGATGCGTCGGCTGTTACTTTAATAAATGGAGTCTCTATGTCTGACATGTGTCATTACCAACGTCAAAACTACCATAACCATCAAGTCCACCAGCAACAACAGCATTTCCCCAGCATCACCAGCACCATCTCACCTTCACCAGCACCATCACCCCCACTGTCATCAACACCTCCACTATCACAACCACTATCCTCACATTCAACAACACCACCATTACCTCCACCACCCCCTCATGACCACCATACCTACTTCATCACCAATACCAGCATCACCATGAGCACCATTAACACCAATTCTAATAAGGTCATCTCCCCAACACCGCCCCCACCATCACCATCACCGCCGCCGCCTCCACCGCCTCCACCGCCTCCACCGCCTCCACCGCCTCCACCGCCTCCACCACCCACCTTCTCCTCCAACCCCGCAACCACCACCACCACCACCCACCTTCTCCGCCAACCCTACCACCGCCACCACCACCACCACCACCGTCACCACCACCAACACCACCACCAACACCACCACCAACACCACCGCCACCACCAGCCCCAGCAACTTTGTCATCATCGAGTTTAGCAATAAATAAATAAAAAGAAAGACAAAAATGAGAGGAAAGACATGGTGAAGACAAGGAAGAGTAAAAGAAGGAAACATCTGAAGAATGATGAATGAGGGACCCTGAGAGAGAGCTGGCAGAGAGAGAGACAGGAAGAGAAGTTTGATGCGGGAGAGAGATGGTTACAACAAAAACTGAGACGGGGAGGTATGCAAAATGACAGCTGTCCTCCTTCCTTCACAGCTTCCCCAATGTTAACGTCTTTACCTTGAAAAACCTCAGCAATTTATACTTCTTTCTCTCAACATTCAAAAAGTATATTATGCCATTTTTCTTTGCCTTAAACAAACGGTTTCCTGTGCTCAAGTTAACAAGATCGCTGTTGTGTTGATACTATTTAGTCCCCTGCAAATTGGACCAATGGCATGTTGTTAAACGTGTTAAATGTTTAGTTTAACGTGAAACGTTGCATTCATGAGTAACACTTGGGAGATGGTGGCATTTAAGTGGACACAGGAGGAAGACTTTAGAGTAAATACACCATTTCAAGCTTCTAAAGGTGATAAATGACTGATGCGGATCTAAATCTGAATAACGCAATACCTTTATGTATGCTGGAGGGTATTTATGTTAGCTAATGGGTCTTTCAAAATGTGGGCTAAACTTGTAGCTTCATACAGAAGAATGGTTCACATGGTTGCTAGGCGACCAGAATGAACTGGGTTCTGTCAATTACAGATGGAAATTGCCAGCCAGACCAAATGTATTCTTATGTTAAACAAGGGATAATCATAATTTATGTATTCATAATAGCTGAATAGACCCGGAAAATGTATCCACATATAAAGTTGTTAGAACATTTTCTTTGATCATATATCACAGCCAGACAGGTTCTGTATTAGGTAAGACATTTTTTAACTAAGTTTTTATAAGGTATAAATATGACAAAGCTGGAAGTACAGCTAGTACGTTGGTGATGATTGGGATCAGGTAATAGGTTAGAGATTCTTTGGTTCAGGTGTACGTTTAGAAATGATTAAATTTAACTATTGGGTAAGATATGGTTATTTTGGTATAAGGATAGAGATGGGTTAGGTCTCTGGTTAGGGAAAGCATCTTGACAGTTTTATAGTAAGTTGCCTCTGCGTTGTATGGTTGGCCCTGTATTGTATAGTGTTCCCTGTATTGTATAGTTTCCCATGTACCGTAAAATGGCCCCTGTATCCTATAGGGTTCCTTGTACTACTTAGTGGCCCCTGTATATAAATACATTTGATTATTATTATTATTATTATTATTATTATTATTATTGTATAGTGTTCCCTGTACTGTACAGTGTTCTCTGTATTATATAGGGGCCCCTGTATTGTATAGTGTTCCCTGTACTTTATAGTGTTACCTGCACTGTTTAGTGATCCCTGTATTCTATAGTGTTCACTGTATTGTATAGTGTTCCCTGTATTGTATAGTGTTACCTGTACTGTTTAGTGTTCCCTGTATTATATAGTGTTCCCTGTATTATATAGTGTTCCCTGTACTCTATAGTGGTCCCTGTATTGTATCATGTTCCCTGTACTTTATAATGTTCCCTGTACTGTTTAGTGTTCCCTGTATTGTATATTGGCCCCTGTACTGTATAATGGCCCCTGTATGTGTCTAATCGTTCCAATGCAGAGGCTAATCAGACAAGAAGTGTGTATTAAAGACCATCCCCCTGTAACCTTCAGGAGGAAGAGGGGAAGTAAAAAAACAAGCTATTCTCATCACGTATTGATCAGACCATCATGTTCCTCCTTATCTCTGGTATTACGGAGTCTCTTGGATCGATGAGGGGGTCTGATTATCTCTGGGAGCGGTCGCTAGCTGGGAGCAGATGGAGCATGTCCCTATCGCCAACATTTCACCTGCTTTTAGCCGCGCAGAGGATTAAATTACTGCCGACAAGCCGGCAGGTTAAACCCAAGAAGAGGAATGTTTAATCGTTAAAACGTAGTCCCCGATAAAAGAGGTATGATTATCTTGAGATTATCTTATCCTTGCTTTTTATACGCATGTAAACACCCATTTAAAGTTTACTAGACAATCTGATTACTCCACCAGAGCAGCTCTGTCTGTATTGGTTAGAGAGGGAATTCATTCCTTGAGGTTGCAGAAATGGGATCTTAAGAGTGATGATTGTCTGAGCAAACCTATTCACACACAGTTCACACATATTTTTGGCCAGATATGAAAGTCCCAGAATTTACAAGGTATTTTCGTTAAAGGAAGGTCTTTATCCTCCTGTCTTGAAGGGCTGGGACTTTACGATCAACAAACTAATACCTAATAGCAGTTATTTCCTAAGCTCACAACCATAACCTCTCCGTGAGAGCACTACAACCATCTCATACCAGAGAGAGAGAGACAGAATATGATGAGGAAACACCGTTGTGAAGGAAGTGAAGTTGTCTTGTCCATCAGTGAACTTTATAAAGATGTTTTATTTATTTTTCAATTTCATGCATCCAGTATTTTTGTAACACAGGCCCCTCATTCTCTGGTCCAGTGATATTCTCCTCAGGGGTGAGTTCAGCTGTATTGATCAATGACCTCACAGCAATGAGCTGATGAACTGCTGGAGACGAGAGAGAAAGAGAGACAGTGCCGCAAATAGGTAGCTAGTTTGTGACTCTACAAGATGCCACAGTTTTAGAACAGTGATTTGAGAGCTGTGGATGGGTGGATAAGTTAAGCCCTTGTGTCCAAAGCCGCCAGGGCCATTAGTGAGCCAGCAGAGGTTTGTTGTCAGAATGCATCACTGCTACCTTGCACTGCAGCCAAGATACAACACCGTTACCAATCTACAACGCTGTGGCCAAGATACAACACTGCGACCAAACGACAACACTGTAGCCCACATGCAACACCGCAACCAAACTACAACGCTGCAGCCAAGATACAACACGTTACCAATCTACAGAAACTGTGGCCAAGATACAACACTGCGACCAAACTACAACACTGCAGCCCACATGCAACTCCGCAACCATCTACAACGCTTTGGCCAAAATACTACTCCGCATCAAACTACAAGGCTGCAGCCAAACTACGACGCTGCAACCAAACTTCAACGCTGTGGCCAAAATACTACACGGCAACCATACTTCAACGCTGCAACCAAAATACTACACCTCAACCAAACTACAACACCGCAACCAAACTACAACGCCCCGACAAATAATATCAGAGCTGTGCTAATCCCGACCAGCAGAAATGGTTTAAAGTGTATATATAGTAAGAGTGAATAGAAGAACCAACAGGTTCTTCTATTCACTTAGCAACCTTAGCAACCTTAGCAAGGTGCTGTCCAATGCATACCACATTACCACATTATTGCATTGAACATCATTTGAATGCGTCTGCACCACAGCCTATGTGTGCCACACCTGCCTATGTTGCTAGGGTTTCCATGGTGTAACTTTCAGTGTAGTTTCTGCAGTTTCAGACCCAAAGGAAACAAATCAATACCAATTCTGATTGGCTCAATGAGCTCTGACACAGGAAGCTGATTGGATAAGCACCAGTGAAGTGCTTCAGGCAATTTTGGAAAGTGAGATTGTGAGTGTAACCATGTTGTGCGCGTGACTGCGTATATGTATAAATGTGCTTGTGAGTGTGTAAATGTGCGTGTGTATGTCTGTGCGTGTGTGTTTCAATAGGTGCATGAGGGTGCATTGTGTGTCTTTATTATGCAGCGATAACAGCGATATATGATACCTAGAAACTGTATACCACATCCTGCAGCAAATATATCACATCAAAGGTGTGTTTGTGTGTGTGTGTAAATGTGTGTTTGTAGGTGTATGTGTGTTTGTGTTTAAGTTAAGCATCAGTTGCAGCTAGCTTGCCATGCTATCCAGCGGTTAGCCTGAGAAAGTATCCAGCTAACCGTTAGCCTGCAGTGCTATCAGCCAACAGGGTGTAGGTTCTTACCTGTGAGGTGCCGAGAGGTTAAATGTTGTGTGTGTGTGTGTGTGTGTGTGTGTGTGTGTGTGTGTGTGTGTGTGTGTGTGTGTGTGTGTGTGTGTGTGTGTGTGTGTGTGTGTGTGTGTGTGTGTGTGTGTGTGTGTGACGGATGGTGTGGACTAGCAGAGATAGAGGATGCATAAAAACAATATACCACACACCGCAGCAAATACATCACCGAACAGGTGTGTGTTTGTGAGAGTGTGTTCCGTGTGTGCATCCACATATGTGTGTGTTGTGTATGCATTCTCTTCAAAGAACATAGGGGTACTGCATCATTCTTAAGTGTATCTCATATCATTTCTCTGGGGACCAGCACACACATGCGACTGGAACACAGCATATTTGTCACTGGAGGCTCACTGTAGGGGTTTCTCTATCCTCGCGTGAAAGATGTTTGTGGGGCCCAGAGTTTGGGCCCACTTTACTTATTATTCTGTAACCCTTTTGTTTTCAGGAGGGCATTGATAGTGTATATATTTATTCACAAAACAATCTCATATCAAATATCAGATACATATAAAATACATTGTTAAATGTTTAATATATATTATAAAATAAATCGTCAAATGAAAACATGTGTGTGTGTGTGTGGGTGTAGTGCTTGCACTGCAGCCAAGATACAACACCGTTACCAATCTACAACGCTGTGGCCAAGATACAACACTGCGACCAAACGACAACACTGTAGCCCACATGCAACACCGCAACCAAACTACAACGCTGCAGCCAAGATACAACACGTTACCAATCTACAGAAACTGTGGCCAAGATACAACACTGCGACCAAACTACAACACTGCAGCCCACATGCAACTCTGCAACCATCTACAACGCTTTGGCCAAAATACTACTCCGCATCAAACTACAAGGCTGAAGCCAAACTACGACGTGTGTGCGTGTTTGTGTATGTATGTGGATGTGTATGCATGTACTGCATGTGTTTGTTAGTATGTGTGTGTGTTTGGTATTTTTGTGCATACATGTCTATGTGTATAATTGTGTGTGTGTAAGTATGTGTGTGTGTAAGTAGGTGTGTGTGTAAGTATGCGTGGGTGTGTGTGTGTGTGTGTGTGTGTATGTGCGTGTAACATGTGTGTGTGTTTGTTTAAGGGTATATAGTGTATGTGAGCACGTGTAGGTATGTGTGTATATTTAAATGCATGTGCGTGCGTGTGTGTGACCGTGGGTGCGTGTGTGTGTGTGGGTGGGTGGGTTGGTGTATGTATGTATGTGTATTTACTTACAGACAGTGAACGACTGTTCGTCCATCCCCTCCATCATACTGTTCCTGCCACTTGGACAGCCTCCTGACCAATTGGAGGATAGATCTCTTGGAAAGGGGCGTGTCCCTGTAGGCTGGCCAGCCAATGAACTGAAAGTGCTGGACCAGGCGATAGCCATCTTGAGGCTGTCGGAGGAATGAGAATAAAACATTTCATATTTAAGGCCCCAGTCGCCCATATCTCTAATCTTCTTCAGCTTAGGTTTGTATCGCTGCTTTTTGTATCCAGTGTGCATAGTTAAAGTGATAACAAATGTTTTCGAGTCAATCTGTAGATACATGCATATTAAAAAAAGCCAATATCCGTAGCTGGATGTTATTCATGCTAGATATCTAGGATTAGAAATGCTGTTGATCACAACTAATAAACCAATGCTGCTTATCATAAGCTTGACCATCACAAATGTATAGGTTATTTTTCCCCGGTCTCACACATTACATAATATGAAAAAATAAACGGCTGACATATTTCACAGAGGTGTCCACAGGTCACTCATAACAGCAATTATTAGTGTGTTACTTTCATGTACCAGGGCATGATACGAGCCTAGTGACATTAACCTGTGCCCAACACATAGCAGACCCATCATTTGTGCATGAGCGACAACTATGTTAAAATGGGGTTAGCACAATGTTCAATGCCTTTTTCCTGGCTGAACCACTTTGTCCACACCGTTAATAGTCGGCCCGCTTTGTGCATTCGCTTGGAAAAATGGTATTGAATGAAATTATATTTGATCAAACTGTCAGGGAAAATACAGAAGGCCGAATCAAAGCAGTATGACACTTGTTTGCCCAGAAGAAAGACCCTGTTGGACAGATAAAACTATATTATGGCCAGGGCCGGTCAATACTGGAAAATCTTAAAACTGCATTTACCGGTAATCATTGTAAATAAAATATTTTCTTCAGCAAACTTGATGGATGACTAATAACTACATATATTTTACATTTCTAATCAAATGTCCCCGTTTGGAATGAGGTGACAAGGGACATTAAATATTTTGTCAAATATTATATGCAAACCTAAAAAAACTGTTTATTTACCATTTCTATCTTTCCTTAATAAATTATTCAGCATTTTATTAAAAGCTACATTGCTTAATCTTAATTCCAAAATCAGGTTTATTTGTACTTTCTCTATTTCTTATTTCATATTCAGTATTTGAAGATAAAAATTTGCATTGTTGGATCTACCTTTCTCTTTGTTTTTTATTTTTTTAAGACCTTGAGAAACAACCATATGAAGGTCTCATTGTTGGGTTTAAAGCAGCAGCCAGAAGATCGTATTGGACCTGCACTTGTTTGAGGGATCCAGCCTCCATTTTGTAAAACACTCCCAGCCAGGCTCTGATTGGCTGATCTGGGGTAAGGGTGCTCCATAGAGAGCAAGGCACACACACACACACACACACACACACACACACACACACACACACACACACACACACACACACACACACACACACACACACGCACACACACACACACACACACACACACACAGAGAAACAACCCCTCCCCCACACACACACATACACGCACACAGACAGAAACACACACACACACACACACACACACACACACACACACACACACACACACACACACACACACACACAGACAACATACACGTACACACACACACACACACACACTTATAAACACAAAGTCTACATACACAAATGCACTCACACACAAAAACAAAGGAAACACGCACACACGATAAAGGCACTTCCCTAACCTCCTGTGCTATTATCCTCCCTCTCTTTCTCTCTCTCTCTCAACATGTGGAGCAGCATGGGCCAGGTGATTAAGTGTGTGTGTGTGTGTGTGTCGGGAGGGGGGGAGGGGGGGGGGTGATGATATGAGCTATTTCACGCAAGAGTGGAGACGTGTGTATGTGTGTGTGTGTGTGTGTGTGTGTGTGTGTGTGTGTGTGTGTGTGTGTGTGTGTGTGTGTGTGTGTGTGGGTGTTTGTGTGTGTGTGTGTGTGTGTGTGTCCCAGGGAGTAAACAGAGCACTAAGAGAATAAGGAGCCGAAAAGAAGGAGAGAGGAGAGGGGAAAGAAAAGAGAGGATGGGATAAGAAAGGTGGAGGCTGAAATGTAGACAGGGGAGAGGAGTGACAAAACATCTCATCAGGTAAAATGGAATAAAATGTGGAGGGGAATAGGTAATGATGCTGATACTGAAGTCACTCACGCTTTTAATGTGAAGGAGTGTTGATGTTTGGGGGGGTGTGGGTCATACAGAAGGGTTTATGGGTTGTGTTCAAGTGTGTTAGTGTGCCTGTGTCAGAATGTGTGTGTATTTTAGGTGTGTGTTTTTTGTGATGGAGTTTAATGTGTTTTAAAGATGTAATTTCTCCCGCTAGGGGTCTCTCAATCACAACAATAACAAAATAAGAAGTTTGATGACGCTGTGAATTTTATTCTTGTTATGTTTAGTCACTTAAAATCAAATCATACCATTTCATTCTATTGAAATAGTCACAAGTATGCTAGCTTAGCTATCGTTAGCGTTAACTCTCTATCTTACCATTAAATGAGTCAACTTCCCATACAGTAGCAGTAAAGCCTATTTGCCAAATTAACTCATGGGGTAGCCCAACACTGTAATCCGTGGTGAAAACAATCATATTGAAAATAACTTCATGAGTGTGTTGAATGGTGTTGTAGTTAGAACGTTACCATACACATTAACTTTGTAGCTGGCATTAGCCACTTGTCATGGTAGCACATCGTAAAAGGCTAGTCTATAAATAATGTCTGTGCTGGACACTTGTTTCCCATTTTTACCTGAAGTTAGGGGGTGAAGGGTGTATGACGGATTTGGACAGGCAAGGTAACAAAACGACTCAACAAAATGTGTGACATAAGTCGTTGTGTAACAATGTGTAACATAAGTCGAGATCTTTGAATGGGGGAAAGTTACATATATACCTTTAAAGTGAATTAAAGAATGCGTTAGGCCTGTGTAAAGGGGAATGAGAGAGGGTGCGTTTGAGGCTGTAGTTGGTTAAGATTAGGCGTGTGAAGGTGAATATATAGGTACGCGTGTGTGTTACGGGGTGGGTCGTACCCGCGCCATGTTGCAGATCCTGAAGATCCGGTTGATGATGTCATCGTCGATGTCTGCAGAGATGAACTCAACCTGGACGGGGCCGTAGCAACAGGAACTCTTCTCCGGCCAGTACTGCATACACAACTAGAGAGAGGGAGGGGAGGGAAGGGGGGGAGGAGAGAAAGGGAGGGATGTGGAGAGAGAGAGAGAGAGAGAGAGAGAGAGAGAGAGAGAGAGAGAGAGAGAGAGAGAGAGAGAGAGAGAGAGAGAGAGAGAGAGTGAGGGAGAGAGAGGGAAGAGGGAGAGAGGGAGAGAGGGAGAGAGAGAGAGAGAGAGAGAGAGAGAGAGAGAGAGAGAGAGAGAGAGAGAGAGAGAGAGAGAGGGGAGAGAGAGGGAGAGAGAGGAGAGAGAGAGAGAGAGAGAGAGAGAGAGAGAGAGAGAGAGAGAGAGAGAGAGAGAGAGAGAGAGAGAGAGAGAGAGAGGAGAGGGAGAGAGGGAGAGAGAGAGAGAGAGAGAGAGAGAGAGAGAGAGAGAGAGAGAGAGAGAGAGAGAGAGAGAGAGAGAGAAATATAATATTCCAAGGAGAGGGGTGAAAGAGGGAGGGAAAGAGAGGGAGCAGAGAGAGTGACAGCAAGAGACACAGAGAGTGAGAGAGAAGGTAGAGGTGTTTAATACTCATACTGCCTGTCTTTGAAAACACAACAAAGAAAAACAGAAGCCTTAATAATGAGAACATGTTTTCACCCGAGTAACTCACACCTTTCATCAGGAAGATGCGGTGCTTTGACCTCACATTACTACAATTTTCCCCAGTTTTTTACTTTTGCACGCTGTCTCCGAAGGTTTTTCCAGCTGTTTGCACACAAACCGGAGGCTGAAGAATGAGTCACCGCTTTGGAAATAATTACAGGAGAATTTGGCGAGGACTTCCACTGAATCGACACCAAGCAGCGCCCCCGCCAACTCCACGCTCATTCTTCATTAAATCCTTTTCCGCCAACAAATAAAGCCCCGTAAAAAAGAGCCAGCATCTAGGTATAATGCAACACGCTTTCTTTAATATTGATATGCTTGCGTGTCCCAACTTGTTGAGTCAGACTCCTAATATATAACAAAAACCCTTAGTCCCTCCTCCTGGGTACGGCAAGCAACTCCTATTGGCCGACTGTGGTGCCCACATCTGCTCCAAATTCTGAGCATGTGCATTAGCTTCAGGGCCATCGTGCCTGATTACTAGCGATGTATACCCTGCAGCGTTATGGGTGACCAGAATAAATGCCCAAACCAAAGGTTTGGTGAGAAAGGAACACCCTGTTTAATTGTTATAAAAGAAACTGAACAGGTGAACTCAAACTACAAGGTGAGAATGAAAGGCCTGTTTAATACAACAAAAGTTGTACTATCGTGAACAATGTGGTGTCTTCCTTCAAACCATCATTCCCCTAGCCTTCGCTCTTCTTCCCAAGCATCGCTTCGGTGACCCGCAATCCCAATCAGACTCTTCTTTCCTGTCTGGCCGCTCCTGGGGATTGTAGTTTAATCACGGGAACCATCTTCATTTGTAGAACGTAGCGATCCTCAATGACCCTGCCCTCTCATGATGTCACAACGCACACTGCTTGGAGACCAGGAGGGCTCATAAAACATCCAGCAGGAATCTGCATGCTCTTGTTCAGTGACCCACTGAGGGAGCCTTGAGCTTATTCCCCCCCCCCCCATGTTGAAAATAGAAATGTGAATGAATAACACCCACCACTTCAGCAGCCATTTACAGTGTTGAGCCACTCGGTTGAAATGGAACACGTTGCTGTATAAGTAGTTATTAGAACACAACCATGAATATATAATGTATATTATATTATATCCTGTGTGTGTATGAGTGTGTGTGTGTGTGTGTTTGCGTGTGCGGTGTCTATATTGTTGAGCCAGCATCGTATGTACTTATATTCAATATTCTCTATAGGCTATAATATATTTATATATAATTGTATGTCTTTATATTTGCATTGTATTGAATGCGTTAAGTGAGGTTCTAAGATTCATATACCTGCGCGGCATCCATCTCGTTGAGCATGACGATGGAGGAGCAGTTGTAATCAAACACCAGCCTCCAGAAGTCTGCCGTGGTGTTGGGCAGAGGATGCTGGGTAACGATGAAGGCGGCTGGCTGCTTGTGGCTCTGGGGGAGCAGAGGATCATGGGAAAAAAGTTCAATTGTATTTGATTATCTGCTGCAGTTTTTGTTTATTGTCTGGATTAGGTTTTACTGGTATTGACTTAGAAAATTGAAAGGCTGACAGTTAAAAATCTTATCTTAGCTAAATTACAATTTTGAAAACGTTGGAGGTTTGGGATCAGTCTAATGTTGTTAAAGTGACAGTGTATGTAAATAACAGTTGTACGGTAAGGATGTGAATCTCAGATTCAGCATTCTTGCTGGGTGGAGACAGCACAGAGCCGTAAACAACGAATAGCAAGGAGTGGAGTTACACCTTGTTTTCTAGTTAGTTTAGGAAGTACTTTACCTTATTTTGGTAAGTGCATAAAGCATTTGGAGAAGGATTAAGCATGAGAATAAAGGCGTAGAGAAAGAGACAATACTCACGTCCATGAGGGCAGCGTTGATGTAGTTGGAGCTCTCTCCATCCACAGATATGAGGAAGGGGAGGCATCGGTCTGCAGACAGGACGTCCATACTGCGGTTCTTGTCGTGGTTCCTGGGGAGCAGACCTACACTGCAGTCCTCCGGACGAACCCTAGGGGTCACTATGTTCAGAGTCTGGTAACGAGAGAGAGAGAGAGAGAGAGAGAGAGAGAGAGAGAGAGAGAGAGAGAGAGAGAGAGAGAGAGAGAGAGAGAGAGAGAGAGAGAGAGAGAGAGAGAGAGAGAGAGAGAGAGAGAGAGAGAGAGAGAGAGAGAGAGAGAGAGAGAGAGAGAGAGAGAGAGAGAGAGAGAGAGAGAGAGAGAGAGAGAGAGAGAGAGAGAGAGAGAGAGAGAGAGAGAGAAAACAGAAGTAGAATGTAAGTGTTGCCTCCGTGATACATGTCCAGGTGTAAAGACGTAAAGGGCAACTACCACTTCATGTTTATCAGAATAGTCCAATGGGCCTTTAGGGAGAGAATGTCCAAAACCCAACACACAGGAACAGAGGAAGGAGTGTCCGTGTAGGTGTGTGTATATGTGTGTATGTCCGTGCCTACATGTGTGTGTGGATGGGTGTGCATGAGGGTGTATGTGTGTCCACCTGGAACTCGTCCTTGACCTGGTTGGAGTTGGTCTGAGGGGTGAGCCCCCTGATGTTAAATGTTGTGTGTGTAACTGTGTGTGTGTGTTGGTATGTGTGGGGTTGTTTGCCAGAGATTGTATGTATCTGTGTGGTTGTATTCCTGTAGAGTCTGTGTGGGTGTGTGAGTGTGTGTATGTGTGCATGCCTGCATGTGTTTGTATGGTTGGTTGCTCTGCATGCCTGTGTGTGTGTGTGTGTGTGTGTGTGTGTGTGTGTGTGTGTGTGTGTGTGTGTGTGTGTGTGTGTGTGTGTGTGTGTGTGTATGTATCTGTGTGGTTTAGTGTCTCTGTGGGTGTCTTGTTGTGTGTGTGTATGCAACCCTGTGTGTGTGTGTGTGTGTGTGTGTGTGTGTGTGTCTGTGAGTGTGTCTCTGTGTGTGGGTGTTTGCATGACTGTGTGTATTTGTGTGTGTATGCATGCCTGTTTGTTATTTTGTGTGTGTATGGTTTCTTGTGTGTCTGAATGCCTGCGTGAGTGTGTGCGTGTGTGTACGCATGCCTGTGTGTGTGTGTGTGTGTATGTATGCATCTGTGTGTATGTGTGTGTATGTGTGTGGGTACCTGGAACTCGTCCTTGACCTGGCTAGAGTTGGTCTGCGGGTCCAGCCTGCTGATGTTGTAGTAGACAGCTCTGAACTCACACACTGGGATGGCTGTGTTCCCACACAGACACGCCTCCAGGATGGCATCGTGCACAAACACATACTGCTCCTGGAGACAAACGCAGGTGCATGCGCACACACAAGCTGGTTAGGGGTGGGAGCGGAGGACCCAAAGCTCATCTGTAGATAACAGCATGTTTCAGCACCGACCAATCAGATAGCTATGAAACAACCAATTAAACAACGGGACAGTGGCATTTCTCTCTCTCTCTCTCTCTCTCTCTCTCTCTCTCTCTCTCTCTCTCTCTCTCTCTCTCTCTCTCTCTCTCTCTCTCTCTCTCTCTCTCTCTCTCTCTCTCTCTCTCTCTCTCTCCCTCTCCCTCTCTCCCTCTGCCTCTCTCCCTCTCTCTCCCTCTCTTCCATTCTCTCTTGCATGCATGTTAATTGTTGCCCTTGTGGCCAGAGGACAGTTTTAAAAAGGCCACTATAATGACTTCTCGCATGCACCGCACACACCGACCCACACACAACCACACACAAACTCATTCACGTGCACACGCCGACACACAGACCCACACGCACACACCCCTGTGTATTTAAAAGATTAATTGCTTTGTGTCACACAGAGTGGGATTAAAACAGCATGCAGGTCTGCTTCAGCAATGACCCACACACACACACGCACACACACACACGATCGGCAGCCTCGATGTTAATACATAGTTTACTAATGTATCCAAAGAGAAGTGAATCACAGTGGGCTCTGATACAAGTCATGAAAGGACATAAAGGCGGTAGGTGGCTTCTTGCTCTGCGATGCCTGCAGGTCGACCGTGGAC
>NC_044060.1:10217717-10220217 GCF_902167405.1 Gadus morhua
CACACACACACACACACACACACACACACACACACACACACGCACACACACACACACACACATGCCTATTTCTTACACACTTTCTCTTCCCGTCTCATTCTCTCTCACTTTGTTTCCAACTATCCCTCAAACAAACTCCCCTCCTCCCCATCTTGCCCCCAGTTCCTCCCCCACTCAATCTCCTCCTCCTTTCCCCTCTGATCTCTGTGTGTCTGCATGGTGTGTGTGTGTGTGTGTTTGCGTGTGTGTGTGCGTGCGTGTTTGTGTGTGTGTATGTGGGAGTGTGCATGTTTGTGTGTGTGTGGGGATGTGTTTGTGTGTCTGACGGCATGTATGTGTGTGTGTGTGTGTGTGTGTGTGTGTTGTGATTATATTGTGTTAGTGGCAGTCAATGCACCAAGCCTCTCTATGGAGGATTGAGGGTGGAGGGGGTCTGAGCGCTGCTCTCTGCCCAGGGAGGGGAGCCTCTAATTGGGCAGAGATGGCAGGAGGCACTGGGTGAGAGACGGAACTGCCCTGGACACAGGGCCCTGGGTTGGAGTTTCTGACAATGAGAGAATGTCTGTGTGTGTGTTGTGTGTTGTGTGTGTGTGTCTGTGGTTGTTTGTCTGTTTGTGTGCATGTCTATGTTTTGCTGTGTGTGTATATGTGTGTGTGCGTGTGTACGTTTGGTGCGTGTGTATATATGTGTGTGGCTATCCATTAAAAGTGAATTACAAGAAAGGTTTCAAACAAAAAAAACACACACACACGCGCGCGCGCATACACACACACACACACACACACACACACACACACACACACACACACACACACACACACACACCACACACACACACACACACACACATACACACACACACACAGTGCCTGCAGTGTTAGCAGAACAACAGAGTCAGAGGGTAGCGAGGAGTCCTGGAGAGCCGGGCTGTGGACCCATTACTGATTAATGAGCTCTGCTCTCCTCCTGCATCACCCAGTGACCCCCTATACACCTCCTCTGCCTCTCTCTCTGTCTGTCTTGTGTCTCCTCTCCAACTCTACTGCACCCCCCGTGACCTCATGTACACCACCTCTACCTCTGTCTCTCTCTCCTCCCCTCCCCTGTCTACCTTCTCTACTGCACCGCCCGTCAACTCCTATACACCACCTCTACCTCTGTCTCACTCTCATCCCCTCCGCTCTCTATCTTCTCTACTGCACTCCCTGTGAACTCCTATACACCTCCCTCTCAACTGACTCTACTGCACCAACCGTGACCCATCCTATGCCCTCCTATGCCTCATGCCTCATCCCACTCTTTTGTACCTCTCTCTACCCATCTCTCTCTCTCTCTCTCTCTCTCTCTCTCTCTCTCTCTCTCTCTCTCTCTCTCTCTCTCTCTCTCTCTCTCTCTCTCTCTACCTTGCGGATCTCCATTTCCGTGTTTGTTGTTTACGTTTCTGTGTCGCAGATTTCCCGAGACCACCAAAGACACGTCGCACCACAAATTGAATGGCATCTTGAGACCTTAACATTGTGATCTTAACGGCCTGATGCCCTGACGTCCGGTTTTACGAGATGAGGTGGTAACGTACGGCGGCGGCGGCTTCTGTGCGTGGGCTAGCCTGGTGTCACAGAGGTCCAGGGCGTACCTGCTGCCAACGCAGCCACTCTATGCAGAGTCTAGGGCAGCCCTTAACCACATCATCCCCCTCTCTCTGCTTCCCTAACCTTTGATGAGGAATAAGAGATCCAGTCAATGAGTCCAATGAGGATGTAATGTTTGCCATTTCTCTCTAATGAGATTAAAGTGGGGCTGAAGGACATTATCTGTGTCGCTTAGTGCCTGCACTCTCCCCTCCCTGATAGGTCAGGATCTAGTGATGTCACTCACTGTGCTGCTGTAGGTCGCTCCAGGGAAACAAAACAAATACATCGTATTCCTCTCTGGTTTCAAAGGGCCGGGGTTGAGGGGGGGGGGCAAGAAATTCAACTAAGACCTTATCCATGCTGTACACACACTGCCCGGTGAATGAATGTGTGTGTGTGTCCGAAGGATTAAGATGTAGTTAAATGGTATTCGAGATATCGCTATGTGTATATGTTTGTGTGCATATGAATGTGTGTGTGTGTGTGTGTGTTTTGCTCAGCTGTGAGAAATGTTGTCTATGAGACAGTGCCTGCGTGTCAATGTGTTTATGTGTGTTTATGTCCCATTCAGTAGCACAGAGAGGGAGATGTTAAGAGTAGAAATGTGAAAAAGTGTAATTTAGCCATTTTTGCTCCTTTTTGGTTGTTTGTATTGTGTGTACACCTTCAATGTGTATGCTTGTCTGTATGTGTATGCATGTTTGCGTGCGTGTGGGGGTGTTTGTGTGTCTGTGAGTGCATGTGTGTGCATGCGTGTGTATTTGTGTGTGTGTGAATGTGTCCGTGGGTGTGTGTGTCTGTGTGTGTGTGCATGTTTCTGTGCCTGTGAGTGGATGTGGTGTGTGCATGGGTGTTGTACGTGTTTGTG
>NC_044060.1:10230217-10265217 GCF_902167405.1 Gadus morhua
ACTGGCCAATAGAAAGAAGACAGGAAGTAAGTATGGATGGAGGGAGGGAGGGAGGGAGGGAGGGAGGGATGGATGGATGGATGGATGGTGGGAGGGACGGATGGATGATGGAGAGATGGTTGGATGAACAGAGGTAGAGATGGGCAGACGGCTGATGGTTGAGGAGGGAGGGTGATTGACAGATGTAAGTAAACACGCCACGCAAGCACTCTGTGCAAGAGTAAACCTCACTTTAGCCTCAGATAAATGAGGGTAAGCTACAACGAGGTTGGTTAAAGTGCAGCGTGTGTGTGGTGTGTGTCTGTGTGTGTGTGTGTGTCTGTGTGTGTGTGTGTGTGTGTGTGTCTGGATGGATGGGTGGGGGATGGATGTTTATGAACTGTTATCACAGACATGTTACTGATGGAGCCAGGAAGAGAATAATAAAGGTCCATCAGTAATGGTGAACTAAGGAGCCAATTAGTGGACCTTTCAGTGTGATCCTGACAGCTGTTTTACCACATGTGAGACGAGGTTACAGCGTTTAGCTAAATGGCTCCTTAATTACCTTAGTTAACTATCATATCCCACAGGAGCAAAATAAGCCTCAGATCTAAACTACTGAATCCTATGTATTACTATTCCTAGTAAGTCATTAAGCCGACCCTTGTATCTAAAGCCACGTATAATGAATTCAGATACAGTTCATCAAGGAGCAGGCAGGGGTTAGAAAGTCTTGCTCAAGGGCGCCTGTAGGGTAGAGCTGAACCCACAGCCATTCAGCTGGGAGAGGAACACTATAACCCCTAGAGTCACCATCCTGACACTCCCAAACTGCCACCTGTCTGCCACCTAAACTACCAGATGATGTTACTATGACGACTGTGGTACACAGTATTCATGCAGGATGAATCCACAAAGTACTTATATAGTGAGTATCACTGCATGGTCGAAAACGGAGGGGAGATGATTGAGGAGAGGAGAGAAAAGAACAAAGTTGGCGTCTTGGAAAAGACACACGTGCACGCAATTCAGCAAACACACGCGTATACTCAAACACCCACAGACACACAGGCACACAGACACACACACACACACACACACACACACACACACACACACACACACACACACACACACACACACACACACACACAATCTCTCTGGAGATGAGCAGGAGAGGACAGTGTCTCTGTTGGAGGAACTTGAGCGTGTAACCCCTTTTTTATTCCCTTCTTCATCCTTTCTTTCCTATCTCTATGCCTTCCCTTATCCTTTATCTATAACCCTCTATCTGCTTTAACAAACGCTCTCCATTTCCAACAATTGTTTTACTCTCAAGTTTCTCCCTCTCTCTCTACTCTACTGAGGTCTCTCCTCATCCCTCCTTCCTTCCCTCCTGTCGCCATCACTCTATTCTCTCCATCCTCCTGTCGGTGAGCTAAGGATCCTTACCCACCAACATCCTCCGTCTCCCCCTGTCTTGTCCCTCCCTTCTCCCCCTCTCCTCTACCTTCTCCCCCTCTCCTCTCTCTCCCTTGCTTCTCCACCTCTCCTCTCTCTAACTCCCCTCCCGTCTCCCCCTTTCCTCCCTACTCACCCTCTCCTCTCTCCCCATTACCCAGAAACATCCAACCTCTCATTCTCACCTACGCTCTCTCCCCCCCTACACAAAAACATTGTCTTCTCCCGCTTTCTCCTCCCCCTCTCCTCTCTCGCGTCTCCCCCTCTACTGTCTCTCTCCCTTCTCTTCTCCCTCTCTATTTCAACTCTCCTCTCTGTCCCTTCTCCACCTCCCCTCTCTCGCTCCCCCTCTCCGTTACTACCTATTCATCTTCCTCCCTCTCTGCGCATGTATATATCTAGATGAAGATTAACAGTGTATATATATATATATATGACTATATATACAGTATATATAATAAACTCATGTATTCTTAACAACTGTGCAGGGCTGTAGCAGAGGTTAATGATTCTACTGACCACAATGATTATTCTAGTAGTAGCCCGGCATATGTGCGTGCCAGCAGTAGCACTGTGCGTGTGCAAGCCTGCGCACGTGCAATGGTGTCTGTGTGTGTGTCTGAGCGCACACGGTCTGGTGTGTGTGTGCGTGTGTGTGTGAGGGAGCGGTGCGCCGTGCCTGCGTGTTATTAATAAGTGAGCTAAGCCTACCAAGGTCAGCTATGGATCCGTCCATGCGTGAAATAGAGTCGTATATCTGCTCCACCATGGGACCCTCTGTGATGGAGACATCTCAATGCTAATGGACAGATTTATGAACCTCCTGTCTGGCTGAGTGTGTGTGTGTGTGTGTGTGTGTGTGAGCGTGCACAAGAGCATGCATGTGGGTGTAGGTGCGCCAACGTTAAAATAACTGAGGTTAAATTATGTCTGTGCCCATACGAGCGTTCTGCTGTGTTTTCTGCTGCAACCGTGTGTGTGTGTGTGTGTGTGATTGTGCTCTTGTGTATGTGTGTGTGTGCATGTGAGCGATCTTGTGTATGTGGGTGTGTGCGTGTGAGCGCTCTTGTGTGTGTGTGCTCTTTTGTGTGTGTTTTGTGTGTTCCTCTAATATGTAAATGTGCAGGTCCTTCATGCTCAGTGGGGTGTTATATTAAGTCCCTGTGAGTGGCCTGAACTACATTAAGATTCCAGCACAGATGACCCGTTCCCAGTGGAAGTCTATCTATCACTGAGGGGTTCCCAACCCGAGGGGCGAGGGCCCCGTCGTGGCGGACACACCCTCTAGCAGGGGACTGGGAGGGGCAGTGGCTACCGGGGAGTTTGGAGGCAGGTGAGCATGGGACTCACTGCTGAATGGGTGTTTTTCAATCTATAAAAGGATTAGTAGCAGCTAACACTGCAAACACTTTCAAATGCTAATACCTTCCCTGTACAGTCAGAGAGAGGATGGGAAAGGGGGAAAGAGGGAGCAAGGGAAAAAGAGGTGGGGGGATAGAGAGAGAGAGAAAGAGAGAGAGAGAGAGAGAGAGAGAGAGAGAGAGAGAGAGAGAGAAAGAGATCTACTGGGACCGTAGGACAGAGCGAGAGAGAGAGACAGACCAAGAGACAGAAAGAGAGCAAGAGAGCACTAGATGGACGCTAAAAGGAGAGCTATAAGAGCTCTTGGACGAATGAAGGTGACTGAGAGGTTGGTGGTCTAGACACTCAGTGGTTTACCTCATCTCACTCACACACACACACACACACACACACACACATAGACACACTCTCCCGCACACATGTTTGTGTTAGCGTGCGTGTGCACATGTGTGTGTGTGTGTGTGTGTGTGTGCGTGCGTGTGTGTGTGTAAGAGTCTGTGCTGCTACATATATCAGGCATATCAAGGATACTACTAAATCGTCAAATAAATTAAGCCGACCAGATTGTACAGTGCTTAAAGGGAAGAAAGTAGTCACTTCAACTGGAATGAAAAATACACATAATACAACCAAAGATGGCAGTTTTCAGGGTTATCTACTGTTTGCTATACATGTCCGATATACTCAGAAATGTAATAAACTATTTTAATTTAACTACAGTACTTTCTGTCAGACATGTTGGCGAGGTAATTTAACTAAAGTTCATCCTGTCAGACATGTTGGGGAGGTATTTTAACTACCGTTCATCCTGTCAGACATGTTAGGGAGGTAATTTAAATAAGGTAGATCCGGTCAGACATGTTGAGGAGGTAAGATAACTACGATCTATACTGTGATACAGTATAGATATAGAGGTAATTTTACTTCTGTGTAGCCAACAAATAACTTTTTTCAGCACATTCTATATAGTTACATTTAACAAAAGTTATTGTAAAAGGACTAAGAGTACTAATTCAGTATTCTAGTGACTACAATGACCACCACATTATATCTGTATCAATTTTTCATCACTTTGTCCAGTAGTGCTTTGCAATGCATATTATCAGGTGACTTAATTTGTGTGTGTGTGTGTGTGTGTGTGGGTGTGTGTGTGTTGCTGTTTATGTTAATCAAGGTGAGCCAGGCTCTCCTTCACTCTACCTGTCTCAGCAGAGTGTGTGTGTGTGTGTGTGTGTGTGTGTGTGTGTGTGTGTGTGTGTGTGTGTGTGTGTGTGTGTGTGTGTGTGCGCCCTTGGGCGGGGGTTGGATGGAGAAGGACCTAGGCCAGTGACAGATCTCTGGTCTGTTTGACCCCTGACCCCTCCAGCCATCGATCTCAGCATGGGGTCGTGTTTGCACATGAAATGGAGCTTTCACTGATCTACTGGATTTACTGTCACGCCTGTGTGTGTGTGTGTGTGTGTGTGTGTTTGTGTGTTTGTGTGTGTGCCGTATGCCAAACAGTTAACAAAGCTTCCTGAAAGACACACACACACACACACACACACACACACACACACACACACACACACACACACACACACACACACACACACACACACACACACACACACACACACCCACCCACCATTGGGCACAGTTAAGCCTTGCGTGGCTCTGCATACTAGATTCACCAAAGCCCTCTCCCTTTTCTTTCTATTCTCTCCGTCCCTCTCTCTTCCCATCCCTCCTTCATGCTGATCAGACCGTTGAGTCAGCAGGCGAGCTAGGAAGCTAAGCACTGTGAGTACACCGCGCTACGCTAGCTGGTGTTAGCTCAGAGTCGTGACTTCCTATCTTGTGTCTCGATGACTTTGACTTGCATGTTCCACTCAATTAAATCCTACTAATCTGACTTATCTTAACATAAACATAACATCTACCTATCATAGCTCGATCTTTTACCAATCCAAACCTCTATCTAACCCTTATCTAATACCATAAACTTAACCAAACCAAATCAGGTTAACCCAAACTAACCATACACTTGACCAAATCAAACGTTTTTTTTCATATTATCACATATATCATATTTTTACTTCCATAAGAATTTCAACAATGTTTTGAGATAACATAAATGATGTTATCTCATCTGTCTTGATGTTAGCCATGCCATGTGACAGTGGGTATCTCCTTATGTTCCACAATATGCTGATTCTTCATAAACTCTGCTTTCAAAAGTGTTGTATAAGGTTCACCTCTAGTGAGTTTCATATTAAACCTATATGAAATACCTTAGGTGTTCAGAATCTCTCTCTCTCTCTCTCTCTCTCTCTCTCTCTCTCTCTCTCTCTCTCTCTCTCTCTCTCTCTCTCTCTCTCTCTCTCTCTCTCTCTCTCTCTCTCTCTCTCTCTCTCTCTCTCTCTCTCTCTCTCTCTCTCTCTCATCCTCTCACCATATCACCCTCTCTCTTCCCTCGCTCTTATTCTCTTATTGATTCCTCTCTCTCCGTGTCTTGCAGTGTCAGCCAGCTGAATGGATTGAGTGTGGGGTACTCCCTAAATCAGCCCCCCGTGAAACGAGGATGATGATGCCGTGTTCCACGGCCAATTTACACATGTCTCACATCCACAAATTTACTGCCGGGATCGATGGGAGGGCTGCCGTGCTCAGCAGGCCGGGGGACACACTGACCCTTTCCTCTTCTTCAAGCCCCCCCCCCCCTCCCCCCCAACCCCCCCCCAATTACTCCATTCACTCTCCTGTCTGTCTGCCTGTCTAATTGTCTGTTTGTCCTCCTGACTGTATCTCTGAGTGTAGTAGCGGTGTAGAGGAAGAGTGTTCTGTAGCCGGCTATCTTAACGTAAACAATTGCAAAAAAAATCCAGAAATTAAAAAAATAAAGAAATATACCGATAAGAGTGGCATAGCAGATTGTAGCTCTTTTAAGTAAACTGAATTTGACCTTTCATAATTAATCTGATGTAATCTTATCTCTAAGAGCAGAAGATTGTCTAAGTGCAGTAAACGGCATTTTTTCAGTGTAGCTAGCTGTAAGAGACAGTTCAGTAAACCATATTTTTCAGTGTATCTGGCTGTAAGAGACGACGGTTTAGTAAACCATATTTCTCGCTGTAGCAAACTGAAATAGACGCACGGTTTAGTAAACCGTATTTCTCAGTGTAGCTAGCTGTACGAGAGGAACGGTTTAATAAACCGTATTTCTCGCTGTAGCAAGCAGTAAGAGAGAACCAGATGTCAGGGCTGAGGTGTGACACCTGGCGTGAAAGCATACAAATTGCTCATGGGCCCTTTGGCTTCCTGCACTGTCACGGTTTGATGTGTGCCACTCCGATGACGAATGACAGCAGGCCGCTGTCCAACGGTAGTGTTGCGGTGCATTCAGCATAAAATAAAAAGATACATCTCACCGCAAGCAGTTTAAAATATTAAATTACGGGATGGCTGGGTGGCTCATTCTGCTCGTTGCGCACACCACAGTTGAAAATGCCTTGCAGCGGCCGCAGGTTCGATTCCCACCTGTGTTCCTTGGATATATGTATTACCCAACCTCCTTCAACCAACCTCTGTCCCTATACGTTGTCCTGACAACAAAGCTTATGAATTGTGAAATGATGACAACAGTTTAAATATTTATGCCCATAGCAGACGTATGTTGGATGATTTTAACTGAACCCTATGCTCCTTCCTTTGTGTGTTGCTCCGGGAAATACTGAGCTCAGCACTTTGTGAACTCTGTGTGATATAAACCTCCTTTAAACCAATGGCCTTTATTATTACATTTAACCATAGGAGTTCAGTTGCTCTCGCTCCCCTCTCCCTCTCTCTCTCTCTATTGCTCTCTCTCTCTCAACCAAGTGAAATAAAGCTTAATTGGCATTTAAATAAAAAAAAAAACGTTTTGCTAAAGCATGGAAATATAAATGTGTAAAGAAATTAGTAGAGTTAGAGTTAGCTTGCATAAAACAAGTTTACATAAATTATATTTCTCTCTCTCACTGTCAGACAATCACACTCACTTTCTCTCCATCTCTCTCTCTTTTCCTATTGCTGCCTCTTCTACTCTCCATCTCTCTCCATCACTCTGTTTTTGCTCCCTATCTGTCTGCCTGTGTCTCTCTCTCTCTCTCTCTCTCCGTCTGTCTGTCTCTCTCTCCCTCTGTCAGTCTCCATGGCGGTCCACATGCTCTTTGAGTCTATATCAGGAGCTTGGCTCGATGACATCGGAGTAAAACGACAATTAACCCCCTGCCAGAGAGGGAGGCGTGTGTGTGTGTGTGCGTGTGCGTGTGTGTGTGTGTGTATGTGTGTGTGTGTGTGTGTGTGTGTTTGTGTGTGTGTATGTGTGTGTGTGTGTGATAAAAATGCTATACTGTAAAAGTGCCACCCTTTCATTCTCTGTTTAATCCTCTCTGTCGCTCACACACACACACACACACACACACACACACACACACACACACACACACACACACACACACACACACAGACACACACACGCAAACTTGTCATTGCTTGGCAGAGCTCAAAGCCGGTACACTTGGCAGTGAACAGGTCAATCTGGAGAACAGAAGGAGAGCGAGAGAGCGTGAGAGCGAGAGAGCGAGTGAGCGAGAGAGAGAGAGTACTGAAGAAGGAGAAAAGACAGCAAGGGACTCAAAGATAATTTTGACATTTAAATTTGCACATGGAGATATACTGGAGATATACTGTGTGTGTGTTTGTTTGTGTGTGTGTGTGCATGTGCGTGTATGTGTTTTACCTATTGAAGCTGTGGCCGGAACAGGTTCTTTGGATACTGTAGGAAAAAGTAAAACACACACGCATCAAGTCAGTTTGGAAAAATCGTTTGAATCAATCATGATCATCTTTTAAAACATTAACATATGCGTGTGTGTGTGTGTCTGTATGTGTGTGTGTGTGTGTGTGTGTGTGTGTGTGTGTGTGTGTGTGTGTGTGTGTGTGTGTGTGTGTGTGTGTGTGTTTATTGTACCTGAATAGTAGGAGTTAACAAGGGATTTGCTCTGCAGAGTCTTTCCTCCCTGAACTGAGAAGGAGCAGGGAGAGGGGGAGGCTTCGGGAGGAGGAGAAGAGGAGTAGACAGAGGGCAGAAGGAGGAGAGAGGAGCAGATGATATGGGGGGGAGGAGAGGATTAGAGAAGAAAAGGAGGAGGGAAGGTGAATGATGAAGAGTGAAGGGGATGGAGAAAAGAAGGGGGTAGTGATGGGGAGGAGAGCGGGCGACAGAGGGACGAGGAGGAAGAGGAGGAGAGGGGAGTAGAAGAGGTTAACTACACTCAAAACATCAATCATAAAACAGGACACACTATAACAAAATAACATACTGGGGGATCAATATTGTCCATTAAACAGCAGAAAGAACAATCTAGATAAACTAATGGCCGCATCAATGGCAACGTATCGACCCTCTCTCTGCTGCGTTCTAAACAGAGAGTGGTTCTGAACGCTGCATACCCTCAATGTCATCCCACGACAACAATGGACTGCCTGCCTCTGAACAATACACATGGTTTAACATTCCAGCAACAGGAGAGGAGGAGAGGAGCAGGGAAGAGAATACGAGTAGCGGGGATATAGAAGAGAAGAAAATGGAAAAGGTTTGGATAGAGAGCAAGGAGCATAATATAAGAGAGGAGCAGAGAGTGGGGGAGAGGGGTGAAAAGAGCGGGAGGATGGAGGGAGGAGATGGGTAGAGGGGAAAAGAAACAGTTTAGAATAATTAAATTGAACAATGAAGAGTTGGGCGCAAACATAAATCATGGCTGATGAATGTGCTTTAACATCAGGTCCTGCTCCCAACACAGTGACTGATCACTTCCTCAACCCAGTAGATACATCTCCATGTCTCCCTCCATCCATCTCTCCCTCGCTCTTTATCTCTCTCTCCCTCTCTCCCTCATCCATCTCTCTCTCTCTCTGCCTCCATCCACCTCTAGCTCTCTTGTTATGTCTCTCTTTCTCTCCTTATATATGTCTCTCCACCCTTCTCTTCCTCTCTTAATAGCTCTCCCTCTTTAGCTCTGCCTCTCTCTCTATCACTCTCTCTCTCCATTTATCTTTACCTCTCTTGATTTTTCGTTCCATACCAACACGTTGACTCCCACACACGTTCACACACACACACATAGAGACACACACACACACACACACACACACACACACACACACACACACACACACACACACACACACACACACACACACACACACACACACACACACACACCAGCTAATCTGTGAGGTATATTTAAGTAAATGATGTGTAAAGCGCACATGCACGCACACACACACATATGGTTTATTATTTGAGTTAATCCTGTTCTCTCATCCTTCCCAGTAAGCTACACGTGTCTCTAACCTGAAGATCAGTCTCTATTCACTTCCAAATTAATCCACTTATTTACACACACTGAGGAGTGTGAGTGTGTTTCAGTATGTGTGTGTGTGTGTGTGTGTGTGTGTGTGTGTGTGTGTGTGTGTGTGTGTGTGTGTGTGTGTGTGTGTGTGTGTGTGTGTGTGTGTGTGTGTGTGTGTGTGTGTGTGTATGTGTTTCTGTCTGCATGTGTACTGTATGCATAACAGTTACAGCACTGCCAGCTCATCTATATGTGTGCAAGAAAGATTGTGGGTACAAGCGAATGTACCTCTCTCTCTCTCTCTCTCTCTCTCTCTCTCTCTCTCTCTCTCTCTCTCTCTCTCTCTCTCTCTCTCTCTCTCTCTCTCTCTCTCTCTCTCTCTCTCTCTCTCTCTCTCTCTCTCTCTCAATTTATCCCTCTCTCGTCGTCTGTCTTATTTCTCTCGCTCTCTTCTTATTTCTCTCTCTCCCTCGTCTTATCCATCCCTCTCTCTCCCCCTATCTCGCCTCTAATACCTGAAGAAGAGACCGGAGCTCTCGCCCTCTATCGACTCCTTTGTTCTGTCACTCTTCATCCACCTCTCCGTTCTTCCAGAAATTAGAGAATAAACTTGCCCTCCTCTTATTCTCATTTCCCTTCCTCTTTCGTTCGTCTCTCTCTACTCGTCTTCACCACACTTCTCTCCTTTGTTCCTTTCCTTGTGCCCTTTATCCTTCCTCCCCTCTCTTTCTATCCTCTCAACACATCTCCTGCTAATCTCCTTCCGTCCTTTTTGTTTCTCCATCTCTCCTCTTTCCTATCCTCCTTCCTTTCTTGTAATATTGTTCTATCCTCTGCCCTCTCTCTCTCCTGGTCCCTATCTCCTAATTTTCCCCTAACACCTTGACGGACTCAAACAGAGCAGCTCATCTCTGCCGTTTGATGCATAGCCATGCTATATGTGAGCCAGGAGAAGGCTAGCCAGGCTAGGCTAATCTAAATCAGGATGATGCTAGCCCCTACTATTCCGATGTGAGCCAGGATGAGGCAAGCATCACAATGCTTATGTGAACCAGGAAAAGGCTAGAAAAACGGCGGTGCTTATTTTAGCCGGGAAGAGGCTAGCAATGCTATGCTAAAGTCAGCCAGGATATCTGCTAGCCATCACTATGCTAATATGAGCAAGGATGATGCTAGCCACCCCTAGGCTAATCTAGACGGGACGGTAGTAACGCAATGCTAATGTGAGCCAGGATGAGGCTAGCCGCTGCTATTTAAATGTGAGCCAGGATGAGGCTAGCCACACTATGCTAATGTGAGCCAGGGTGATGCTGGGCTCTGGGTCGCTGGCACTCCTCTAAAATGTGCTTTGGCAGCAATGTCCTGTGAAGAGATGTGTCTGCTCGGTGAGAATGCAATAACACAAAAAGGTTATTTGCCCTGTGAGGCTTTGTCCACAAAAATATTACTTTTACTACGTGTCAGCGTATTTCTGTCTCATTAGGTATGAACCTTGCTATATCACCGTGTGTGTGTATGTGTGTGTGTGTGTGTGTTTGTGTGCGTGTGTGATTGTGTGTTAGTTTGTGTGTGTGTGTGTGTGGGCAGGCATGTGTCTGTTTAGTATGTCGGTCAGGTGATTATATAAGATTGGTTGTCTGTTCTATGCCTCGTGATCTAGAAATAATGTTCACGATAGTAAGTGTGTTTATGTGTGTGCCTGTCTGTGTGCCTGCGCTTGTGTGTGTGTCTGAGGATTAGATAGACAATATCTTGACAGACAATACAGAAGAGGGAGACAAAGATGTACAGAAGGAGGGAGGGACAGATGGACACATCGTTAAGGGAGATTTAGCAAATGCTGGAAATAAAACGTTAAACTGAAGAGATCGCTGCATACTGCAGAGTAAGGGCGAACTGACTGCAATTTAAAAAAAAAAGACAAGAAGCGATTAAAATGCAACAATTCCCCTGTCCGACTGCAGTGTTCCCACTCTGAGATTCGTTCTGCATGCAGAGATAAATAATTAGCTGTTTCTCCAGGGTTAGCATCACCAAAACGCAGAACATCACCGCTAGTCAGAGACGAGGTTTGGAGTCTATACTGTGTACGGCCAGGAAAGAGGGGGAGGGAGGAGGAGGAGGAGGGAGAAGGAGCGGGGAGAGAGGGGACAATTATGGCCGACATTAGCTTGGCACTGAGTTTCGCTGTGGCTACTCGGCTTGCAGCAGCCAAAACGGTCCCAAAGGCCAGGCTGACATTTCTAACAGAATGCCCCCCTTCTGAGGGACTGGCTAATTACCCTGGACGCCGGCATGTGCACTCCGGAGTGCATGTGCTGGCTCGTGGTGTGGTGTAGGATCCTGCGCCCACGTCCACCGCTATACCACACACATGCACTTTTCCGCTACACATGCACTCCAACACGACACTTAGAACCCGACACTACACATGGGGGAACTTTGCAGAATGTGCAGGTGTGTTTGTGTATGGATGTGTACACAAAGTCGCTCGTACACATTCATACAAATTCCCTTTGAATGCAGGCCAAAAACCAGATCGATTGTTGCTAACAATCTGATAGATTGTTGGCCTGCTTATCAAATAAATATAGTTATACACCTATAGATATACATGATTGAGCCATGATATAAGACTTACCCAGATCCCAAAACCATCCCATAATAACAAGTGGTCAGGGATCAGGATCTGGCTTGGGCTTAGGGTTAAGGTAGGGAGGAAGGGAAAGGGTTATGGATGAGGGGTTAGGAATAAGGAGTTGAGGTCTGACTCAAGACGTTGAGGTCCTGGCTGGAGGTGGAGAGGGTTTAGGTAGGGAGGAAAGGTTAGGGTTGTGTGTGAGGGGTTAGGGGTTAGGAGGTAAGGTCTTACTGAAGCCGTTGAGGTCCTGGCTGGAGGTGGAGAAGGGGTCGTCCTTGCGTAACGTGCCGACCTTGGTGGTGCTCTTATCGGCCGTGGAGACGGGCTCCATCTCTCTCTGCTGGGTGGAGCTACTGGCCGTCTCCTTCTGCTTCTTAGCCAGCTTACTGGTTCACACACACACATACACAGGTTAATACATACTGTATGTACACACACACACTCTCTCCTTCTGCTGGTTCTGACACACACATAAAACAGGTTCAAACATATAGCTTCTTCTGCTTCTTAGCCAGCATACTGGTTCACACACACACATACACAGGTTAATACATACTGTATGTACACACACACACACACTCTCTCCTTCTGCTGGTTCTGACACACACATAAAACAGGTTCAAACATATAGTTTCTTCTGCTTCTTAGACAGCTTTCTGGTTTACACACACATACACAGACCTTAACACACATACACACTCTTTAACTTTTAAAGGCGGGCTGACTTTGGCAGTACATACTACCACACTACTGGGTCCAAACGATCAATCCTGCCTTGCTGTCGGCTCGGTGGTACACCCTAGGCGAACGGGAGCCTGCGAGAGTCAACAGGTGATTCTACTGTCTTATTATCCACGCTATCTCTGAAAACTCACAAAATCCCGCGGGAACACGTCCACTCACGTAGGAGGGAATAAGGCCCGCAAGATATGTTTGTATAATAGCAGCTGAATTTTCCGCACCTCTCTAATAAACAGCGCAGTCATTTCTAATGAGTCTGACGTTCAAAGGGACTTGCAATGCTTGCATAAAAGTTATGCAGGCAGTTGAAGCCATTTGAAATTACAGCGGATAAAAATTGGCGGCTGATGTCAAATTGCAACATTTGTATTCAGATATCTGATTCACCCGATAAGATAATCCTTCCCATTGGCTGTTTCCACCATGATGGGCGATTTCAGTCTCAGTGGACCCCGCAATACGCAAGTAGTTTACGCCAATAGTTTGCGATAAGATCGAACCGGTTTGACAAAATCCTTGCCATACCGATTCCACGGGGTGCCGGGAAAATCGTTTCTCTTGAGAGCCTCCCCATTGCCAGACAATCAGAGCCGAATTCACCCTCCCCCCCCCCCCCCTCTGACTGAGTCTGCTGAGTAAGCCGGCTGATGAAATGGCAGGTATGCCGCCTAGTGCGTAAGAGCCTTCAGCCAGCTAACTGCTCACAGGACACTCAAGTTAACACACACTCGCACGCACAAAAAACATACAAACAACGTAAACCAGCACACGCACAGGTAATAACACACACAAAAACAAAACAGAGAACAAGAACACAGACGGAGAGATGTATAAGGATAAGAAACAACAGACAGTCCACTGGATTTGGGAGGAAGCACAATATGAGGATGTGACCATTGGAACAGAGAGAAGCCACTGCAGCAGCTGAAGAACACCACAGAAACATCTTCACATCCTCGGGATGTTGAAGCAGGTTTTGCCTCTTGAACCCGTTGGTTTAATATCACTGAAGGATATCCTTGTCTTCACTAAGAGGGATGAGGAATCGAACCAAGGAAGAGCTGCTATTGTTCGGTTATGTCAAATAAAAGAACAACTTAGCCATTTATTTTCCTTTCTCTCTCCTTCTCTCTGTCTCGCTTAGACACACCCAAACCCACACACACCCCCAAACACACCCCCCTCCACACACACACACACACACACACACACACACACACACACACACACACACACACACACACACACACACACACACACACACACACACACACACACACACACACTCATTATTTGATAGTTGGGGACATTACCACATGCTGTACAAATTTGACAGGATTAACAGTAGATCTCAATACGTCCCAAACACACACAGCTGTTTAAACACGGTCTATTGGACCATTAGATAGTAAGTTGTAGTGTGCTTGATTCCCCCTGATAATGATAATATATACAAATTGCTCCTTCACTGAATTAGAATGATTGATTATTGCATTATATTACATTATTTGAAGAAGACATTTTAAGCAATCGTATTACCATTTTTTTTACTTTGACGCGACCTTCAACTGGATGCCGTTTCAAAAGAGGCTACCCCAGAGAAAGTGACCTAATGTTTACTATCGAAGCCTGTATTGCAAAAACCTCCGAGATGGTTCCTCCTAGAATGGGTCCCAGCCTGATCTGTTGAGGCTGATCCAGATTAATGAAGGCGTCCCTCATGGCAGTCTACCGGTCCCCGGATGTTAGTCTTGGTGATCATTTCAAGGGCTCGTCATAAGAATTATATCAAGATGAATCCGGTTCTTTCAGATACAATTTCATGTACTTTGTCATCTACCTGCGATCTGGCCTCAGAAACCAATTGTTGTACATTATCAGTAAATCCAGATTGACCGAATATAATTACAAAAACTACACCTGATTTCCTTGACAATAGCATGCAACTGTCGAAGTGTTCGAAGATAAGATGTGTGTAAGTGTTGTTTTATATAAAAATATGTGTACATTAAAAAAGTGCATAATTTGGTTTTTAAAACTGTTTAAATGTGATTTGTCAGTCAGCCAACACTTCACTATCTTACCCCCAAAACCTATGTGATCCAGAGGCAGTCAGACGTTCTGCCTGTTTGTCTGTCCCTTCCAATTGTCTAATAGAGGTCTAAAGTGGCCCAAGAGAAAGATAGAGGGGGAAACAAAGGCAGAGAGCCAGAGAGAAAAGGACAGGGGTGGAAAACATTTCTAAAATAATTTCTCTTCCATCAAACTCAGACTCATCCGTCCAGGGTTGAGGGAGGGTCCCCTGGGAGCACAGGCCTGGGGGGACGGCTCGGCGGGGGATCGGGGGGAGGTGAGACAGAGAGATGAGGTGAGCGTAGAGCGAGTGTCTGGGAGAAAGAGAGAGAGAGAGAGAGAGAGAGAGAGAGAGAGAGAGAGAGAGAGAGAGAGAGAGAGAGAGAGAGAGAGAGAGACAGAGGGAGAGAGAGGGGAGAGGGGAGTGAGAGCAGGGAGAAAGGGGGAAAGGGCAATGTGATGCAGGGAAGAGGTAATTGAGAAAAGTGAGGCAGAGGGAGAGGAAGAGGAGGAGACTGATTGAGCAGAGTGAGCAAAAGGAAGAGAGGAAGAAGAGGAACAATGAGATGAGGAGAAAAAAATAAAAGAGAAAGAAATGGAGGGATAACAGAAGCTCACACACAGACACAAACATAACTGTCTGCCTGAATGCCTGTCTGTCTCTGTCCGTCTGTCTTTGGGCCTGTCTGTCTGTCTGTCTGTCTGTCTGTCTGTCTGTCTGTCTGTCTGTCTGTCTGTCTGTCTGTCTGTCTACCTGTCTCTCTGTCTGTCTGGGGGCCTGTCTGGGGGCAGGTCAGTCTGTCTGTCTGTCTGTCGGCCTCTCTGCCTGTCCGTTTTCTCCCACATCTCCTCCTGTGAGGTAAAGTGGGGTGATTAGAGAGGCCACACCCCAGGCTCTCTAGACGCCCGCCGGTATTAGCGTTTTCTCTCGGCTGTTGTTTGGGAGGGACGCGCTCTAGAAGTGGTCTTGGGTCAAGTGGTGTTCCCATGGAAAACGCAATACCTTCAGAGTGCCTGGGCCCGGCCCGGTCTGTTGTCGGTAGAGACCAGGGGATGCTAAAGTGGTGTCATTTGGACGGCAATTTCAGTCCTCGCTCCTTTGGTCCAATTCACACCATTTTGCTCTGCAGTATCACTTGTAGGCCCTGTTCATTTATGTCACACGCGTGGAATGGTATTTTCTGTGTTTTTCCGAGCTTTTGAAAAACGATGCATTCAACCGTGTGTTCAGATGTACACGGCCTCTAGAAAACTCGCAAACATATTTGTAGCTTGAAGTGAATGGATTTGAACCCCTGGATGAACCATGGCCCTGTATGTTAATGTCAAGGGTCGCTGGAGGGGGGTTAGGTAAGCTAGCGGATGTGTGTCAGGGTAGCTACGAAGCGCTAATGTTTACCACCGCTGCATACCGCAATAACCATCACCGGCCGCGCGGTCGTGTCGGAATAAAGAGACAAACGGCCATAACTCAAGGACCATCCATCAGCCACGTTCCCCCGACGGCTTCATCAAAGCCGTCCAGACAAACCTGTTCCTCCCTCGCATGTAGCGCTCGCAGCAAGCAGGGGGGGCCCCGACGCTGCAGTGGACGGACGGCCCCGATCAAAAACAGGCAAGGCGCTGTTTGCTCCCGATCCGTCAGGCGGATTGACAGGCCTCCAGCGCTACGCCATGGCGCTCCGTCTCTCGCTCGGCCGCGCCGCCTCTCTCTCTCTTTCTCTCTCTAGCCAGCTCAGCCTTAGCTCGCCCAAATATCCCCAAGCCTACGCACCTCCCCACCCCCCCCCCCCCCCACCCCCCCCCCCCCCCCCCCCCCCCCCACCAACACCCTCCCCAGCCAGCCGATTCATCGTCACGGCGATGCCAGTGGCTCAGGAGTGTGTCTGCAGGGCGCATCCAAACAAACTTTCATCTGCGTGTCACAGTATTTAGAGAGGGGGGGGGGGGATTGAGAGAGGGAGAGAGAGAGAGAGAGAGAGAGAGAGAGAGAGAGAGAGAGAGAGAGAGAGAGAGAGAGAGAGAGAGAGAGAGAGAGAGAGAGAGAGAGAGAGAGAGAGACAGAGAGAGGAGAGAAGGAGAGAGGGGGGAGGAAAGGAAGGAAGAAATGTGGAGAGTGTGATCGGATCAGAGAATGCTCATAGTATCACTGCAAACCACACACACACACACACACACACACACACACACACACACACACACACACACACACACACACACACACACACACACACACACACACACACACACACACACACACACACTCTCCTGATTTGAAACAGTAAATCAGTTAATGCCCTGCAGCTAAACAGTGAGTGTGTATGTGTCTGTCTGGCTGCATCTAAGTGTCTGTGTTTTTGTTTGTTTGTGTCGATGTGTGTGTCTGTCTTTAAGTGTGTGTGTGTCTGTCGGTTAATGTTTGTGAACGTCTATCCATCTTTATGGCTGTGTGTGTTTCTGTATTTATGCGTTTATGTGTGCATTTGTTCGTGAGTCTCTACTCCGTATTTGTCCTGATGCTGCCCTTTACCGCACTATTGGAGTGTCTGTGTCTGTGTGTGTGTGTGTGTGTGTGTATGTGTATGTGCATGTGTGTGAGTGTGAGTGTGTGTGAACAACTTTCAGCATTTGCATGTGCACCGGTAAACAGGTCACTCATGGCTGAACCCTTATGCTGGCATGTCAACCAACAGCACTCATGGACCAACGTGGAAACCGGCCTGGCGGTACGAGGTGGGCTGCACCGGTTTGGACCGGTGATCAGTGTCCCGGGGGGCCTGTTGTGTGTTGTGATGATGGGGGGCTGGGGAGAGCCGGGGAGGGAAGGGGATCAGTGGATCAGGGATGTTGCGGTTCAGAGCAAGAGGACCGGAAGGGAATCAGAGATGCTTTGAAGAGCTCTCACGAAGTGGGGGGGCGGGGGGGAGATGTTCCGCTGCCGTATTAAAGGTGAGCTCTGGGCAACTCTGTGCATGGGAGTGTTTTTTTTGTGTGGATATTTGTGTGTGTGTTTTTTGTGCGTTTACGTGTGAGTTTGTGTGTCTGGTGTGTGTGTGTGTGTGTGCGTGTCTGGTGTGTTTTCAAGTGTTTTTTTGTGTGAATATGTGTGTGTGTGTTTCTCTGGGGTGTGTGTGTGTGTTTGTGTGTGTGTGTCTGTGTGTGTGTGTGGGGGATTTGTCAGTCTGATGTCGGCATGTTTTGTTTTATGATTGTGTGTATCTATTGTGTGTGTGTGTGTGTGTGTGTGTGTGTGTGTGTGTGTGTGTGTGTGTGTGTGTGTGTGTGTGCCAATGCGTTTGCGTGAATGCTTGCGTGTTGGTGTGTGCACGGCTGTTTATATGAAGGGCTGTAAAGACATGTGATTATGCACGGCTAATCGGCGGGGAAAGTGGGCCCTCGCTGCTGCAGATAACAGTGAATTAGGCTGACCTTTCAGGACGCCACTCACACACGCCGCCAATGTTTACACACAACCCTGAACCAAGGCCCTCACACACAGAACCCGGACCCAAACCCTCACCGTTCCCTCTTGGTTGAGCCACTCGACCAAGAGGCCAGAGACCAGACTCTAATCCAGTCCGACTCGTGGGGACGTTAGCAGGGATAACATCATCCGTTAGCAACTCTCAACAACATTTTGTTTACAGAGGCCGCGGGGCTGAACAAGTTGATACTCTGATAAACACGTTCTCACCTCCAGCACCATCATGTGTATAATTAACAACAGTTTCAGCAGCTTAGTCACGTTCTCTTGGGGCACTTTTAGTCCCATAAACAAGTGTTATTCAAACATATAATTGTATTTATTTTGCGATGCAGCAGGTGGCCAACCTAACAGATAACAAACTCCTCAGCGCTATGGTAGCTGAGAAGAGGTCACTAATGAGAACTTACATCGCTGACCATCATAGCTGGGCATTGGAAGGAAAAGACCATCTTTGTCTATTGTTGATGGGACAGATGATAACCCTCGATGTCTGCGCTGAGAAGGATAAACTTTCTCTCTCTGTAATGATGAAGGACAGACTATCTCTGTCTATAATTGCAAGGACAGACTAGCTCTGTCTGGGTTTTTAAGGACCGACCTCCATGGCTGTTTGTCTGTGTTTTTTGAGGATGGAAAGATTTAACAAGATAAGTGAGTTGACCAACAACGCAGGTCAAAAGACCCGAGCAACTGTGAAGGAAACGTCCTACAATTATGTAGGAATTCATAGGATTTGAAAGAATGCAAAACACAATCATATCGTTTAGACAGGGTTTAGAAAGAGGAATACAAAGGGATGTTGACCTGGCCATTACTTACAGGTAATACGAGTAGGAATAAGCATGTCTTCTGAGGCGTCGGTGCGTTGGTGAAAAAAACAAACGGTTGGAACCGCCAGAGAGAAGGATAAAACACAGCGGATTAGTAGACGTTCACACTAGATGCTGTTCTCTGTGCCTCCTCATCATCAAGTTATCATAGACTGCTGAATATGGTCCCAATGCATAGTATCAATAATGTCTACCTAAAACGTCTTTAATGTTTTACATGGATTTTAGGAATTTACACTGCAATCTGTCTAACAAAACTGTCTGAATCCCTGGATTTCTACCTGTCTGCCTGCCTGTCTGTGTGACTACACCTCTGTGCTTCATATGCTACTCCGAGTTGGCCTGGGTTTCCTGCTATCCCGGCTATCCCATCTGTATTTGATCAGAATGGGCCTTAGAATAGGGTTGATTGAGGGACACCAGGCACGTCCTTATTATTTATAGTCAACTACCAATTAAGAGAAGCTGAAACCTTGGGGGTAGGAGGTAGCCGTCTCTCTAATCAATAACAATAATCATGATAATAATGAAGACAATAATAAAATGGCCTGTTTGGTAATCTAAAATACAATCACAGTATACACAATCATCTGACTCTTGTATCACAGAGACAGAGAGAGACAGAGAAATAAAGAGAGAGAGAGAGAGAGAGAGAGAGAGAGAGAGAGAGAGAGAGAGAGAGAGAGAGAGAGAGAGAGAGAGAGAGAGAGGATGGAGAGAGACTTAGGGGCAGAGGGAAGGTAAAATAGGGGAGGAAGAAATGATGGAAGGAGAGAAAAATATGGGAGATGACTTTAAGCATGTGTGTATGTACGTGTGTGTGTGTGTGTGTGTGTGTGTGTGTGTGTGTGTGTGTGTGTGTGTGTGTGTGTGTGTGTGTGTGTGTGTGTGTGTGTGTGTGTGCGTGTGTGTGTATGTGTGTGTGTGGGCATGCGAAAACGGGAATAGTGATGTGTGTGTGTGTGTGTGTGTGTGTCAGGGGAATGTATGTTTGTCTGCGAGATGGTTTTAGCTGACTCTGCAAAGATTTGTAGCACCAATAATCTTCTGAGGGGCAGGTATGTTGTTACGCAGACACAGACACACAGACACACACACACACCAAAGAATGCACAATATCCGGCACATTCACACATAGATATCTTTTGAGGTGCGAACACACACATACTCACGCACACACACACACACACACACACACACACACACACACACACACACACACACACACACACACACACACACACACACACACACACACACACACACACACACACACACACACCCAGACCCCCCCCACACACACAGGCACATAAAATATCTATAGACACCTAGCCAGTGAATCAGGCGTTATGCTGACATTGTCCTTATGGTCTTAATAAAGGCCTGATGATAAGAATAAAACGTTCTGCACAAAGCCGCTAAAACTTTCCATCAATATTAATGTGCCATCTGAAAAACAGCTCACTACCAATGTCTCACTCTCCCCCAACCCACTCTCCCTCTTTATAACCATCCCTCAAAACAAATGTCTCTCTCCCATTCACTCTCCTTTAACATCACTCTCCACTACTGTCTTTCTCTCGCTCTCTTCCCCTCTCCATCTCTCTCCCTCTCTTTCTCTCTTCAGCTCTCTCTCTCTCTCTCTCTCTCTCTCTCTCTCTCTCTCTCTCTCTCTCTCTCTCTCTCTCTCTCTCTCTCTCTCTCTCTCTCTCTCTCTCTCTTCCTCCATCTCAGCTTGCTCTTACTCTTTCTCTACCACAATCATTCTCCAATACTGTCGCTCTATCTCCCTCTCTCTCGTAGCATATCTCAAGCATATACTGATTTATTATAATGGGTTTTAAGAAATAACCATACACACACACACACACACCCACAAACACACCTTCTAATTGTCCCCCGACCTCCAACCAAAGAAAGGCATGTGAATGGCATCAACACCATAACATACAAACACAACCTGTCTACATAAACCCTTTATCAGTTTACTCTCTCTCTTTGTAAATATATCTAGCTCTGCCTGTATGTACATGCATATGTACGTTGTATGTGTGTGTGTGTGTGCATGCATGCGTGCGTGTGTTTGTGCGCGTGTGCATGGGTTTGTGTGCATTTTTACTATGTGTGCGTGTGTGTGTGCGTTTGTTTGTGGTTGTGTGTGCGCTTGTGTACTGTGTTTGTGTGTATCTTTTGTGTGTGCGTGTGTGCATGCATACTGTGTTTGTGTAATTTATTTTGTGTGTGTATGTGGTTGTTTGTACTTGTGTACTGTGTTTGTGTGTTTTTTTAGTGTGCTTGTGTGCATGTGTGTATGTGTGTGTGCGTGTGTGAGAGTTGACAGTACTCAGCACCTAGCAGCTCTCTAAGTGGACTGTCAAGCATTTATCTTAGAAGCAGCTCAGTCCGTTATTCAAGCATGTGCCACATCTGCCAAGCGGGGGTCAGGCCTGATGTGTGTGTGTGTGTGTGTGTGTGTGTGTGTGTGTGTGTGTGTGTGTGTGTGTGTGTGTGTGTGTGTGTGTGTGTGTGTGTGTGTGTGTGTTTGTGTGTATACGTGTGTGTTTGTGTACGTGTGTGTATGTGTGTTAACCTCACCAAATTATCTGAGCGTAAGTGCAAGGTTATTGCCTGGCAACATTGGAGCACTCAGGAATCTCTACACTGACACACACAGAAACAGACACACGCACACACGAAGAACCATGAATGCACACGGAAACCCAAACACACATACACACACACACACACTCACACACACACAGACACAGACACACAGACACACTCATACACACACAGAGAGACCCTCTTCAGAGCTATTACTAAGGTTTGGCCTCGTAAGTATGTCCGTCAGTGATGGAAACAGACGGACCATTCCCCAGATTGACATCAATTACTAATCGTCTGCATTGACTTGTCACAGCGGGGGTCCCTGCGTGCGGTCCAACACAGGGAGTCAGGATGTCTCGTTGAGCTGTCTGCTCGCTTAGAGCCACTATTTGTTTGCTAGAGTTTAATAAATGCCTGAGGGCAGGTATTATTTTATTAAGCGTTATGGGTTGCGTCTCGGCTGTCATAACACCAGATAAACATGCTGTGTTTTTAAGTGAATCCCCCCCCCCCCCCCCCCCCCCCCATCGTCTCGTGGATGCTCCTCCAACACATCCAATCATGTTCTCTAAAGAACCGACAGATACGTGCTGTAACTGATCATCTGTCCTAGACAACAAGACTCCCTTTCTCACGGCATCCGTTAACCCTGAGGGTTAACGGATAACCCGCAGGAACTCCATAAATCAACCCTGGACATTTCCAAACATCGTCGGTGGTTTAGTAAAATACGCCACCCCAATGATTGAATTGGTACAAAATGTTTCACATGCAACTAAAAGGTACGCAGACCTACTATGTCGTAGAGTGTGAAACATTTTGTACAAATACATTCTGATTGAAAACATGTGGTGCCTTTCCGGAGCATTAAAAACAAGATAGCAGCATTCTACACACACAGGCAGGGTGCGGAGGGTGTTAGTAGTGGTTCTCTGTGTTCCAACGGCGACAGACAACACAACACGTATCACGGTTTCACACGCCAGATCGTGGCGAGGCATGCTACGAGTGATGAAGAAACACATCGACAATGGCCGTGAATCGATGACTCAACGGTGACATCAGCATAACCTACCCATGACACAAGGATGAAATCACAATCACGCAACAACAAGGGAGCGATCCCGAAATCTCAACGCACCGGTGATATACGGAAGACATCATCGCGACATGAGGATGAGGTAGCGGTGACGTGGTGCGAAGTTAACAACGAAACAATGGCGTAACAATGACATAACAATTACGCAACAATGACGTGACAACAACGTGACGATGACATCTAAATACCAATACAATAACGTAACAATGACATAACAATTAGGAAATGGAGGAGGTACAAAACAATGTTTGGGCCGGGATGGGGCGTTTGATGGCTAGAAATAAACATACAATACCCCACGCTCAGAGTTCTCCACGTGTGTATCTCTCTAGCGGAGGGCGGGGCAGGAAGGGGAGGAGCCAAGGACAGGAAACAGGATAGAGAGGAAATAGAGAGAGACATAAAAGGAGTATGAGACTCGAGTCTGAGAGCTTATAGCATGAGAAACCATGACATCCCATTATTTCCATTTCGGCATTTCAAAATATGTGAAACTCTTTTTGTGAAAGCTTTTTCCCATCTCTACCTTTCTCCACTTATTTTTTGTCTTGACATTGATGTTTCTTTATTACTGTTTCTTTATTACTTTATAACTAGTATGTTCTATTCTAATATGTGCTTTAGGTCTTTCCTCGGTCCTATATTTTATTTGTGTTGAATGAAGAAAATAAAATAAAAACATAAATATTAATACTTTTCTTTAAAGTGGATCACCTGCAAGGGCATTGGATTTAATTAATTATTGATGTCATACAAGTGAGGAAAAATTAACTGAATATCTCCTGCATAATGTATGAGTTGTACTAAGTCATCCTAATGGTACATTATATGACCAAAGCCAGGCATTACAGAATTAGCATCGACTGGATCAGAAACTGCCTTCCTCTTCTTTTTTATTTAGTAAATAATTCACAGCCATAAAAAAGAACATTTCCTAAACTGAACAGTTGTCTTAGATGAAGTTTGTGAGATAGAGAAGTTAAATAAGATGTTGTTTTGCATCGGTGCAAAACCACAGTTCAGTGTCGTCCAAATTATGAACTCAAAGAAGGATGCTTAGAAAGTGCAGGATAGAACAGGTGTGTGTGTTTGTGTGTTTGTGTGTGTGTGTGTGCGTGCGTGCGTGTGCGTTCAGGTGTGAGTGTGGAGTGGGAGGGCGGAGAAGGAATGTAGGAAAGGCGCCTCGAGATGAGATTCATGTTGCTAGCGCTTGGCGTGTGGTGTGTAGCATGTAGCATGTAGCATGTAGCATGGAGTGAGCGGAGAGTGGTTGAGTGGGAAGTGGGCATGGGAGAGAACGATGGCTTGGTTGATATTTTGGAAGTGAACCTGTTTCTCCAGGTATGTGTTATTGTGTCTGTTGACACAGGATTTACTTCACCAAACACCTGAACACTATATCACAAAAACACCTAAATTCAACAAATTATCCCTGTTTCTGATTCCAAATGCTCCATAACCATCCTGGAATAATGTGGTCATATATTCAATTAAAAGACGCTTTCATCCAAGGTGAGTGACAGTTGACTTGTTTAGATGTCACATGTGTGTCCGCCTGTTTTGTGGATATCCCTCGCGTGAGGGCGGTCTCTTGGTTTGTTTGTCTGTCTGACCCTACTCCTGAATTCCGATGGAGTCCACCGTCTCTGTAGCTGATATTCTGTGTTGAATAATGATGGTCTTGTGGAGGCTCAGCCCCAACTACGATTCTCTCAGGCCACTCTATGGCGTGAGGCTGCCTTCATTCAAACTAGTCATGAAGAACAGCGCAGAACATGAAATACCTGGCGACGTCCACAGTCCTCCACAGCCTTCGGGTTTTGTGGAAAAACTAAACCAATGGGAAATGGCTTTAAAGCTATGGCTGAGATTTTCGACATCCAACATGTGGACTCGTCAGACCAGAGACGGAGAGAACCGTATGGACTTTACAGACCCGAGACGTACAGAACCGTGCAGACTCTACAGAACCGTGAAGTACAGAACTGTGCAGACTCTACAGACCCGTGAAGTACAGAACCGTGCAGACTCTACAGACCCGTGAAGTACAGAACCGTGCAGACTCTACAGACCCGTGAAGTACAGAACCGTGTGGACTCTACAACCCGAGAAGCAGAGAACCTTCTGGACTCTAAAACCCAGAGAATAAGAGAAGCGTGTGGACTCCTCGAGGAGAGGAATTTCACTGTTTAACTAATCCTGACCTGCTGAGTCTCACGGGGACCAGCTGCCAAGGACATTAAGGAGCTTGAAGCACGCAGGATTACAACAGGAAATACTTTGGCAAATGTTTAGCCAATAGAAACGTCTGTGCAAACAAGTGACTTAACGTTGTCAAAACCACCCTTCATCCACATGTCCATCTGGACGATCCTGGTGGTGGGTGTTTTCTGTGTTAATTGTGTGTGTGTGTGTGTCTGTGTGTGTGTATTTGTGTCTCTCTCTAAATGTGAATACTCTCCTCTGTTGCCAATGTCAATATTGGTTTTAAATACCTAGAGAGCATGAACACAGACAAGCACACACACACACACACACACACACACACACACACACACACACACACACACACACACACACACACACACACACACACACACACACACAAGGCACTCACCATGCACACACACACACACACACACACACACACACACACAAGGCACTCACCATGCACACACACACACACACACACACACACACACACACACACACACACACACACACACACACACACACACACACACACACACACACACACACACACACACACACACACAGTGTGTGCCAGTGAAGATAAGGCTAGCGACCATAAAGCAACTGATCTGGCACTAACAGTGATAACACAATTTATGGCCATTGTCTCACAAAGTACAATTACTCCCACACAGCTACACACGCACGCACACAAACACACACACACACACACACACACACACACACACACACACACACACACACACACACACACACACACACACACACACACACAATACAGCCACCACCACACACACACACACACAGACACACATACACACACACACACACACACACACACACACACACACACACACACACACACACACACAATACAGCCACCACCACACACACACACACACACACACACACACACACACACACACACACACACACACACACACACACACACAACTTCACATGCAGACAAACTCAAACATACACACACACACACACGCATACACACACACACAAACACAGCTACACACGCCGCCACACAATGGATCCCATGTAATCTTGCCAGCCACGCATATATAATCTAATTTTTAAGTAGTTTTTCTCATTGTGATGAGAAAATACTGTGGGTGTGTGTGTGTGTGTGTTTGTGCGTCTGCGTATGACTGTGTGTTTGTTTTGTGTTTTTTTTTTTTTTCTGGTTGTGTGTCTTTGTATGTTCGTGTGTTGAGGATGAAGACTATAAAGTCCAATATGTGCTGCTTCTACCAATATAACATCTCTCTATGACATGAAGAGCCTATGACAAGTGGACGATTCCTGTCTGAGTGTGAGATTTCAGTAGATTTCCTCAGAGTAACTACATAACTACACAGAGTAACTACATTTTAGCCAGATACCAACCATAGGCTAATTCCAATCTAACCTCTTGCTAAACTAAACATTCAACTAGCGTGAGTTCAGGGGACGGTTGCACCGGCTCTGCCAGTGTTTACAATCTAGCTTGATAGTGATTAGTAGCAACGTGGTTATCAGCAAGTTGACGTGACAACTATGCTTCGGTTCAGTTCAACATACACCGACCTGGTGGGGCAACTGGATGTAGTTAACTGCTAGTTTGAAACTAATCAGTCGTTACAAAGCACTTTTTAAGGACTTATTTATAGCTGGTGCCACCAAGTCAAGATCTGGAACATCATATTATAAAAAAATGAATCATTTATTTCAAAATACTTCGCGTTGACAAGTTTTTTGGGGTCTTCTGTGATCAGAAACCAAACTCTGTCACAAAGTTTCTGGCATAGCGGTCCAATCGCTTCTCCTCAAAGTCCTACCCTGACAACATCCTGTGGTACTGAATTAATGGTTCCACAGAAGTGAGAGCAGCCTTCAATGCTCGTAGAGATACTTTAAACAAGGAGGTGAGGGACCAGCTGGAGAACAGCTTTATCAGAACTAGGCTCTGTAGAAGTTTCCACCACCTGTTCATTCCAAACACAACAGCGTTTGACCCTGATGGTGTGGCAAACCCACCGGCACCATTATCCGTGCAGGGTTTATGTGAAAATATGATCGGTATTCCAGTGTTGTTTTTTAGTTCGGGGGGTGATTAAAAACTATCTTAGTTGTAAGGGAACCCTTGAAAGCAGTTTCTAGGGGGAAGTGAATAATTCATGATGTCTCTGCCTTCGATCCGTGTTTAAAACCAAGCGTCTGGACGGGCACTTGGTCTACCGTCTGTGTTGGGAGAGCAGCTTGGGACGAACATAAAAGAGCTATTAAGAGTGCGGTTCTTCGCGACTACATCATGAGTAACATCCTCTCATCCCCGCACTCTACCCCGCCCCAGGATCAACTCAGCCCTCTGCAAGGTCCGGGAACACGTGTTAGACGGCGCCGGGAGATTCATCGGACACCAAACGTGCTCGCAACGCAGCCAAGCTCTGCCCAGAAATAATTGATGGCCCTTGAAAGGCGAAACACTTTGGATTGGAGAAACAGAGCGTCTGGCCCAACAGGATGAAATATAGATGACGGCAGAAGAGTAGCCATGATGGTGTAGAATGATGATCGCTCTGCATTTATCCCTGTCCTTTTGCCCTCGCTGTCTTTTTAACCTTTACCTCTACTTTATCTTCCTCCCAGTCTCTGCCTCATTCTTTCTCCCACAAGCAGTTTCTTTTTTTCTCTATCTCAACCAACCGCTCCATCTTCACAAGGTAATAAGGATCCTCAAGATTTGTTTATTTTATTTTGAGTCTTGTTCCATCGATATGTTAAGATTGTTTAGGTGAATATTACGAAACTTGTTATTTTCCCGATTTTGGACTGTCCCGCTAATGCTACAATTGATTTGCTTGCATAAAAATATTCTTGATAAGAATTGGGCTGATAGTAAATCAACTTGAAAATATTGAACTCATCTTTGTTAATATCAAAACCGTCTTGAATATATTAAGCTTTAATATTTAGCTTGCACTGCAAATATTTTGGAATATTGCAATCGTTTTGCTGATGTTTAGATTGTGAGGCCGAAGGGCATATTTCTTTTATTTCTCATTGCTTATTTCCGCGCCCCGTTTTTCTGCATTCCCCGTCACTCTTTGCTTCTGATCTTTGCCCCCTGCTCAACCTTTAAATATTGATGTTGTTCTTTAAGCACATAGTTAGCATAGTGCCTTGCATAGCATGGACTCCATATCTTCACTTAAACAATCAGTTATTCTCCTCCCTCGTGCTTACCCTCTCTCTTCCTCTTTCCTATATTTCTTTACTTTCTTTTTGTCTGCTGGTGTGTATCGTTGACCTTGACCCCTGTGAAGCCTCTTTAATGTTTATGGGCTTTTCTCCATCTCATTAGCATATCATTAGCATAATACACTTGACCCCTTCATCCTCTCAGGTGAACTAAAGCTCTTGCTTCATCTTTCTATTGATCCACTTCTGCATTACCCTTCCTCACTCCAGATTTCTGTGTCTCTGTCTTCTCTTTTTTCCGTTCCTCATGCGATCTCACCATCTGTTAAATATCTATCTTCGCTGGTCTTTATTGTCGGCCCAAAAGGACCAGGTTAGCATGCTGTTTGGTATGCTTTAGCCTGGGTTAGCCTCTGACTAGCATATGTGCTGAACCTGACCTCTCTGATTCCTGTCTGAGTCGCTCTGCCCCCGGCTCAGAAAGTAATGAAATTATTCAGACGAGATGCGGGCCGAATACAGGCACACCTCTCTCAGTCTCCCATCTATTTCTCTCTTGTCACTCTTCCTCTATTTCTCTCTCCTTTCCCTCCCTCTCTAAAGATTGATATACATTTTATTTTTTGTCGGTAAGACCCTCCGTAAAGGTCCTCAGCTCCAGCCCCATGCCAGCTACCGGCCCCATGAATGACATGTATCTCTGTTTAGCGTAAGTCACTTTGGATGAAAGCGTCTGCCCAATGACAAAATAATGACCGTAATAGTAAACGGTTAACATTGACGTGCCATCGCGGTGGTCTGCCGACGGCTGACGGTGAGTCCCTGGAACCGTGATTGGTATTCAGCGGAGACACTGCATGGGCCCTGGACTGAACGCACCAGAGAGGAGCTCAACAAAGTCTGCTAATCCCGAGTCTCCTTCTGTCTCACTGTCGCCACGGCGATCTGGGATGACGGACGCGAGGGTAATGAGGAGTGGCGGGAGCCCTCAAGGACGGTGCTAACGGCCACAGACCCCCAGGGTTTACGGCGGCACACAACCAGGCGCTCTCACGGAATGACAAGCAGCCGGCTGCAGTTTGATAAGGGGGCGGAGCTTAGTTTTGATTGGCGGAATTCAATTTTCCTCGTTATCCGATTACTTTTGAGTTTTTTGGATCCTGTTGTCATTAATCCGCCGGCCCAGATGATAAATGATCCCCGGTTTGCTTTCTTAAATCATGTGTAAACATACAATATTACAATATTGTTGTCATTGTTAATTGTTATTATGCTATACAAATTTCTATGAAGGAAATGCTGAGAAAGAAAACAAATCTAATATTGATGGTACGGTACCCCAGCACAGCTATGACTTCAACATAATGCCCAAAGTACTAAAAAATATCAGATTAGCATTCAGCTGTGTGTGTGTGTATGTGTGTGTGTGTGTGTGTGTGTGTGTGTGTGTGTGTGTGTGTGTGTGTGTGTGTGTGTGTGTGTGTGTGTGTGTGTGTGTGCGTGTATGTGTGTGTGTGTGCGTGTGTGTGTGGTTGCGTGATTTATGGTGGTAAATAGATGGTAAAGATATGAATAATAAACCAAAGTATAAAATGGCAAAAGATATGGTAAACCAATAGTGAATCATGAAGCAAAATGATGAGAATGGAAGGAGGCTAGAGGTGAGATTAGGTGAAGAGAGATAGAGAGAGACAGAGAAAGAGAGCGCGAGCAGGGATCAAGGTAAGCCAGAGTGCATTTTACCAGAATCACCTGGGCCTCGATTGTGTACTCTCAGTTTTACATCAAGTATGACCAACAAGCAAGTGAGTTAATGTGAAACTATATTAAAACTGCTGTGTTGCCCTGACACCTAAACTTATACATTTGAACACTGGTGAAGTTATGAAAGAAAAATACTTTCATTTCCATGTGTGCAATATAATGCATTTCTTCTAATCAGTGTGATGCTGTGATTCCTTTTAAGGTAACACAATTGTCTTTCTTGTCTGTCTGTCCATCAGTCTTTTTGTCTTGTGTGTGTGATAGTGGAAAAGGTCATGGTGAGGTAATCCTTTTCCTACGGTTAGAGTGACTTCATGGTGTGGTCATATTACGGTCAAATCCAGGTCACGTTTAGGTCGCACCATAGGGTGGTGGGGTCATAGTGAGGTCATACCTGCGTTTGAAGGTGAGCAACAGTCCCAGCAGGATGATGATGAACATGAGGACTCCAGCGATGACGCCCGCCATCTTCACCGTGCTGTCCACCTGCTTCTCTGGCTCCATCGCATCAGAGTCCTGGGTGGAGGCGCCTACACACACACACACAGACGCAGACACACAGACACACACGCAAACAAAACACACAGGTACAAGCACCACACAAACAAACAGAGGTGCAGAAGCACAAACATACATACACACATAGAGTGACACAGACAAACACACAAACACACACACACGCACACACACACACAGGAAAGATCATAAAGAGGAGCATGGAGATATTACCCATGGGAAGTCTTCTCAGACTCAGGGACACGCAAACATGCACATGTACCCACACACACACAGCGAATGTCTGCTGTATGAACATACACGTCATACCGTAGAGGATAACATAAAGACACATATCCTTGAGGATCCCAAGGTGAATAATACACACAAAGGAACACACACAAAAAAACACACCAACACACACAATTCAACAGGGAGGAAAGCCACAAGCACTACTTGACGATGCTGCGCCGTTTCGCTTGAACTTCTGCGAGATATACCAGCAGATTGATTCAATTGGATGGTTTGTGAAATACCCGTCAGAAACACGTATAGACACAAGCAACACCCACAACTACACATGATAATCAACAAACAATATGAATCATCTTCACTTAAAATGAGCCGTGGTTACACTGTGGAGCAAAAATAGATATATTCCAGTCTCCAGTCAATTAATTTGACAGCCAGGATTAATGAAGACATTTTAATCAATGTCTTGTTTGCCTAGCCATTTGTAATTAAATAATGAGAAAAGAAACATTTTGTGTCCCTAAATGGATACAAAGTGACAGTAAAGTGAGGGAACTGTCAGACCAGGTATTGAGTAGTTTCTGGCTAAGAAATATGAAACACACACACACATTTTCCTCTCTGGGGTAAAACCTTGCAACACACACACTGCTTGACATTGTGAACACACGTCGCAAAAAAATGCACACACATACCGCTAAACGTAATGGACATAAGGACTAATTTTTCTTTTCCAGTTGCAAGGTCCACCATATGGAGGGTTCAGTTGGCCATGACAATCCGACAATATCCACACATAAAGCGTTAATATATACACACTCGATACTCACACATCAACACAACACACCCTCTGTGTGTCAAACATGAGCATAATTGATTCACAACACCTGAAAACTCATACAGCCACACATTGGAGTCAGAAAAGGATGTATATGGAGAAGGAAGCTGGATGAGAGTGTGTGTGTGTGTGTGTGTGTGTGTGTGTGTGTGTGTGTGTGTGTGTGTGTGTGTGTGTGTGTGTGTGTGTGTGTGCGTGTGCGTGTGGGGGGAATTTAGCAATAGAAGATCAAAAAAAGAGCTAAATCTAGAACAACAGCAGGTCTTTCAACATGCACAGTGTGAGTGGACCCAAACTACAGTCGCAGTATGTTCAGGGAATGTAATGAAAGGAAGGGAGGGGGGGGACTCGCGGGGGCGATAAAGGGGAGGTTGGAGAGGAGCAGAGAGAGATAAGGGGGTGTAGGAGAAAAGCATAGTGCACACGCTTGCCGATGAAACTGTTCCTATTGAGCACCAATCAGAAACATCCTCTTTTCCATAGAGGGAAATTAAAAGAGGTATCCTGAGCTTGTCCTGCTAAACCCCTGCAGATACCCTGGACCACAGACCAGACAATAGACTGCTCTGTTGTCCCGTTTCATCCAACAGCAACCCCAGAGCTGAACAAAGAGTGTTTAGCTGTCTGGAATTTTGACTGCAACCAATGTATTCCTTCAAGATCAAGATGAATGGCCTCTTCTTCAAAACAGGAAGAAAAATGGTTTTTCGAAAGCATCTGCATCGGCCTGTGCCCACACACAGCTAGTGAGCCCAGCATATATCATACACGCTACATCATTAAACAGAGCTGGAGGTCAGGGGTCAACCATCACATACATCTCAGCCAGACCTTGCTGTGTGTCACCCTAGGGCATAGGGAGAGGTCACCTAATCAAAACAAACACATCTCTGTTGTTCTGGCGTACCTCCCGGACAGGAAGCTACTCCCGGATCGGGGAGGAGAGAGAGTGGAAGGTCAGACATCCACGCTCGAGGTGTTAATCACAGCGAGGTGTCAATGAGAGCAAGGCAGAGAGAAATAATGAGGGGATAGAGCAGATACAGAGAGAGATCAAGGGAATTAACCCGTGTGTTGTTCTTTCTTAGGTTTATTTGCCTATAAGTATTATTCTTGTCAATTGATGAATGTGTTGGTTTATTTTAGAACACCTATTGTATATATCAGGCCTGCTAATAAAGCTAACTGAAGTGAGTTGAAAATGGATAGAGATAGAGAGATAGACACAGAGAGAGAGAGAGAGAGAGAGAGAGAGAGAGAGAGAGAGAGAGAGAGAGAGAGAGAGAGAGAGAGAGAGAGAGAGAATGAACAGGAGTGTCCTGTCATCCATCTGACTTTGTTAATATTCCCTTTGCAGCCATTTGTGTGGGTCTCACCTTGACAAACCAAGACCGCCCATTGATTGGCTTACTCAAGGCTTGGGGGGTTCCATTTAAACCCACGTCTCTCAGCTCCGCCCACTCAGGGGCACGCCACATAATAACGGGCTTCAAATGTGATCTAAGACCTGTGCTATGTGTGTTTGGAGACCAAATACACAACCTGTGCTTGTGTCTTCATGGGGTCAATCCAAAAACGTAGTCAAGCAATTGCTGGGTATGCCACTACGATCACTGATCAGAGCCAGGGGAGCTAGCATGTGTGTTTATGTTAGCATGACAAAGCCTCAGAAGATATATGTATGGAGGCATGGGCGCTAAGCTAACTAGCAGTTAGCTTCAGGGTGTGGAGGCATTGTGCTAATCTGAGCCGTTTGCTATTGGTGTGGAGAACAAAAGCCTGCTATTTATTGCAGATGTGTAGAGGCACAGCTCTACCGTAGCTGCCACAGGTGTTTGGAGACACCATACAATGCTAACTAGTCATAAGCTGCCCCCACACCTCGCTCCCTGGGACATTTATCATCTCACAGGTGGGTGAACCCTCCTGACTGTGCCGCGACCCGCCGAGCCACGCTTTGATTGGGTAGAGCAGGTCATGATGTCACAGGCAACAGCCCCAATAGGGAGCAGGTTCAGCTGGTCGGATTGGACAGCTTGGCTGCTCCCCGGCCAATCTGGTGAACTGTCGCAAGGTTCCGACCGCGGGGGGCAAAGAGAGGGCTGGGTTGGGTGGTCAGGTTGCCATGGACAACGAGGGGGTCCTATTGAAGTGGTGTTTGCGATGAAGAGAAAGAGAATAGCAACCTAGGCTTGATGAGGAGAGATAAAGGACTAAATCTCCAATGAACTGAACCATTAGTTAGAGTTGCCAGGTGTTTTTGTTCATCAATAATTACTTGCATTTATTATGTACTTTTCAAGGTCGTCAATGCGCTTCGCATAGTTGTTAGTTCTGATTAATTAATCTATCAAAGAGTAATTTTAGACGTATGCTTAAGTCGTTTTCTACATTCTTATACCATTTGATATATAATTTGATGATTGAATGATAATTTATTATGTACTTTCAATTATACATATTATATACTATAATATCCAAATAGTTATACTTTGGTCATGCAAATAATTGCGTCTGGTCCGTTATTTACATGCGCATTGACAGAAAACAACAGAAAGTGAGGATTTTGAAAAAAAAAAATTGACTGTTTATTTGACATTGTTAATTGGTATTTCTTTTCGGTTTTTTAATCGGTTGGCGGTTACATGGTTGGCTGTATCCCAACTACTTTTATTAGGGAGAACAAATATGTCATATTTGTAAAACTCGCTGCACAACAGGGTGTTTAGAAGGGTGCTCAAGCCTTGGAAGTGATTATCTTCCATAGCAGAAATAGCTAACCTTTCCCAAGCCTGCATTATATTATTATATAATAATAATCTTTATGTACACTCCGGTGTGGAGTCCTCTGTCTCCAACACAGGGACTATCTGTCTACTGCAGAAGGTCAGGCAACAGCACCCTGTTTGTTTCTCTCACTCTTTCTCTTCCTCTCTCTCTTTCTTTGTTTCAATTTTCCCTGAGAGAGAAACCTCCACACATCGATTGAAAGGCAAAAGATGTTAAGTCTCTCTCTCTCTCTCTCTCTCTCTCTCTCTCTCTCTCTCTCTCTCTCTCTCTCTCTCTCTCTCTCTCTCTCTCTCTCTCTCTCTCTCTCTCTAACTCAAAGCACAGAAAACGATGGCCTTCTCACAAGGCTGTTAGCTCTAGATAGAGTGTAAAATAATTGATGGTTGCACTTAAAACACACACACACACACACACACACACACACACACACACACACACACACACACACACACACACACACACACACACACAGTCTCACATCGTCCCAGCAGGCTGTGCTCAAACAGGTCCTATACAAACCCTCAGGCCCTTTAAGAGTTCCATAAAATCAAATATATATTATGTATATATATAATCAAACACGGTTCTATTCCAAAACCTTGACCACGGATCCATACATTCTTGTTGTATGCTATTTGAAACCACAATCTTGCAATACAAACATATTTGAGCTGTGAGACTTTGGTAGATTAATTTGGGTCAAGGTTAGTGTGTATTACCTTAAGCATACAGAATTTTGAATAGAATTCTGATTTACTCTCCAACACTGATATCTTGGAAAAATCGTTAGCCTGA
>NC_044060.1:10270217-10315217 GCF_902167405.1 Gadus morhua
CAGTTAGCTAGTTAGAGAGGATCACCAGTCAGTTACACAGTGTGTAATGATCAATCTAAACTGGTTTCAACCCATCTCCAACCTCAAGTCTGTCTACCTTTTAAAGACAAGACACAGCTGTGTAAACCATAACAATTCTCAGTCAATATCATCTGTCATCTTAGTAAGAATCCATACTCTTTGTCACGATTTCCAGAATTCTGTCTTAATAGATAAAGGATGTCTTAAATAAATTAATAATTCAGCAAGTAGGGCAACAAAGAGAACCTGTCTCGCAAGAAGTATTTTGTATTAGAATTCAAACAAAAACTTCTGTCAGGTCATACTGCTAAGCTCAACGGCAAATTAAAATGGCACAGTTGTATGTCAATAGAAAGGAAATAGTGCAGTGTGTGTGTGTGTGTGTGTGTGTGTGTGTGTGTGTGTGTGTGTGTGTGTGTGTGTGTGTGTGTGTGTGTGTGTGTGTGTGTGTGTGTGTGTGTGTGTGTATGTGTGTGTGTGTGTGTTTGTGTTTGAGCAGAGTTGCCATGCAAAAAAACAAAAACGAAAACAACATCTAGGCAACGATGCAACTGACAACATGGCAAAAAAAGGCGGGAATACCAAAGAAGAAATGATAGGGGTGGGGAGGAGGCGGAGGGATCAGGGGGTCGTAGGTCAACTCAGGCGAAACAAGGCAGCAATGGCGTGAGGTGGATGGCTGCTTTGAGATGGATAAAAACATGAACCAAAGAAACAACAGAAGATAGGAACGAGTTCTGCCTGTGGATAATCACCTTCGCTGGGGATGACTAGAATGTACGGCGTGGTAATTTGTCCCCTACCTATCACCACTAACGCCAGGGCAGACCATCCCCGGGCGTGCAGGAGAGAAGGAACAAAGACAGAGAGAACAGAAGGAGAGAGAGAAACCAACAGAAGGGGGGGAAACAGAAAGTAGAAAAAAAGGTCTAAGAATAAAAGCCATTTCTCGTCGTTTTTTTAGTCATTTCATCAAGTTATCAATTGTTTTTTCCTGAGGAGAGAACATTTTGGTCAAATAAGCGGTTGAGACATTAACATTATTTATAAAATAAACTGGCACTCGGTGGACAGGGATTGGTCGGTTAACAGGAGGTTAGCATCAGGAAGTTAGCATCGATTAGCATCTTGATAGGAGTGCGTTAGTGGTGGATCTAACGGACTCTGTGGCGTCAGTCTGAATGAAGGAGGGAGGGAGGGGGGGGGCGGGTCGTTAATAAGGCGTGACGGGGGGGGTGAGCGTGGGTGATGTCAAACATTAACTCTGAACTGTGAACCTTTCTCTTTCAGTTTCAAAGGTTCAAACCAGAAGGGAATTATAATGAATCTTGGAATGAGTAAAAAACAAAAAAAACAAGCGATGACTTGCAACGTGATAAAATGAAAGAAAACCAAACAAATGCGATGGTTTCAGGCCCAGTGGGGGTCCGAGGAAGGTCCCTTTGTCCGTCTGGACGTCAAAAAGACAAACCTCTGTTGAGGTCATAAATTTGCCAAACTTTTCCTTTATGCTACTTTAGTTAAAAACACACTCAAATAACTTGACAACACATCCTATTCAAGGCACGCATTGAGTGGTACAGGATACAGGCCGCAGAGCAAGGCAACGCATTTTAAAATACAGTCAGTTTATTTGATGGACAGGTACTAAAGGTAATTAGCTATTTTCGTCTCATCATCTGGCCTGTGCTTCCCTTACAGAGTTGGTTTGATTGGATTTCAACAAACTCACGATAGTTTGGTTTCCCCTCAGCTAAGCAACTGTTCCACTCTTTGGTTTGTGGAGCCGGAAGGTGCGACTGTGTTTGCCCCAGATTGACGCACAGACAGACGGACAGCTGACCCCACTCCCCCCCGGACCACCGGACCCCCACCCACCACGCTACGCCCACGAGCAGCACAGAGACGGGAGGATGGAGGGACGGAGAAGAGGAGAAAGAGGAGGTGCTAAGCAAGAGAGTGCAGGCAAGATCATTTAAAGCTCATGAAAACAAAGACGTAAATAACAGGGGAGAGAGCGATAAAGACAGAGAGAGGGGGGGGGGGGGGGGGGGGGGGGGGGGAGAAAGAGGGAGAGAGAGAGAGAGAGAGAGGGAGGGAGAATTGGAGGACGATAGAAAGAGGGTTGGATAATCGATAGGAGGCTGAAGAGTACAAGGTCTGCTGTACAGATGTGTTGTGGATGGGCTACTGTAGATTAACAGCTGGGATGGTCGCTCACACAGAGCTAGTGCTAGTGGTATGGAAGAGACAAGGGAGGACCAGAGCGAGAGAGAGATGGAAACAACATAGAGGCAGCAGGAAAATGCGACAGCGATGGGTTCATGCAGGTTATCAAGTGATGCTGTTTTCGGGGGGTGGGTGGGGGAGGGGGGGGGGGGGCGACATACATGTGTGTCATGTAAGTCGTCATGGTTCCTGTCTATGACATGTGATGACAGTTTGGCTATGTATTACTTATTAATACACAGGTACACATGGCACAGGTTAGCATGGTAGCATGTAAGCAAGTGTGTGAGTGGGACACCGTGGGTTGGTTGGAGTTAACACAACATTGTAACTGATGGACATACCTTTGGTAGCAAGGCGGACACAGTTGATCTTAGTTTCCTGTAGAGAGAGAGAACGAGAGAGAGAGAGAGAGAGAGAGAGAGAGAGAGAGAGAGAGAGAGAGAGAGAGAGAGAGAGAGAGAGAGAGAGAGAGAGAGAGAGAGAGAGAGAGAGAAATGTTAGAACCTGAGAGACAAAGTCAGCAAGTCATTGAGTCTGACATTGAAACAATTGAGTGCATTTCATTTTCTGACAATAAACTTAATTTCCTGGTGCCTGTTGCTCCCAAACTGTTGCTGTAAGATCACTGGACATACACGCTGACAGATTTTCAACCAATGGGAGAGCCCTACCCGAGCCTGTAGAGCACCTCATTATTACAAACTCTGATCACACACTAGTTTAATATTACAGACAGCACACAGAGTTAGTGAACTTTCTCTACTTTTTAGAACTTTCTATCTTTCTAACCTCCTGTACTTGTTCATCCACCCTTCCACTCATCGGGCTCCCAGTCATTCTCCCTCCCTTGCGCTCTCCCTCAGTGTGAACCTGTGTGTGTGATGTGTGTGGCTGTTTGCATCTGTGTGTGTGTGTGTGTGTGTGTGTGTGTGTGTGTGTGTAGGTGTGTAGGTGTGTGTGTGTGTGTGTGTGTGTGTGTGTGTGTGTGTGTGTGTGTGTGTGTGTGTGTGTGTGTGTGTGTGTGTGTGTGTGTGTGTGTGTCTGTAGTTGTTTCATGTGCGGAGAAACCACTAATTGGCACAATGATGGCAGATAAGAGACTGAAGCCACACTGATGTCAAGTTCTCTTGCCCAGAGAGAGAGATAAGGAGACAGAGAGAGACAGAGAGATAATAATGGAAACAGAGAAGAGAGCTAGAGCGAGAGAGAGAGAGAGAGAGAGAGAGAGAGAGAGAGAGAGAGAGAGAGAGAGAGAGAGAGAGAGAGAGAGAGAGAGAGAGAGAGAGAGAGAGAGAGAGAGAGATCGAGGGAGAGAGAGAGAGAGTGAGGGAGCGAGGGAGATTCACACAGTGATGTTGGAGAGATAAAGAGAATGACAGGGAGAGAATAGAGAGAAAGGAAGGAAAGAGAGAAATACAGAAAGTGAGACATACAGATATAGGTACAGAGGGAGAGAAGGAGAAGTTACTCCAAACTGGAACAATTTATTTTGAGAGTATATCTCATTTTGGTTCTGTAACAATGTGTTCATAACCTGAGGGGGACGCACACACACACACACACACACACACACACACACACACACACACACACACACACACACACACACACACACACACACACACACACACACACACACACTCACACACACACACACACACACACACACACACACACACACACACACACAGGCAACGACCGCTTATGTAATTGATAAATTGGGTTCTGTCAGAGCGGAGATTGTGTCATGGAAAGAAAAGGCATGTTTATAAATATTTACAGAATTGAGACAGAGAGTGAGAGGGAGACAGAGAGAGACAGAGGGTAAGGGCGCGCGAGAGAGGGAGAGACTATGAGACAGAGAGTAAGAGTAAGAGAGGGATGGAGTGAGCAAATAACCCAATCCCCTCAGTCATCTGGACCTGGCCCCAAACCCTCAGCCCCGTGGTCAGTTCCCACGAAGCCTCACCACCATCATTAAGATATAGACAAACCAGAAGCAAAGCGATAGCCCTCAAACTCCACAATGCAATGATGAGTCGATATAGGTGTAGCAGAGTACCTAATCACAGTGACTGTCGACAATCAAATTCAGCATTATTCTAAACACATTCTTTCAGAGTTTCTAAGGGGAGAGAGAGAGAGAGAGAGAGAGAGAGAGAGAGAGAGAGAGAGAGAGAGAGAGAGAGAGAGAGAGAGAGAGAGAGAGAGAGAGAGAGAGAGAGAGAGAGAGAGAGAGAGAGAGAGAGAGTCTTTTATCACTTGTATGGGTGGCAGTTCTATTAGATCTAAATTCTGTTTTGTTACGAATAAATCGCCAACAACCATTTAACAGCAATTCCTGGCCAATGTAGCTAATTAATTCTGGAGTGTTTTAAATCTTTTGAAATTAATTACTGATGAAAACATCTTATAATATAAAACCAAAGTATGATTAACATTAGAGAACATTTATTCCGCAAACTATTAAATACAGACAAAATCTTTGGCTGTCTTCAAAGAGGGAACAAAGCGACAGAAATAAGCTATAGACATTTGGAGCTTAGCTAGCTAGCATTATGAGCCAATCTTGATACAGGGAGGCTCATTTGGTTGCTATGCAACCACAACAATATGGAAGTGTTAAGCGCAAAGTTAAAACAAAAAACTACATGTTGACATCGTATAAGACATAGCACTACCTAAAAAAAAAAAAAAAAAAAGATTTGGGTTCACTGGGTCTTAGAAGTATCTGAACTTTTTCTGGTTCAAATCCGAACAATGTGGTCAACCACTTGTCTATAATCAAAGTGCCCTTGGGCATGACACTACGTTTTAATCATCCCTTATTTAATCAGTAATGGAAGCTGGTCTCAGTCTCCCTGTAGGATATAGAATCATTCTAAATATATATTCTCCATTTAAATGTGTGTTTTGAGGTAGGTATTCAGGTCAAAGTCACTCTTAGTCCTGATTTTCCTCATCTGGGCTAGAGAATTACACATTGATGTCTATTTGTCATGCATGAATCACCTGGCTACGGTGGCTGCGTGGGCACACTTGTTTTCCCATTTGCTTCTCAACCTCCCGCCCCCTGACCCGTACAAATTACACACTGATTGGATTGGCTGGGATCCAATCAAATCAGGATGTCTGATATGACTAGATTAAGACGTAGACACACACCAGCACACACACACACACACACAGACACACACGCATTGGCACAACCACAGGAACACACAGAAATGCATGCACTCAGACCCACACAAACACACACACACACACACACACACACACACACACACACACACACACACACACACAAACGCTCATCAATAGAAAATGACACACATGATACACATGATAGATACCAAACACACACACACACACACACACACACACACACACACACACACACACACACACACACACACACACACACACACACACACACACACACACACACAGGTAATATCTTGTTGAGTTGCATTCTGGGACAGCATTCTGGGAGGGGGAGGTTATAAAGGCGGCAGCTCTGCTTGCCAAAAGGAGTTACCGTGGTTACGAAGGTGGAAAATTAAGGTAGTTCTCTGAGGATTTCACAGCGATATGGAGATTGGAAAAGTGACTTTGTCTCGGGAATGAGGGATAAGGGGGGTTGTTCATTCGCTGACGGTTTGAAGTTCACACAAACACAGGAGACTGAGAGGTAACCAGTCAAATCGACTGTACTATCTGCGTGGTGTCCGGCTTTGATAAACACACAAATACACACACACCCACACACACACACAAAACACATGTTTTGCTACCAGGCCTGTCTATGGTAATTTGTGTACAAACCTATTTAAGATCTTTTGCTCACAACAGCCAGATAGACTGAGAAAACCGAAACGGTATTGCATAGAGGCAATTTGGTTCGGCTTCAGTATAGATTACTACACAACTCCCAGTTGAAGTAGAGGCAAAAGTTTCTTACTGGATGACTGAATAAAACAGGACTTACTTGAGGAGGCAAGTCTAAGTTATTAAGAAAAGGTAATTCCATAAGATGTGAATTACAAACGCCACGGTCCTGAGTTGACAGTGGCGGCGGCGGCGGCGGCGGCGGCGGCGGCGGCGGTGTTCTGTTCATCGTCATGGTTACCCACCCCGTTGGCGCGGCTGATGGCCTGGTAGTAGACGCTGTAGCTCTTGGCCGGGGAGAGTGGCGGGTTGGAGAAGCCCCCGTAGCTCTTGTTGTCCCCCACGGTGAAGGCGGTGGGCGCCGTCATGCTGGACGGCGGCAGCTCCGCCGCCATGTAGTAGGCGGAGTCCAGCGCCGAGGCGTTCCGGAAGCTGACCGGCGCCGAGAAACAGTTGGGGCCGCCGGTGCCGTCGCCGGTGGCCCGGCGGGATTTGGACTTGCGCTCCTCCTTCACCACGAGCTGGTAGGAGCTGGCAACACAAGAACACACACAATGGTTGGTGACCTGGGACGATTCCGTCACACACACACGTCACGCCGTGAAGCGACAGGGAATGGCTTTTGGGGGGCGGTCTTGCTCAAAGGATGCCCATGGGCAGTCTGGGGACATTGGGAGTCAAACCCTTTTGGCTAGGAGTTAAATACAGAATACAGAAAAACAGATGAGACGGTTTAAAATACAACAGTCAATAATTTGTGATTCGATGATACAATTGCTTGTTTGTTTGTTTGTTTGTTTGTGTCCACTAGATATGTATTAATGTGCAATCTTTGTTTTGAGGTGTACGTGTGGGTGTGTGTATGTGTGTGTGTATGTGTGTGTGTGTGTGTGTGTGTGTGTGTGTGTGTGTGTGTGTGTGTGTGTGTGTGTGTGTGTGTTTGTGTGTTAGAAGCTTAATGTTAATGTATGTGTGTGTTTGTGTGTGTATGAATTATGAAGCTTCATGTTAATGTTTGTGTGTTTGTGTGTGCATGTAGCTTCATGTTAATGTGTGTTTGTGTGTGTGTGTGTGTGTGTGTATGTGTGTATATGTGTGTGTGTGTGTGTGTGTGTGTGTGTGCGTGTGTGTGCGTGTGTGTGTGTGTGTGTGTGTGTGGAAGACGATTCATGTCAATGTGTTCATGTCTTTGTGTGTGTGTGTGTCATGGCTAAATGGGGACTGTGTTGTGAGGTCCTTCATCCTCCTCAGACCGGTCCTCACATCGACACATAATCAGGAGAGTGTGTTGCGGCCAATTATCCGCTAGCCAATTGGCCGCTTTCAGAAAACATGAAAAAAACATAAAAGAGATAATTACTGATGACCAAAGAACGTACCCACGCCTCCCACCTCTCTCTATTCTCATCGTCTCACGTTATCTCTCTCCCTTTCCATTCTCTTCTCTCTTGTTCTTAATTTCTCTTCCTCTCCTTTCTCGCTTCCCTTCCCTTTTTAATCTCCATCTCTCTCTCCCTCTTTTTCTCCCTCTCTTTCTTCCCATGTCTCTCGCCCCCCTGTTGAGGGTCTATATATTACTAATGGCGTTAAGAGGCAGCAGCATGTAAACTACAGCTCAGAGGAGATGAGCCACAATTATCCTAAACCATTAATGAGTGAGTGTGTGTGTGTGTATGTGTTTGTGTGTGCAGGGATGTGGTAATGCATATGATTGGGTTTTGTCTATGTTGTATGATTGGATGTAAATGTTTCTGTGTATCTGTGCATGGGTTATTAAGCATGTGTGTGTGTGTGTGTGTGTGTTAGTATTCATGTTTGCATACGTATGCCTGATCTTTGCATTAGCGGGAATATTAATGTCCATGAATACATTTAGGCTCATGTATGTTTGCATTCAGCACACAAGTCTGCATCTGAGTGTGTGTGCATCTGAGTGTGTGTGTGTGTGTGTGTGTGTGTGTGTGTGTGTGTGTGTGTGTGTGTGTGTGTGTGTGTGTGTGTGTGTGTGTGTGTGTGTGTGTGTGTGTGTGTGTGTGGGTGGGTGCATGTTTGTGCGTCCATCCTCCCTAAGAGCTCCAGAAGGACTCTTATCTCATTAAAGATCCAGCGTGAAAACCAGCTTCTTCTCTCCAAAGTTCAGCTCACATTAAAATGTGTTTGCTTCCTGTGAGATCCTCTCCCAGCCTGCCTCATAAAACTCAATCTAATGTTTATTCTCACCGTGGCTGATTATGTTCAAATCAACATAAAAGTCAGGTTGAGACCAATTAAAAACACGTAGGATCAATAGGTGAGCAGCTTTAAGTTTGATAATCTAGAATCAGTGTTTCCCTCAGCACTGTATGGTTAAGGCGGCCGCCTTAACAATAATAGGACCTCGCCTTGTCCACCAATGTATAAAAAAAAATATGTATACATATTATTTAATTTTTTATGCTTTTTTTTTTAATTATTATGCATTAACAAAGTACAAAACCCTCGTAGGGAAAGACAACATACTTTCAACAGGTACAAAAAATAAAGAAAATTAATACATCTGTAATACTGTTCACAACAATAGTCGTGTCATAAAGCTTTTTGAATGGAATTGAAACAGCGGCATAAGGTGTGTGTATATGTTATTGCGAACTGAAACCCTCACTGAACCCCCCCCCCCCCCCCCGCTTCTTAACCACCTTGACTAAGACATTTTCTGGGGGATACACTGTCGTATGATTAATAACAATAATAACTTAGCGATGCAACGGAATTAACTTGTGTAGATGCATATCATTAATGAGCAGGTAGGTGGTTAGAGCGTGTGAATGGTCAACGGACTGCATATATTGTGGGCTATTCATAACCGTTAGTCCACAAGTGCTTTTGCAAATTAGTGCTTTGCATACCCACAATCATATGCCGTCGCCCCCGTCGGAATATGAATGTGTGTATGTGAGGTGCTAATTGTCCACCGAGCAAGGCAGCAGCCAGCTTATCCCGGTAGTTGCAGATGGGGTTCCAGCAAGAGGATCGAACCAGCGACCTTCCGATTGCAAGGCCATCTGCTCTACACCCGGAGCCACCGCCAGCCCGAGCCAGCCCATCTTGTTCATTATGTACCCTGCAGACAGGGCTGCCTACCCTGGGGCTCGAACCCCCGACTCGGAGCTCCTAGCCGGACCGAACCTGCCGATACTGTCGGACGGGGAAAGCAGGACGGCTGAAGGAGTCGGGAGCGCTACGTTGTGTAGGATGAATAAAGGAACAACAATATAAGAGACACAGGGAGACTCGCAGGTCTACCCCTCACGGCTCGTTGGAAACAACATCCATTTCATTTTACAGTTTTCTATTTCCACACAGCCGGGCGTGATCGGCTGTATGATAGCCTGGGGGGGTTTGGGAAATGAACGGCAAACTTTTGACCCGCACACGCAGCGGCTTTTAAAAACTCATTTATTAGACGCCAAGTTGTCACTACACGTACCCTCCCTCCAACTTCCCTTCCCACCACAGAATTATGTTCTCCCCGATGCCAATTAAATGGATGGAAACACACGTTCAGAGTGAACTTTTAATTAATACACACTCCGACTTAAACAATGTGTGCCCTTTCAGAGGGAAAACCAACATGTGCATTTGTGCGGCGCTGTGTGATTTAGTGGTTTGTGTGTGTGTGTGTGTGTGTGTGTGTGTGCTTGACTCACACAACGGATTGCCTGTGCACGTGCCTGTCTGTCCGTGCATGTGTACATGAGTTAGTGTATTTGTGTGCACAGTCTTGTCCTGAGTGTCAAATCATTTGTCAACCTCAATGCTAAATTTTCCCCAGAAATACGTGCTACCAAAGAGCTGCCTCTTTTTTAAGTCAGCGTGTCAACAAGCTGTTAGAGGTTAATCTCCACTCTGCTAAAGCCGCTAAGCAACATTTTCCAAGTCAGCAGACAGGAAGTATCAAATTACTGACAGGAAGTCAAGCTTGTCAAGCTTGTCACCTCTGCCCTCCTGCATATCAAAAACCCAACAAGGATATAAAGGAAAAATGATGGAGATGAAAAGTGAGGAGGGGAGAGGAGAGGAAAGGAGAGGAGAAGAGAAGGGGCGTATGGTGCAGATGGAATGACAGATGAAACGGTGAACGTAAGAGGAACACTAAGGAAAAACAAGGAGAGAGATCAGCAGAGCTAAACCGTCAATGCTTAGATGGCAGGAAGTGATGTCATGGGGCGTACCTGACGGGCGCGCCGCGTGACTGGGCGGGCTTCAGCAGCAGGGTGATGGTGGTGTCAGTCTCGTTCAGCGGCGCCTCAGACTCGTACTCCGGCATCAGAGGGGCTGATGGGAAAATTAACGCGTTTTTTAACACTGCAGGGTTGACATCACGGTACTGCGTTCACAGGATGACATCACACGTGTGACACCCTGGTGCGGCATCACAGTATGGCACAACAGAATGCCATCGCAGTAGGACATCGCGGGGTGACATCACAGGGTTCCATCATAGCGTTACATCATAGTACGACCCCCCCACAGGACGACAATCATTGTCATTGTGATTCATTCCGGTGTGTGTGTGTGTGTGGTTGTGTGTGACATCACGGTGCAATGTCTCACGTGGACATTACTTTATGACATCACAGTGTGACGTGACGTCATAAGAGTAGTGGTAATCTGTACCACACAAGATATTGTAGGTTAGAATTTTATTTTATTATAGTATTAATTATATTATCGTAGGGTATCCATTTTACTACTGCGGCTCCATTTCGGTTTTGACACCGTGTATATAGATTTTCCAATAAGCTATCCGACAGTAAACATCGTACATCGTTTTATCTGAGATGTGAAAATGAATAGCGCCTCAGTAATGTCTTCCCGCTTTCCTTTGCGGTTATGAAGTGGGTACAATCCTTGGGATTTTTTATTATTTCTTAATAATAAGGTTGTCCTTGCGCTAGAGTGCTGCCATAATGCTCTCACCCCAGGTGAGTTAGGGGCCGTCATAAAGAGCTGGGCGGCAGCGTTCCTCAGACACCTCTAAAAGCTCCCAGCCACCGCAGAGTGCATCTGCTTACACCATGCCAGCCAAACAGATTGATGTGGCATTTAGGAAAATCCCGCGACAGTCAAACACCTCCCTCCTCCTCCTCCTCTTCCTCCTGCTCCTTCAATCACTCCCCTCCGTCTGTCTCTCCCTCTGTCAACTCCATTTAATTTATCTTTTTAATCCTTTGTTCTTGGGGGGGAGATAACAAAGATAGTGGCTGGCGTGGCATTTAGGCGGGAAGGATGGGGAAGATGTAAAAAAAAAAGGGATTTTATTTATTTATTTTAATTCACAGATGCTAACCGACGCCGCACGCCACCGAGGGAAAAGGCCAGGAGGACTCAGCTGTCAGAGCGAGGGACAGGCTGACCGACAGCCGTTTAAATGCTAATGTGCTAGCGGAGGCGACCCGCATGGCGCATAATGCTAACAGTCAGCACCCCCACGGTTCGGCAGATTGGAGTTACATTCCAGGGGTCAGGGGTCACAACAGCTATTTAGAATATTGGATTAGATATTGCGTTGGATGACATATTGTTACATGATGTTCATTCTGCTCTAAGCCCCCCTCCTGCACAGAATAATAGGTTGACTTTGATGCCATCACTGGCTGTGTAGTTTGAATGTGTTTGTTTTTTCCAGTTCTATTCCCTGTTATGACGCATTTATCATGGGACTGTCAAAACACAACCTTCAGAAATATTGTTGTTATGTTCGTCTTATGCTGTCAGTGGATCCCTGTCTGTGGATCCCCTGTCTGTTCCTGTCTTGCTCAGGGGCTCCAGGGTAGGCTAGCATGCCACAGTTGCCAGCTGCTCTGCATCACTTTATGTGCCTGGTCAAATGACTGAATGTGGTCACATGGCTGCTGCGATGTCATGGCATGTGAAGGCGACACGCTACACGGACAAGGTTTACCGGCAGAATAACGCCTTGGCAATCAGCGCACTGCTGTTCAAGTCCCAGAGAACTGTTGGTCATGAAACAAACTTCCTATTTTGCATTCCTATGTTTTTATATTTTATGCATAACTGCATCGAGTTAACAAAAGTTCAACTTCCATCCTGCCCTACGTCCGAAGTGAGCTGATCCTTCGTGCCACGCGTTGAGGCATTCAACAAAAAAGTGAATGAAGCGTGTTGCCTTCCCGGCATGGGGGCAGCACAGGAGCTGTATGAGACGGTTGCCCTACTGTCAGGGCCTGGTCCTCACTCTGCCCAAATTTGCCACTGAATATCACCACGGAGACCATCGTTCTACCCAAACAACAGCAACCTCAGACACAAGCAAAAATCACAGCCAGACCGACAGGTAGAGCAGGCAGACAGATTGACCGACACAGACAGGTAGACAGGTGGTACAGACAGACAGGCAGTTCCTACAGAATGTAGGATAGGTAAACAAACAGGGAGTACACATAGCCAGGTTGAATGAGAGACAGACAGGTGTTCCAGGTGTACCTGCTATCTTGGTGGCGATGCGGACGGTGACCGGGGGACCGAAGCCCTTGTTGGTGGAGGCCTTGAGGGTGAAGAAGTAGGTGGTCCCGGGGTAGAGGCCCACAAACAGGTGCTGGGTCTCGTTCCTCAGCTTGAAGACCCGTCCCCGCTGGGTGGTGAGGTCCACGCTGGGGTCCAGAGAGCTCAGCGCCTTGTAGGTGATCTGGGAGGAGGCCACAGGTTCACGATGCTGTCATTCAGCCACACCTTTATATTTGTCCCTGTTTTTGTGCTTTCCCTTTATTTTTCTGAGGATGTCATTTGAATGCTGATTCTATTTCGGCATCTCAACCCACAAGTGCCCCAACAGTGTAGCTGTTAGGTCAACATTGCTTAAACTACGACCACCGGTTAGGAACTGCACTCATATGTCTCCTCACTATCGTTTCTTCTCTCTATGACCTATATTTTCCGTCCTTCTAGTGCACAAAATCAAATGTTGATTCAATATACAAATACAATGCACGCTCTTCATAATCTCGCCTTCAGCCAGTTAACACCAGGCTATAGTAACCGCATCTGACGATCGCATGAGAATGAATCTGGATTAAAGACAGAGGGACACATGACACCCCCAACGTAAACAGAGCAGTAAGCGGCCAGTCACTGTCGAGATGTCCCGTCTCTGAGCTCCCCATATCGACCTTTGGCTGTAAAACCGTCACACTGCGTAGCCGGCCACTGCGGGGACAAATGAGTCTGAGAGGAAGTGGAATGTGACTGAAGTGTTTTGCTCCGGCGGTACTAAAGAGACGACAGGCGGGCGCTGACACCGTGAGCGAGCTGCGATCCTCACTTTACAGCTCAACTGTTAACCGCACCATCCATGTCTGTCAGCACGTCGCCCCCGGAAACAGTCCCCATTTTGTCACCGTCAATTAGACATGTAGGGCTCGCGCACACACACACACAAACACACACACACACACACACACACACACACACACACACACAACACTGATGGACGGACACGCAAGCACACGCACGCACGCACGCACAAACACACACACACACACACACACACACACACACACACACACACACACACACACACACACACACACACACACACACACACACACACACACACACACACACACACACACACACACACACATACACGAAACACACACACTCTCTTGGTGAACTTTCGGTCTGAAATGTTGAACCTGGAGCTAAGTGCATTGTGGGTATTTAGCCCGGAGGATATTTTGTTCACACTACACGCTGGTGGGACTGACATAGAGAAAGTGAGAGACAGAATAAGAGAGAGGCAGAATACAGTACAGTATGCGTGTCCATTATGTTTGAATCGGTAGGCATAAATCAATATGTGTGTCTGTGCGTGTGTGTTTGTCTGTAGTGTGTGTTTCTGATTGTGAGAGAATGTATGCATGGGTGAACAATGTGTACTGAGTGTGTCTGACTGACGACTGACCCAGGTTTTAACTAAACCAGTTAAATCAAACCAGCAAAATCAATAGCCATTACTACAACCTGCGCACACAATAAAAGCGCCATCCTTCTCTCTATCATCCATGCTGCACTTCCACTACCTCCACGCTTTTATTTTATGACTCATGGGCGTACGCTCCCGTATTATTACCATGACTCTTATTCTGCCTCTCTCGTCTTTTATCTCTCTCTCAACGTATGCTTCTCTCTACCATTATCACTGCTCTCTCTCCCACCCATTCCTCTCCCTTCATTCACTACGTCTCCCGTCTCTCCCTCTGGTACGGCCTTAAAGAGAAGCAAAAGGAAAATAACTGCTTTTCCACCTTTCGATTTTCACCTCAATAAGTCAAATCTAAAGACGTTAGCGAGGCATGGGGGCGAAGTTATCCCGCTACACATCCTCGCGTGTGGTGAACCCCGACCATCCGCAGACAGAGCCCCAACCAGCAGAATATAAGCCGGGAGCTGTAACTGGCCCCCTGCTCAAAAGCTCCACGTGGGCCCGCTTGGAGCACTAATCACGTTGGCCAGAGTGAGAACTAACCAGGTTCGGAACAATACAGCAGAGCAGAAATTCCGGTCCGCGCTATAGGGGTGAAATCATCACCTCCTTAACGGAACTAATGAAGGTAACGGGCTTCCAATAAATGGACCAGAACAACCTCTCCTCTCCCCCTCTCTTCTCTCTACACCAGAGGGTTTGGAGACATTTATTTCTGTATTGCCCCATTCCAAGAGTGAGGCATGTATCAGATGGACCATGATAGGTAAACACCGTTATTTACTCCGTTATTTTCTCAGTTTTTATAACTTATGGGGACGTGTTTCCCTGAGCTCATTTGTTCAGCCCCCCCCATATCTCCCTTTGCTCCCCATCATATCTCTCTCTCTCTCTCTCTCTCTCTCTCTCTCTCTCTCTCTCTCTCTCTCTCTCTCTCTCTCTCCTCATTTTTGCCTCCCCCTCCATCGCCCCCGCTCTCTTCCTCTTCCTCTCGCTCTTTTCTTCTGCTCTCTATCTCTGCCCCTCTCTCCCCCCCCCCCCATCCCCACATAAACACACACACACACACACACACACACACACACACACACACACACACACACACACACACACACACACACACACACACACACACACACACACACAAACACACACACACACACACACACACACACACACACACAAACACACACACACACAAACACACACAAACACAAAGCAACCCTCTCTCTCTCTCTTGAATGAGGGGCACAGGGCTATTAAAGCTCAGGTAGTTTTATTGGCCAATGAAAAGACAGCAGTGCTGTGGGCAAAGTGCACTGTGGGTAATTTAGTGAGTCTGAGGAGAATAACTCAACAGAGCTGTTTTCACAGGAGGAGAGAGAGAGAGAGGCATAGAGAAAAAGAACGGGAACTAGAGAAAGAGAGAAAGGGATAAAGAGAGGACAAAGAGAGAAATTGAGATTTAAAAAAGAGTGGACATCACAAGTATCCACTCTAACAAATTAACAAATTGAGAGAAAAAAGATAATAAAGAAATTTGTTTATTTGTTCTGTATTTCATCTATTTGATTATGAAATATTCAAATTTGTTTAAGTATTTGTATGCAGCTCCTACACTTGTATACGTACTCTCCTTCCTCCTCTGTCCCCTCTCCTTCCCCCTCTCTGCTCCTAAGGAGCAGTAGTCTCCCTTTCCTTCCTCCTCTCTCCTTCCCCTCACCTCTCCTAAGGAGCTCTGGCATCCCTCTCCTTCCTCCTCTCCACTCCTCTCTGCTCCTCCCCTAAGTAGCTGTAGTTTCCCTCTCCTTCCTCTTCTCTCCTTCAGCCCACTCCATTCATCTGTTCTCCCCCCCCTGAGGAGCTGTGGTCTCCCTCTTCTCTCCCCTCTCCCCCTCTCCACTCCTCTCTTCTCCCCTCCTAAGGTGCTGTGGTGTGGCTGGATAAGAATAGGCGTGTTGCCTCCAAGCAGAAGGACGTAGTAGCCCATTCTTGACTTAGTTACAAGTCTCTCTACCTAGAAGAGCGACGTTGACAACAACACGTGTGGAAAACTAAACTAAGGAGAGGATAATTATTCTTGTGCAGTAATTGCGTTTTTTATCAACTGACCCAAGCACCCATGTGTTTCCCTCCGAGCACGGCTGTGTTTTATGGGCACGCTGTTTTTTTACGGCTGGTAACGTGTTGGCTTCTTAACCCCGGAGAGAGAGAGAGACGGAGCGAGTGGATATTTTGATTTAATGAAACCTGATCCTTTGTGCTGGCAGAATAGCAACAACAAATAAATCGATCAAAGCAACCAAAGGACTAAAACAGATGGAGAAAAGAGACAGAACGTAGAGATAGAGAGAGAAGAATAGAGAGAGAGAAAAGGAGAAGAGGTTCTAAAGTTATTATGCAGTACTAATAGGTTGTCGAACACTTAGATAGATATATAGATATTTAATACCTAAATATCTATTGTTTAACTATTCTATAGGATTATTGGATTTATTAACGGTGGTTATTATAAATATTATTATTAAATGTTATATATTTTAGATATGATTATATAAGACCTGTTTGTATGGGATGACAGGGCCTTTTGCTATGCTGAGCAGCTCTAAACCAAGGCAAGAGATGTGTGAAAATATGCTGTGTTATCCTGTTTTATAATTTAAACTATCCAACTGGGACAGACTGTCAAAAGTCATACATTCTGGGCCACAAAAAAAACTGTTTGTTTATTCGTACAAGTGCATAAGAGAGAGAGCGAGAGAGCGAGAGCGAGAGCGAGAGCGAGAGAGAGAGAGGGAAACAGAAGGATTGGGCAGCACAATGGACCAATAATATTTCACCATTCTCTCCCCAATAGCCTGCGGGCTAATCTATAAACACAGAACTCAACTGGCAGCCCCAGAGGGTATCTGTCTTAGAAACTAAAACCTCCTCACTACGTCAGTCTGAAGGCTTTAAAATCAATCTCCTGCTCCGCCCTGCCCCTGCAAACAACAACTTAAAACCACAGAAGAAAAGTTTGGAAAACGCGTCCAGGCAGAGTTTCCCGAGGGAAGGAGGGGGGGGGGGGGGGGGGGAGCGGGGGTTGACAGCTTTGACGGTGTATTACCATGCCGATGTTTCCGGGGCAATGGCTGGAGGGAACCGACGGGGAGGGGAGGTCAGGAGACAGCTACCATGGCAACAGGCGGCATTCGACCACAACCCGCTTCTAGTCAAATGACCTGTCAGGTAAACCTCTGTACTGGTGTGTGTGTGTGTGTGTGTGTGTGTGTGTGTGTGTGTGTGTGTGTGTGTGTGTGTGTGTGTGTGTGTGTGTGTGTGTGTGTGTGCGTGTGTGCGTGTGTGTCTGTGTGTTTGCGTGTGTGTGATTACTGATTCATTATGTACAGGTGTTCCTCAGATGTTTTTGATTGGAAGCACACCTGCTCATATGTGGGATTTGGAGGGAGAGGAGGAGGAGCCGGACTTGCCTCTTATGGTGGGTCTGGATGAATGCCATTGGCTGACACAGCTGTCCATAAGCGCTGGGTGTGCATAGAGCTAGATGATGTAGAATAAACTCTACAATAAAAGTAGAGAAGTATAGAGGTGGTCAAATATAGCAGCTCCCTCTGGGCAGAAAGGTGACACGAGGAAGACGAGAGGCAATTAAAATTACATGAGTGGAAGATTCCAACTCATGTACTGAAACATCAGCAGTTTGCTGTAATTGGTAGAGCGGATAGCCCAAGGGGGTCAATGATTGGTCAGAGAGGTAGAAGGCATGCCGTGATTGGCTGCCGGGCGGGAATTGGAACATTTGAATGCTCAGAGTAGATTTAATTATTCTCTGAAAAAATGCTCGTAACCTAAATGGGACTAGCAGCGTGTGTACCCAAGCGTGTGTCTGTCTATTTGTATGTCCATGCCTGTCTTTCTGTCTGTATTTGTCCCATTGAAGTTCCTCTTGAATATCAGAGAATTAAGATCTCGATCCAGGATCGTAAATATCTGACCGGTATGTCCCTTTTTGTCTTCACTACAGAACAGACACACACACGCACACGCACATGACTCCCGCCACAAACACACACGTTCAGATACTCCTGCGTCATGGGGACCGGATCTGCTTCTGTGTTGCTGTTTACTTCGTTCCATGGGAGTCATCCGATACTTAGACACACGCACATGTGCACTCGAACACACGAGACCTTTTCTTTCTGTCTTGGATGACAATGGCCACGGAGGTCATATCAACACGCTGGCTATCAGTGGAAGCCGTCTTGTTCAGATCCGGCATGATGTTGTTTACTGTTGTGTGGTTTAATGTTGTGCAGTTTACTGTGGTGTGGTTTCATGTTTTCTAGTTTTCTGCATGTGGATGACTGCCAGGAGAGAGCAGAGGACCGAGAGAGGAGCTTAAATCCCCTCCCTGACCGCCAGTCTGACGGGTTGTTTTTAAAAGAAGATAATAAAAACACATCAAGACAGTAATGGATCCCCAGGGCTGGCAGTATTAAGAAGGTCTCAGACCTCTAGTTTATAACATAATATTGGGGTTTTAACACCAGTGTACGACTGAACTGAGGTTTTTTCATGCCGTAATATTACAGCAGGCAGATTTTACATTCTGGTTCACTGTTTCCATTGATTCTGAATCACATTTTGACATGTTATAAATAATGAAATCCTTGAATCGTGAGTAATCGTTTAAGAAGGCGATTTTGAAGGTTTTGTGAAGCAAAACAACAAACTATTTTCTTTTTTAGGTATTTGGTGTTGTCAAGATTATGTCACGGACTACTTGCCGATGTGCCTTGCTCACCAGCTGGGTCAGAAAATCGGTGTGTTCTCGGGGTGTGGGGGCAGCACAGTAGCTACGATAAGTTCCAATAAAATGGTTCTTAATTCTCCAAGAATCGAACCTCGGGCTAGCAGGGGAGGCCACCAGGGGGAGATTACAAGAGCTAGCTTCAAAGGGCAAGCAGGAGGGGCTAGTGGAGGTGGCTAACAGAACTAGCAGGGGCTAATATAAAGGGACGAGGAAGGTTGGCTAGAGGGGGAAGCTAACATAGCAAGCAGGTGGCAAGCGTTGCACTGGCTAGCCGGGGAGGCTAGCCACTGAGTGAATCGATGTTGGACGCTGAGTCTGATGAGGTGTTTAGAGATGGAACTGACAACCTGCTGCTCACATCAACTCTCTCACTATCTCTCCCTCTGTCTCTCTATTTCTGTCCATCTCTCTCTCCCTCCATCCCTGTCTCTCTCCCTCCCTGTCTCTCTCCCTCCCTGTCTCTCTCCCTCCCTGTCTCTTTCTCTCTCTCTTTCTCCCTCTGTCTCTATCTCTCTCGCTCTCTCTCTCCCATTCTTTCTCTCCCCATCTTTCTCCCTCTCGCTTTCCACCGTATCTCTCTCCCTCTGTCTTTTCTTTCCCATCTGTCTCATTTACCTCTCTCTCTCTCTCTCTCTCTCTCTCTCTCTCTCTCTCTCTCTCTCTCTCTCTCTCTCTCTCTCTCTCTCTCTCTCTCTCTCTCTCTCTCTCTCTCTCTCTCTCTCTCTCTCTCTCTCTCAGGGGGTCTTTCTCTCACAGCGGTATGTGCGTTACCTCTAAGGTCATCAGGGGTCAGAGAGCGACACACAGAGATGATGAGCCCAGCTGGTTCCTGCTGGTGTTGCATCGCTGGCTGGAAATACTGATGGAGTCACATAATAGGACTAGATTCCACTTCCATCTATCCATCCACAATATCTCTATATATCTATATATACACCCAACCACCTTCCACTTTAGAACTTATGAATCCATCTATCCATATATCTATCAACTATATATCTCTGTATATCAAGATATCTATCACCAACTCCCCATCTGTCGGATATGATTAGAATGTACAGTATATACCTATTGATCTATCTATCTATCCATTCATCCTTTGTCAATATGCAAACCCTCAAAATGTTTTTAAAAAATCATTACAATTTAATTATTGACAAAATCTTTTGAAATCTTGTTTCTAATTTTGGCTAACTAAGATGGAAGCAGGGATTTAGTCAAATATAAAATCCTAAAGACATTCTCTTTGCATCCCTCATATTTTTCCGAAGCCAGAACATTTGGCAGTGAACATTCAACACAAATTATCAGACATGCTGCGGAACACACTTATGTTGCATTGCCTCTCCTTTCAGCTACCTTCATCCCTATCAGCACCATCCTCATCCTCCTCCTCCATCTCCACCCCCCCCCCCCCCCCACCCTCATTGTTCCTGTGATAATTCCTCTGTTCCCGAGCTTGAAAGCGAAGCAAATGACAAAAATAAAACTAAAAAAGCGAGGAGAGACGAGAGAGGGAGAGAGAGGAGCCGAGAGGCTACCGCAGCTCTTTAGATGTCCCAGATGATTCCTTTAATCCCCTCAATAGCAGCAATTACAGTAATTATCTCTAATGGCAGCGCATTGTGGCGCCCTACTCCCTGGTTCTGATATGTTAAACACAAGAGGACAGATTTATATTAATAAGACCAACACAAAACACGTCCAAACACATCCCCAGACACAGGTTCAAACCCCTAAGCTGGCTGGGATGAGGGGTTTGGGGGGGGGGGTCAATGATGGAGGGAGGGAGTTGGGGGCTCGGGGGTCTTTCAGTGTCGGCGTCCTTAAAAGAGATGATCATAAAAACAACAAGGCTCTTCACCTAGGAAGCGACATCATCCATCTGGCGGTCACAATACAACGCGGTATAAGAAGACATGCAAACATCCTGTTGCTTTGGGTTTGCAAGGACTTAAAGGTACGATGGTCGATTTGGAAATGCATTTGAAGGGCCCTTAAGAAGTACCCGCCTCTGTCATGAAACATGTTTTTCATGATAAATGCAGCCCCTGAAATAACTTCAATGTTCTGTGTCTTAACGAACAGAACAGAGAAAAGAATACTTAAGTGAAAACATCACGTTGTCCTGGCAACCGGATTTTCAGTTCTAAACCACCGAACGAGAGATGGCGTTTTCCATTACTTCCATGTGTTGTTTCTTTCAAAATGAAAATAAATACATTTCAAGAGGTGATTATCACTACCAATCGAAACATGTCGAGGCGCTCGTGTGTTCCCCTGGGGTATTAAAAGGAAAAGTTTGCGCTAGCATGCAGTTTTTTTATATGAAGACAATCTATTCTCAAAATAACTTATCACATTGTTAAAGACAACTCGCAAATCAATTCGCAAAAAAAATCTTTCCGTTTTTATAAAACGTTCGTGTGGCATGGGATTTCTCCTTGTTAATTTGGTTTGTGTAGAACCGAAAATCGTTTGCTATGGAAACGTGACTTCACACTTTAGTACTCTATAGAAATGAAAGTGGGTTGAAGAGAATAGAGGGAATACAGAATATGACCACCAGGGGGAATCGAACCAGCGGTCGCTTCGAGCGCCACCTACGTGGTAAGCACACTAGCAGGTTGAGACAATGTCTCAAGAGAGGCACTTCAACTGCGCTTGTCATCTTCTAGTTGTTGTTTCAGATTATCTCTGCCCTTTCATTAAAGGCCGTTCAGAGTAACATGAAACAGCATCGGGTCTGATTACTTTAAAAACACACCTGTGACGGCAAAATAATAAATTGCTCGAATAAATGCGCCGCCAAGTCTCAAAGTATGCTAGCCTTTGTTGCTTGGCAACAATTGTGTCGTCTTGAGGAACTATATTGTTTAGGATTTTTTTTTTTTTAATAAATAGCCGTATTAATGCCGTGTGCACTTTGGGAAATCTGACTTGGAAGGTTATAGGAACGGTTTCAGTAATAGTTTTATAACATGCCTAACAATAGGCCTAACAATGCCCCCTAGATAGTTGGAAAATCACTGTTAACAACGACATCTCATGACTTATTGCTTGAATCGCACACACAAATTCAACACTCATTAATTCCTCGTTTCCTGATCTACTTTATGCATTGCACACAACCATCCACAACCACCGACCCACATCAACCCAATTACCCACACCCACCCACCATCGCACAGCCAACCCCCACCCAGACCAAAACACCCACCTCGTAGAGTGTGATGACTCCATTGGTCTCATTTGGAGCTCTCCACTGCATGAAGATCTTCTCCTCGTAGGGAGAGTTCTGAAGCGACTCGACCGGAACCGACCCGGGGACTAGCGGGAGAGAGGGAGAGACATGGAGATATATGAACAATGTTTTTTCATGATACAATGCATAATATTTCACGAAAGCAATTATAAAGGCTTTCCTTCCTTGTAAACCTTTGGAAATATGTAATCTCTCTCATGACATTAAAGTTGTAATAACTTTATTGAAATAATACAGAGAAACAAGAACTGAGGCAGACTGGCAGAGAGAGAGAGAGAGAGAGAGAGAGAGAGAGAGAGAGAGAGAGAGAGAGAGAGAGAGAGAGAGAGAGAGATCACTCTCCAGGCATCAGAGCTAAACATCAATAGAAACAAGCTAACTATGTAGCAGCAAGCTAAAGAAGACACTTGTCGACGCCGGGAGAGAAGAGATACCACATCTTCATCGATCAATCTACCTAGGAATACATACATAAAGCAGGTGTGTGTGTGTGTGTGTGTGTGTGTGTGTGTGTGTGTGTGTGTGTGTGTGTGTGTGTGTGTGATTGCTTTCACAAGTCTTAAGAAAGGCATGTAAGCAGACACAAAGACACACGCACACACACACACACACACACACACACACACACACACACACACACACACACACACACACACACACACACACACACACACACACACACACACACCTATATACAAACACGGTTAGAGGTGTGAAGTGCCCTACAGGGAGCACTTCAGACACATAACTACAAACCCCAACACACACACGTAATGTAGAAGTCCTATTGTGAAGATGTTGATTAGGAGGCCGTCTAACGATCTCATCACATTTCTGACAAAGCTGTAATTAAACCGTCTCACATACACCTTATCGCTCCCACATCCTGCCTACGTGTGTGTGTGTGTGTGTCTGTGTGTGTGTGTGTGTGTGTGTGTGTGTGTGTGTGTGTGTGTGTGTGTGTATGTGCGCGTAGTGGGAGATGGAGACAGAGGAAAACAGCCGCCATTGTAAAGATAACAGCGTGTGTAACACATTAATCATAACTTGATTACGTTTCTCCGGTCTGAATGCTGAATGCTTCGCTTCATTAAGCTTCAAACTCTCATCTCTCTCTCTCTCTCTCTCTCTCTCTCTCTCTCTCTCTCTCTCTCTCTCTCTCTCTCTCTCTCTCTCTCTCTCTCTCTCTCTCTCTCTCTCTCTCTCTCTCTCTCTCTCTCTCTCACCCTTTGTTGTGTACATTTCTATTAATCTCTGTCTTCCCCCTATTCTCTCTCTCTCTCTCTCTCTCTCTCTCTCTCTCTCTCTCTCTCTCTCTCTCTCTCTCTCTCTCTCTCTCTCTCTCTCTCTCTCTCTCTCTCTCTCTCTCTCTCTATATATTCAAATCATCCTGCCTTGTTCAACAGATTGAACCTTAAACATATTCATTACTCATGTATTTTGACATGCTTACTATTATTTTTAATTGATAATGAAAAATGGCAAAATGGCCGTGGCACAAAATGGCTGAAAGCTGCACGCACCTGACCAGTGAGCAGTTTTTATTGAACCAACAAAGCAGAACACATCCTGGTTATGAAACTTAAGTATTATGGCAGAACATGAGCCAAGGCTGGTGAAATCAACCTCTTAGCCTTACCTCTTTCAGAAATCTTTTTCACCTTTTTTTAGAAGGTTTTCATACCTCTTTTAGACAGCGTTTTAACGTCTTTCAGACAAATATTAACCTATTGACATGGCATTAAGGTCAGGCGATTTAAATATAAACGCCCAACAGAAAACCAAGGTCATTTTGTCAACATTAGATTAATTAATATCATGCTTTGTATATTTAAGTTTTTTATACCATTCAATTTGCATTTCTTTATTTATCTTTATATTCCATTTTTCTCATTTAGTTAGAATCTGGCATGTATACTGGAACAAAAACTTTGTTATTCTTAATAAAACAGAAAAATGATAGAGATTGATGAGAGCTGGAGAGCAGATTAGGTTCTTGAGTTGAAGGGAAATCTTGTTTGACGAGATTAAGATGCAGAGATTACCAAAATGTCAAATTTATGCTCCCACTGAAGATAAGCACCACACACAGGACGGTTTGATTCAAATATATACTCATAGTTTAACACTCATCCATATTATATTATACTAAACTACTTTAAAAACATAATTATAGATACTCATGTTCTTTAAACATGTATTGTTATGTTACCCACATTATTAAAGATGCTACAATATCCTAAACGCACATTAATTTGATTAAAAATAAAAAAATACCTGATTATATAATAAAAGCATGATTATGTATACTCATATAGTTTATGCAGGAAGATATTTTCGTCAGGGATCTTTGATCCGAGCGGCACTAACACGGTTACAACCGGTTAAATAAAAACCAGAGGATTCTGGGAGACGCAGGTTAAATGGTTTCTCTTCGATTCTTTGTGCGCACTCCCCCTCTCTCTCCAGGTATGGCTCAGAGTGGGCGTTTCTAAACTATTTCTGAGGAAATCTCATTATGTACATCATCCCGTCAATTCTGCTTAGCGCGGGATGTTTTTCCTGCAGCATTAAAAACGGCAGGCAGGTATGATATTTACTATTTAGCAGACACTTTTTTGACAGCAAATTATTTAAGAGACAAAGTGCAGGTAAGGGACAGGGGTCATCTTGCTCAAGGATGCTAACAGGTAGACGGTGGATATTTGGGATTCAACTAGGCCACTGGTGTTTTATACAGAAGTATCTCTCATAGTGATGAAGCACATGACATATATACCATCATACTCAACTTAATAATCACATTTTATGAGCTGCTTAACTCCTGGGGGGCATTTTCCAACGTAACCCATTTTCCAACATCAGCATGTAACATGAAAACACCCAACACAGGAAACGACACAAACCGATGATTGATGCACCGAAAATACGCCGCAAGAGGTAAACGACATGGCTTTCAATGTATGAAATAATGTTCGCCAGTGTGTGCGGTTAATTAAACACATGAATGAAACATGATCCCGTGTGTTTGTCCCCAAATGAAACGCAACCAGGAGGTGTATTTGTTGAGATTGCTCATAATCCCCACCAGGCCTGTAACATACACTACTTGTTCAATAACCCAAAGCTGCCAACTTCAAACTACTAATTATTGTTTGATGAGGACACAACAAAACACAACAACAATAACAACAACAACAACAAGAACAACCAGGCTCGAGGGCTGTGGGATGTGTTTGGTCCTGCGTGTCGCTCTGTTGTTGACTGTGTTTCCATTGTTCTTGCCGCTATGATCTGAGTGAAGCTTCTCCGCTCAGCAGATAAAAGGATTATTAAATCTGAGCGCCGCTAAATCCCAGCTCCACATCGCTTCAGACAGGCTGGGTTGTGAAGTCAAACCCGCGTGTTCAGTACTAGGGGGGGGGGGGGGTAGAAATGAGCAAACATGCTTCTTATTGATCATCTACCCCTCCCGCTCACTTGGGTGGACGGCTCCCCGGTCCAAAGAAGACCTGCTACTCAGTTATTCAAGTAACATTTAGAGGTAGGATGTGTAACGCGTTCTTCAGTTATTCTTTCAGTTTGTAATGGCACATGAAGTCCTGGGGGTACTAGTTTTCGGATAAAGAAGGGAGTGATGAGAGGAGGTGTCAGAGCAGGGGAGGTGGTAGTCATGAGAGGAGGTGTGAGATGAGAGGAGGTGTCACAATTGGGGTGGTGGAGGTGAAGAGGGGGGTTGTGAGGAAAGGGAAATAGGAGGTGAAAAGGAGGTGTCAGAACAGGGGAGGTGGTTGTGATGAGAGGAGGTGTGAGATGAGAGGAGGTGTCAGAACAGGGGAGGTGGTTGTGATGAGAGGAGGTGTGAGATGAGAGGAGGTGTCAGAACAGGGGAGGTGGTTGTGGTGAGAGGAGGTGTGAGATGAGAGGAGGTGTCAGAACAGGGGAGGTGGTTGTGATGAGAGGAGGTGTGAGATGAGAGGAGGTGTCAGAACAGGGGAGGTGGTTGTGATGAGAGGAGGTGTGAGATGAGAGGAGGTGTCAGAGAAGGGGAGGTGGTTGTGATGAGAGGAGGTGTGAGATGAGAGGAGGTGTCAGAACAGGGGAGGTGGTTGTGATGAGAGGAGGTGTGAGATGAGAGGAGGTGTCAGAGAAGGGGAGGTGGTTGTGATGAGAGGAGGTGTGAGATGAGAGGAGGTGTCAGAACAGGGGAGGTGGTTGTGATGAGAGGAGGTGTGAGATGAGAGGAGGTGTCAGAGCAGGGGAGGTGGAAGTGATCAGAGGAGGTTGTAGAGGAAGGGATGTTTTCCTGATGAGCGGAGGTATGAGAGGTGGGGATGTTGTAGAGATGAGAGGAGGAATGAGAGGGACGTGTCAGACCAGGGTTGTGTCCTGCCGGGGCTGCGGTCCTCCAGACAGGAAGTTGAGTGACCCCCTGACAGGAAGCTGACAGATCACCGTTTCAAGGTTGGACTAATGAGCCGCTGAGCACAGAGACGACCTGGCAGCTGCAGCCAAGGCTCGCAGGGGTGTGTGTGTGTGTGTGTGTGTGTGTGTGTGTGTGTGTGTGTGTGTGTGTGTGTGTGTGTGTGTGTGTGTGTGTGTGTGTGTGTGTGTGTGTGTGTGTGTGTGTGTGTGTGTGTGTTTGTGTGTGTGCGTGTGCATGTGTGTATGTGTGTGTTCGTCTTTTGTCGTTACAAATGGAGGATGGGCGACTGAAAGGAGCAAATAGGGGGAGGGTGAACTAGCAAACACACAGATACACACACAAACACACTCACAAACACTACAGACACACAATCACACTGAAACATTCCCATGTACACCCTGACACAGATGCACCTACACACACACACACACACACACACACACACACACACACACACACACACACACACACACACACACACACACACACACACACACACACACACACACACACACACACACAGTGAGGTCCAGGTAAAGAAATGTGACAGCGTGATGAATGGAACAGAGTGTGTGTTTAGTGGGCCTTCTTATTTCTTAACCTCTCTAGATGCTTTTCCGAGGAAAATAAGATGGACACGGTTTCTCTGAATCATTGTGTGTGCGTGTGTGTGTGCGTGTGTGCGTGTGTGTGTGTGTGTGTGTGTGTGTGTGTGTGTGTGCGTGCGTGCGTGCGTGCGTGCGTATGTATGTGTGTGTGTTTGTAGTGCATGTTTAGAGTATTTGTAAGATGCCCTTATGAACAATTAGAAAAGATGATTACACAGTGTAATCTCTCTGTAACCTCAAGACTCAATACACTGTGTGTGTGTTTGTGCTTGTGTTATGTTTGTGTGTGTTTGCGTGTGTATGTGTATGCGTCGATGCATACTTATTGTGTGTGTGTGCTTGCGCGTGTGTGTGTGTGTGTGTGTGTGTGTGTGTGTGTGTGTGTGTGTGTGTGTGTGTGTGTGTGTGTGTGTGTGTGTGTGTGTGTGTGTGTGTGAATGAGTGTGTGTGCAGGTGATTCCATCTCTAATCCTGTAAGCACAGAGTCATTACAACGCAGACATCCTCCTCCATGCTAGCTCTGTTGTTGTGATGCTCATTACTGGGCTAGCAGATTAACTGCAGCTAAACTCTACACAATTAAGGACAAAACAATTAAGACTCTCCGCTCCCTTAGGTCACTCCAAGTAATTCCTCTTGTTATTAAGAGTCTTGTGTGTGTGTAGGCGTATGTGTACTCATAGGTGTGTATTTACGTTTTACTGTGTGTGTGTGTGCCTGTGCGTGTGTGTATGTGTGTGCCTATGTGTGGGTGTGTGTGTGCATGTGTATGTGTGTGTGCGTGTGATTGTCTTTTTATATGTATGTGTGCGTGCGTGTGTGTGTGTGTGTTTGTGCTTGCTTGCATATTGTGTTTGTGTGTCTCTTTTTTGTGTGTGTGGGTGTGTGTGAGAGAGATGGTGTGTGTCTGTGTGTGTTGCTGAAGAAGAGGATGATATTAGTCATCAGCTATACCGCCGAAGATCAAGCAGAATAAGAATGATACGAAGAAGCAGAAGAAGAAGAAGGAGGAGAAGAAGAAGAAAAAGAAGAAGAAGAAGAAGAAGCGAAAGAAGAAGCAGCATCTCCGTGAGCCATCATTACAAGCTCGCTGACGTGCTTGCTGTGCGTTTCCCTAACGACGGGAGGGCACAGAGGTTGATGCTGGGTCCTGATGCTGATGGGGGGCAGCAACAGCAGCGTTGCCGTGGACACCGCGGGGGGCCCCCGACGTTCCGGGAAGCCAGAGAACATTACGGCCCGCGGGGCTGGGAGCAGCCAATCCTAATTAGCGCCCCTGCTCCGATCCGAGCATCTTATTGTGTTATTTTTAGGTCCTAAGTGTGCGTTATTACCTTGGGAGAGATATCAGCGGGGAGCACTAAGGTTTGATCCCCTCGCCAGCTCCAGCTCTAACTTATACACATTAGCAGTAGTGTGTGTCAGGCCATTAGGAAGTTAGGGGCATAAACTGTTGTTATTGCCGCTTCGCCTTAATAATAGTACTTACTCCAAATCTGATTGCATGCCGCATCACTTGCAAGGCATTTTAGATAAAAGCCTCTGCTAAATGGCTCAATCTAACACTGCATATTCAAATTAAAGCCTAGCCAAGGCTGACTGTGTTCCCCTTTGTTGATTTGGCCTCTCATGTTCTTTAAGCTTCTTGTTGTTGAAATTAATTGATAAAGAAATTAAAGTTAGAACATACTTTTTTATCAGAAACTCTAATGTCGATTGTATTGTATTTGATTGTTCTATTACAGTTATTGTTCACCATATATTCAATCATGTTATGATTTGTGTCCAAAGTGAATTACAGTCAGATACAGTAAGAGCACAGAGGGGTCAGGGGGCATCGCAGTCAACGATAGCTACGGATAAGCTCTGGACACCACAGCTTAGCAAAAGCAAAGTTTCCAAACAACCAGCCAGTAGTTTCAGGGCAGCCGATCGGCCGTGCAACTCTCCTCCCTCAGCTCTCACCCTCTCACGCAAGTCTGACATACTAAACACAAATCACTCAGGGTAGCGGGAGGGCCTCACCGTCCTCCTCGGTCTGCTTCACGATCTCCTCGCTCTCCTTGCTGCCCTCTGGGTTTGCCAACACCAGGCGCAGGCGCACCGTCACGAAGGGCCGCAGGCCACGGAGGGTGTAGTGGGACGAGGTCTGGATCAGCTCCTCCACGGAGTACTCCTGCTGGTTGAACGAGTACTGGTACTGCACCTGGAAGCCATGGAAACCCCCAGCCATGGACGGAAGACGGAGAGGGAGAGATTAGGCATCGGCGGACGGACGGACGATGGGAAACATTTTTTCGACACTAAGTACATATTGATCGTATAAATAATGATGTTTTTTAATGGTACTTGAGATTGTAATGATTATTTCTGAGACAATGTATGGGCAGACCGCAAACCGGAGATGTAATTCGCCAGTAATTTAGCAAAAAAAGGTTTTAATCGGCAGTAACTACTGCAGCTCATTGTTCTGTTGATTCGCACAAGACGATAAACTTGACACACTTTACGATGGATGGACAGACATCTTGGTCAGCACGTACCGTCAGGTTGTAACTATGGCAACGGGTCACGGCATAGCCAAATGTCTCCCACTGGATTGTGAGCTGGCGTGCACGGATGTCAACCACGTTGACGGTCTGGGGTCCGTGCACAGGGTCTGGACGGACACACACACACACACACACACACACACACACACACACACACACAGACACACACACACACACACACACACACACACACACACACACACACACACACACACACACACACACACACACACACACACAAATAGAAGAGGAGGGAAGAGTTTTAGACGGAGACTCCGGTCAAAGAAGTCACAGATCTGGGGGTTGCGTGTTGCATTCCTGGCTGTGCAAATTCAGTCTTTTTATGTGGCCAACAGTTCTGTTAATTGCTTAATTTATTGGCATATGATTGTTTGTGATGTTAGATTGCTTGCCAATAGGTGGTTGGGATGATTGGGCTGAATGTATATGTTACCGTATCTCTAGGAACAAGGTCATAGAATGCCTTTGAGACCGTTATTAAGGTCTACAGACAGAACCTTCAAACTTCAAAACTAATCATATCATGCAAGAAAACATGCATTCACTCGGATGGCTACTAGTGTGCCCCTGGTGACCTTTAGTGACCCCTGCTGACCTCTTGTGGATTAAAAGACTCCTGCAGGGATCACTGAGAACTTTGGGAATTTATCTCTAAATCCTGGTATTGATCTGGAGACTGCGGGGCTGATATGGGCTTAACCATATGCAACACACACACACACACACACACACACACACACACACACACACACACACACACACACACACACACACACACACACACACACAACAACCCCCCCCCCCCCCAGACACACACACACACACACACACACACACTGTGTGTATACAAACAGTATACACGCACAAATACTAAACAGACTATCATTGCGTGTCCATATGTTGGCCTGCATCTTTGGGTTGCTTAAATGCGGTCGGCTAAACATTAAGAAGCTAATCCAACCATCTTCTGGTTCTGCCTCATTAGGCTCATCAGCTAATGCTACCTAAAGCTACTTCATGCAAGCTAACGCTGGCTAGCTCAACGGGCAGCACCACCATTACATTCCGATTGGCTTCCTCCGCTTTAAACGTGGAAATGCTGACAGTAGATTAGGACTCAGGCATCAGCAACCTGTCCTAGATAACTGTAGTTAAGCTCTGATGTTAGCCCTTTAAATTGAGCTGATGTTCAGCTGCTGTGTAGGCTTTACATACCTGCACATACCTACCAATATGTACCTATAACAAAATAGTAGTGTTGTTGCTAAACTGTGGTCGGGGTGCTGTGTTTAGCGGTTCCCATTGTTAGAAGGATGTTACCCTCTGCCCGTGGCCTGTTGCCATTGAGATCTCCCCAGTGTGTTTTTACCAGATGAGTCAAACAAAGATGTGATCGCTTGGTTTAGACTCATGTAGACAGATTACAATATTACCAGATTATGAGATTGGATTATAGATTATTCTACGACTTTAACCGCTGAGTACCCAGATAGGATTACTATGTCGGGACCAAACCTTCTGGATTGGTCGCTTGCAACTGTGTCTGTGTGTGTGTGTGTGTGTGTGTGCGTGCGTGCGGGCTCGCGCGTATGTGTGTGCGTGAGTCCGGGTGAGTGCATGTGTCTGTGTGCTTCCCTGCAGAGTTATCTCGTTCAATAAATCTGTGTATCTGTAATCTGAACAGACCAGGGATCAAATTTGCAGACTAGCCTTAAGCAACCAGCATGCAGCCAGACTTGGCTAATGAGTGTGAGTATGTGTGAGTGCGAGTGTGTGTGTCTCTATCCGTTTGTCTGCCTGTCTGTCATTCCTATGGGTGTACTAAAATTAGTCTTATGAATAGCGTTGATAGTAGAAGTGGTATTAGTTGTAATAGAAATAACAGTGATAATAGGACTCTTAACAGATCATCAGCAGACATTTTTCCTCATCTGTGCAAAAACCTCAAGGCAAAAAAACGTCTGCGAGCTGCAATCCAACGTGCACAGTTGCACACTCAATTGACACACTCTGAGGACTTGCAGTGCACAGCCATAATGAGCACACACGCAGAAATTCCTCAATTACATGGACCCTAATCCCTGAATGAGAACACAGAGACAGACTGGGGGAGGAGATCACAGTTAACTGTTCAATCAAAACTCCACGCGTAACAAGCAACCACTCATCTCCGAAGACTAGACGCTGCACACGTCTAAACGAGGATGCAGTCACGGCTCGAAAGTTTACCTCCTCACACACACACACACTCCAGCCCACTCACGTATCCAGAGCCCTCCCACACCAGAGTTCTCTCGGCGGGGTGTACCCTCATAGATAATCTGTAGTCTGAATCAACCCTGAGGCGCCGAGGTGATTGGTCATTCCACCCCAAAAAAACATCTAACTACATAAATCAGACAGGCTGGCGTTCAGTTTCTGGTTCTTAATACAATAAACAGATGAATTGATGGAGCAGGGGAATGGAAAGATGAAAGAGATGGAAACGGAGAAAACTGTACTCTGGGTTGGTGACAGATAGAGGAGGAGTGAAGGAGGGAGAGAGGCGAAGGGAAGGAAGATGAGAAGGTTGAATTATAACTTTGTTTACATCATTAAGAGGTCCAGGATGTCGCTCAGGCTGCCCTTGGTTCTGACAAATGTAAGATATCCCTCTCTCTCTCTTACTCTCCCCCTCACTGTCCGTCTCCCCCTCACTCTGTCCCTCTCCCTCTGTCTCTCTCTCTCTCTTTGTGTTGTGACCTACCAATTGCCATTGTGCATGGCCTGCAGAGAAGCTCAATATCTGTTGGAGTCATTCTGTTCAGACTCAAACAACAAGATCAGAGTTTGGTTGTCAACATGTGAACTCAAGAGTTTCTTTGAACCTCCTCAGGGTCGTTCTCTTCTTTACAGTCGGGGAGCGGATGACTTCATGGGTTGATGGGGAGATGATGGATAGTGATGGAGGGATGAATGATGGATGAATTAATGAATGCAAGCTGGAAATTATCAGACAGAGCTTTTTCCATGTGCCATTACCATGCATATATTTCCAAGGTTTTTCAAACAAATATTTGAATATTCTGAGATGAGAAATGAAAGGTAGTTACACAGTCATTGGCTTTCAGATCAACTCATTAGTTTGAGTCTGATTCAGTTACTGCAGAGCTTCAATGTATCTTTAAAGCTTCAAAAGAGACACGGATTACATAGAATCAGAGAAAGCCTGTTTCCAATTTTGTTGTGCAAAGTTTTGATGAAATTGTACGGGCACTTTTGTGGGTGAAGGATCGCCATAAACTGAAAAAGTGTCGCTACGTGTTCTATTCATGTCGATTTTTTTTACCAACTGGTTATAATTAGTAGGTTGGGCTTTGTGGTATCTGATGGCCTTGTAGCTTCTACGTCCCAAACCCATGAATCGCTTGCAGCAGCCTCTCATTTCTATGGTTGCAATTGAATAGTGGGAGAGCAACCATTGACGACAAAACCATTATTATTATTTATTTATTTTCTAGTTTAAAATCTGTCCCTCACACTGGATGGCAGGTGTCAAAGCGCTTTTAAAATAATGTTTTAAATCCTAATACAAAACAAACTAATTAATTATACTATTATACAACATAAATTATAAATGAGTCATCCCATGTTTGGCAGCCATTTTCATGGCTTCCAACACCTAAATTGAAGCGCTCACTCGAAGTGCTATCGAAATGAGGGCTGTCTCGCACCCTAGCGTATTTTACACGTCAAAAGCTACAAACATCAATGATTTTCTTGGCCTTGTGAGAAAGCAGACAAAGACAGGTGTCGTGGCTGCACTGCCCCACCCACCCCGTCCCCCTCCCCCCTCCCCCCTCCCCCCAGTGGTGTTGGTCATGTCAGACTGGCAGGAGGAAGAATTATTGCGTTGGGCTGGGCAGCGCCGCCACCCCCCAGCATCATTAATCACAGGAGGCGCAGCTCGTTAGCCCACGCTGCGAGAGGAGTCGTGACATGACACATGCCTGCCATGTGGCGGGAAAAGGTCAACCCTGACACAACGTCCTCCCAGGTTCGCCTGTCTAGTGCGAGCATACATTCCGCGGCATGATGTAGCGTAGCATTAACATACACACACCTTGGCCTCAGGTGATTCTCCAGCATAATGTAGCTTAGCATTAGCCCATATAACCCGGCGTGATGGAGCCATGCCAAGAGTAGCCTCACTGGAATTACACGCGGAACGAGGCTAGCATTATCCAACATACAAAACAAAACAGAACTAGCATTAACCTTTTGGCTAGCTGTCACAGTGACTGGTACATTTATGTTGTTAATGCACAACTAGCTAAAGCTAGCACCGGTTCATCAGTTCCATCAATCTCCTGACCTATTCAATGTTCTCTGGGGGCTGTCGCTCTCTTTTCGGACATTTATTCTGACCAATCACTTTACCAAAGTCCAACAACTGTAATTTAACTTACAAAATATATTTCATCATCTCATCCATATTTTATCAGCTATCATCTTAGCATATTGTTTGATCTAATACAATGATTGAGAATTACTAAATACATTACATTAAACTCTGCCAGTCTCATGCCTGGATATTTTACGGCCATCAGTGTGTGAATGGATGAATGATTTTAAGTGCTTTTAATGGCCACAGGTTAGAAATTGTGCTTAATAAATGCAGTCCATTTTGATGTGGATTGGCAAGTGTGGGCCATAAACCCTGGAAAACTGGGGCTCAAACACCAATGTCAGTGGTCTACCTAAATTGCTCTGGATAAAAGTGTCTTGTAAAGGACTGGATAGTAAATAGGTCCATTTAATGTCTTCAAGATAACAGCAGCTGGGCGGGGAGGAGGCAGTAGAGGTTGTGAGGGGGAGAGGCCGAGAGGCCGAGAGGAGAGATGGGAGGAGGCTGAGAAGACAGAGGACAGGATCGGAGGAGGCGGGAAGAGGCTGAGGACAGAGGAGAGGAATGGAGGAGGCAGAGAGGTCAGAGGAGAGGAATGGAGGAGGCAGAGAGAAGCAGAGGAGAGAGGAGAGGAATGGAGGAGGCAGAGAGAGGAGGAGGAGAGGAATGGAGGAGGCAGAGAGAAGCAGAGGACAGAGGAGAGGAATGGAGGAGGCACAGAGGACAGAGGAGAGGAATGGAGGAGGCAGAGAGAGGAGGAGGACAGAGGTGAGGAATGGAGGAGGCAGAGAGAAGCAGAGGACAGAGGAGAGGAATGGAGGAGGCAGAGAGGACAGAGGAGGGGATTGGAGGAGGCAGAGAGAGGCTAAGAGGACAGAGGAGGGGATTGGAGGAGGCAGAGAGAGGCTAAGAGGACAGAGGAGGGGATTGGAGGAGGCAGGGAGAGGCTAAGAGGACAGAGGAGGGGATTGGAGGAGGCAGGGAGAGGCTAAGGGGACAGAGGTGAGTATGGGGGGAGGCGGGGAGAGGCTGGGAGGTGGTAGGGGTTGGGAGAGAGATGTTTAATGGAGGGACGAGGAGTTGGAGAGCAACCAGCAGCTTGTGACGCTGATGGATGAGGTGCGGAGGAGCACACATTAATCTGAAGACGTGTGGGAGCATCTCCTAGAGGAGAGAGGAGCACACGAAACGGGAGGCGCACAAATCAATCTTGATTTCTTGGGCCCTTTTTCCTCTGCTCCCCTGATCTCTCTTGGTCTCCTTTGCTCCTCTCACCTCCCCTCCCCTCACCTCCCCTCCCCTCCTCTCCTCCCCTCCTCTCCCCTCCTCCCCTCCCCTCCTCCCCTAACCTCCTCTCCCCTCCCCTCCCATCCTCCCCTCCCATCCTCTCCTCCCCTCCTCTCCTCCCCTCCTCTCCCCTCCCCTCCCATCCTCTCCTCCCCTCCTCCCCTCCCCTCCTCTCCTCCCCTCCTCTCCCCTCCTGTCCTCTCCTTCTGTCTCTCTTTTCCTTTTCCTGGTGACCTTTTATCAGTACTAGTACCTTTCCCAGCAGGAGCTACTACCTCTTCAGCTGGTGGAGCTTGTGTTGTTTCCAAATATTCAGTTATTTTTTCACTTGCGGCTTTTGGGTAAATTTGTTGAAACAAGTTAGTTATATTAATAGAGTTATTGTCAATGGATGGATGAGAAGAGTGGCTGATGTGAACTGGTAAAGAGAGATGTTGAGATGAGTGAGGTATATATAAATCTCTCTCTCTCCCTCCCTCTCTCTCTCTCTCTCTCTCTCTCTCTCTCTCTCTCTCTCTCTCTCTCTCTCTCTCTCTCTCTCTCTCTCTCTCTCTCTCTCTCTCTCTCTCTCTCTCTCTCTCTCTCTCTCTCTCTCTCTCTCTCTCTCTCTCTCTCTCTCTCTCTCGCCACATTTCCCAAAGGAAAAGAGATAAATATTTTTTATTTCATCTTTCATCTTATATATCTATTTAAATGACAAAAATATATTAAACGTGCATAAGCCCCCCGTGGTTTGTGTGTGAGTGTGGAAGGAGTGGGATAAGGTTGATGGGTAGCAGATGCCTTTTATTGGATCATAATTACATCGCTCTGTGAGGAACCAAAATCTATTCTGAAACATCACAGCTAACGCAAGCGATGCAACACCTAGCCCTCAGAGCTACGGAATAACACCCAGCCCTCAGAGCTACGGTACAACACCTAGCCCTTACAGCTACACTACAACATCTAGTCCCCAGAGGTACGCTATGACACCTTGCCCTCAGATCTACGCTACAACACCTAGCCCTCAGAGTTACCCTACGACCAAATAGCACTCCGAGCAGTGCTAACACACCTAACCCACAGAGCTACGCTACAAGACCTAGCTCTTAGAGCTATGCCACAACCCATAGCACATGGAGCCACGCTACAACACCTAGCGCCCAGAGCTACGCCAGCTCCAACACCTAGTTCTCAGAGCGACACTAACACATAGCCCTCAAGAGATACGCTAGCTAAAACACTTAGATGTCAGAGCGACACTACAACACATAGCCCTCAGAGCTACAATACAACGCCTAGCCCTAAAAGCTACAACACTTAGCCTTGAGAGCTATGCCGTCTGTCTATGTGTTTGTCGATCTTCTTCCTGTCACTTTGTCTGCCTCACCCCCTGCCTGTCTGTTTGTATATCTGACTTTATGTCTGTCTGCCTGAGTGTCTACCTGTCTCTACCTGTATGTCTGTCTGTAGTAAAAGTGGTAAAAGGTCTCTTTGAAAGACCCGGCCCCCAGCAGAGAGAGGAATATAGTTTTCTTTTGTAGAAAATGTCACTTTGTGTTGTTTTAAAACACACTCCCTTTTCTTCTCAGGCGTCGATGAATCGAAGGACGGGAGCTGGGAGGAGAGGTGGAGAGGAGGAGAAGGAGAGGAGGGGTGGAGTAGGATGGCAGAGGATAAAAAGACAACCTATTTTGCTTTATCAACAGATATTCCTCCACAAATGTCAAAACACACACGCTGTTCTTTTATCTGTTGCCGTGTCTCTTTGTTTGCATGTGGGTCCCTGTGTGTGTGTCTGTGTGTGTGTGTCTGTCTGTCTGTCAATGTACGTGTGTGTGTATGTGTTGCGTGTGTGTGTGTGTGTGTATGTCTGTGTGTGTGTGTGTGTTTGGTTATGTGTGTCTATGTGTATATGCATGCATTTGTGTATGAGTGTGTGTATGCGTTTGTATGTGTGCATGGGCAAATAAGTCTGTCTGTGTGTGTGTGTGCGTGTGCGTGTGCGTGTGTGTGTGTGTGTGTATGTGTGTGTGTGTGTGTGTGTGTGTGTATGCACGTGTGTGAGCATACGTGCGTACCTCCATGAGTCTGTGCGTGTGGGGACGTTGGTGTTATTGTCTGTGCCTAACTGGGGGTATTGACCACAGCAACGCATCACAGCGTCGCTTTAAGAGCGGAGCCATCTCGATCTGCTCCTCTCTGTTGGAGGTGAACCCCCACACGCTGTGTGTATAGGGTGTGGGTGTGTGTGTTGGGGTGTGTGAGTGCATGCAAGCGTATGACATGAAGTCAAAACAAAGAACTGGGTGGGGAAAAACAAGATTATCTAAACCTCTTGAAAGCACATAGAGGTTGATTTTTGTTGGCTGTTAGCACGATGAGCACCCTAAGAGACATGATGTTATCACCGTCTGAACTGACCTGTCCATTCTTATGGTGGCAGAGAATGAACCCAACGTTCTGATTGGTCCACTGGCTCTGACCATGCTCGACAGAGAGTGTAAAGACAGGCAGGCAGACAGAGAGGTAGCAAGGTAGACGGATAGATGGAAAAGTCTTTATTGGGAAGCCGATTTGATCTAATGGTTATCAGTTAATAACCCCCACTCTTTCTGCCTCTTTCTTTCTCTCTCAATTTTCCTCTCTTTCTACCTCTCCTGTCTCTCTACCTCTCATTCTATTCCTCCCTCTCTTTCAATTTTATTCTTTCTCTCCCTGTCTTCCCACACGTATATACATTCAAACTTCTATAGTACTCATTTACTTACTAACTATTACAGTACCAGTTCAAGGCAAAGGAAGGCAAGTAAAGAATTAAATCATTTTGAAATGACATCCAATGTGATGAGCATATTATTAAATATTATAGAGTAACGTTTTCACTCTTGGGTCCAACTTCCTTCCTACCAAAAACATTGAGACAAGTGGGGATTTGTCAAAGCGTAGCGTTTGTTTGGTGAATAATTAAAAATAATAGAATCCATTCCACGCCAGGGGCTCGCTAATTAAGTCTTGGAAACATTCAACATCAACCATGGAGGAATGAAAGAAAAGCTTTGCTTAAATGTTTTATTTTATCTTCTCTCACACACACAACCATACACACAACACACAAAAACACAGATGTGCACTCACACACACATATACACACATACACGAGCAGGCATGCATACAAACACCCACACACACACACACACACACACACACACAGATATTTATGCACGCAGGCACACACGCACAGACACACACACAGACGCACACTCACACACATACAAAGAGATGGGCATTGGGCACTCTCATATACACACACACACACTTACACACACACACACACGCACACACACACACACACACACACACACACACACACACACACATACACACACACACACACACACACACACATACACACACACCATGGGGCCCTGGGGTTTCGTGCACACTGCAGCGAACCACAGAGGTTCTGAGAGTCTTGTGCATGCTCCCATGCACACGCCCCCATGCCAACACAATCACACGTGCACAACATACTCGCCCGTGCACACTCCCCTGTGCAAAACACACTCCCCCGTGCACAACGCACCCCCTCGTGCACAGTCCTGCCGAGCACTGCATGACAGCAAAGCAACATGAAGCAAAGCATGGAAACACAAATAGGAAGAAAGTGCACTCTCGCCTCAACTCAGGAAAGGAATGCAGTGTATACCAGGAGCATTAGTGTCATAATCACAATGTTACGCTGGGTTTTTAAATGTCTGTGTTTTTGAGTAGGTAAGAAAAGTACTAAACATTTGAGTCAGAGGAAAGAGGGGTTAAAAAATATATATATAATATTGTTTTGATATGTTTTTAGATTTGAGCAGGAGAGAGTGAAAGCTATGATTGTATTTTTTATATTTTATATTTCAGTAGAAGGGGGCGGATAATGTTAAACCTTTTGGATGTATATTATGTATTTATATTTGACTTTAAGAAGAGAGGACTGACTGAAGGAAGGAATACCAAAAGGGAAAGAAGAGAGAAGCAGCTTATCTTTTATGAAGGTAGTGTAAGTGTGTGTGTGTGTGTGTGTGTGTGTGTGTGTGTGTGTGTGTGTGTGTGTGTGTGTGTGTGTGTGTGTGTGTGTGTGTGTGTGTGTGTGTGTGTGTGTGTGTGTGTGTGTGTGTGCGTGCGTGCGTGTGTGTTGGGGGGGGGGGGCATACAGTATACTTAAATTACACAAACATTCACACACACTCACACACACACACACACACACACACATGCACACACATCTGCTTGTTTCAATTCATTATTTTTTAAACAGCAAAGAAACCTTCCCTCTTCATCTTTCACCCCTTCACCTCTCGTTATCCAATACATTCGACTGCCTGCACGACCTCTCCCTCTCTCTCTTTTCATGTCTCTCCCTTTCTGGAGACAGTAAGAGACAGCAGGCGCCCGGCAGGAGGGGGGACAGCGGCCCTCTCGACCCCGTGTCCCCGCTCCAACACGCTACAAGCTAACTAGCGAGGCTGTATGAGTTCCCCTAACTGTTGTCTGATCGGGTTTTGTTTTAATTAGTGGCGTTTTCTGCATTCTGTTGTTCCTAACGAGGAGAGCTAACGAGAATTATTTGATGTCGCAAACTGAATCAAGCTCAGTTTCAGGAACAAAAAAGTTCTGAGAGACAATTTAAATGCTATGAGACTTGAACTGAAGCATGGGCCATCTCGGATCTTGTTGTTCTCTTAATTATTTTGTTGTTTGGCTATCATCTTACACAAGTACATGGCAAATGAAGCACAGACACACACACACACACACACACGCACACGCACACGCACACGCACACACACAGCGAGCTGCTGATGTAGCAATCCAATAGCAGCACAGTATGTTGAGCGTGCACACATGTGTACGTGTGCACGTTGCCTATGTTAATATCATCCCACTCTCACACTGAGCTCAGACAAGGTAAACAGCCTGTTGCCGGGGTAACAATGCAAATGAGCCCCCACGGGCCAATTATTAAACAACTCCAATTAAAGAACACCCAGCGACCATAAATGGTCCTTATCCTGTCTGCTGCATCAACACACACACACACCCACACACACGCACACACACACACACACACACACACACACACACACACACACACACACACACACACACACACACACACACACACACACACACACACACACACACACACACACACACACACACTCCTCCAGCTGTTCTCAACTTATTAGAGAGGAGTCTTGCTGAGAATTCCAGCTAACAATGACACCACGAATGTGTGTGTGTTTGGGGGCTGAAAGCAGGATTTTCGTCCACTATAATGACACAGGTTGCAATCAAACTATGATGAGCGACACACACAGTCACACTCGCACACACAGATGCACCAATACACATACAGGTTACCGTAGTTCTTCAGGCAGAATATATCTTATTACCCATAATGCCTTTTCCTTGAGTGGAAATCGATTAAAACAACTACAACATTGGGGTTAAGAAACATGCATGAACCACTGAAGAACATGAATACATAAATCTTCAAAACAACACTTAAATATTCAAGGAAATGTATGCTAAGAGTGGCTTTACATAACATAGAACGCTTGTCGAATAATATAGGTTACTTTCATGTGAGACTTAAAGTTCTGTTTTGTTGTTGTTGTTTTTTCACCTTCTCAATGAGACTATCGACATAACTGCTCTCACACACAAACAAACACTCACACTCACACACACACACACACACACACACACACACACTCTGTCACCACTGGTGTTACTCCTGTCTGCTCACAGCTCAGAGGTGTTGATTACAACCTTTCTGCCAGATATAGTGTGTGTGTGTGTGTGTGTGTGTGTGTGTGTGTGTGTGTGTGTGTGTGTGTGTGTGTGTGTGTGTGTGTGTGTGTGTGTGTGTGTGTGTGTGTGTGTATGTGTGTGTGTGTGTGTGTGTGTGTGTGTGTGTGCTCATCTATATTTTGCATGTGTGACAGTGCGTGTATGTCTTTTGCATGCTTGTGAGGGTGAATGCGTGTTTTTTTAAAAATATGTTTAGCAAGTGTGAGTGAAGGAGTGTGTGTGTGTGTGTGTCCATCTGTGCATCGTGACATATGCTTAAGTTTGTCCTCTCTGTCCCCAACCCTCCCTGAAACAGCCCTTCCATACTTCCACACTATGTTTCTATGCATGTGCAGTTGTACCTTTTTGTGTGTGTGTGTTGGTTTGTGTGTGTGTTTTTTCATGGCTGATAGCACTACCTTTGCATTGCGTGCACTACAACCAGACTGTCTCTTGCTTTCTTGTCTGTCGCTGCATATTATTGTTTCCTTTTTTTGTTAATTTCTCACTTCCTCTCCCAGACAGACAAACTTCACACCTCTTTTGCCGCCATGCCAGTTAGCAAGTTAGCGCGTTAGCATGTTAGTACGCGCTCAGAATAGCGCCCGGTTACTGGGTAGATTTTCTATGTTGTTGGGGTACCAGGGAAGATTCTGGATGGGGTGCATAAGAGTTTAAAGTCTAAGAAACAAATCTCTGCCTGTTTCTTGTTGTTCATATGATTTGACAAAGGGCTCCACAACATATACTGCCGTATGATAAAATATATAACGCAAACAACTTGGATGGAAATCCTGGATGCTGTGTGCTCTTTTGTTCTAATTAGTTTACAACAGAGGGTTCATCCTGTTATGGAACTTTCTGTACTCCTACATTCATTGTTTCAACAAGCACAATTCCGCTCGCACAATGCCCTGACCGACATCAACCATCTTAAACAAACACCAACATTGGGCTGTACCCTTTGGCGGTGGGAAGTTGTTGTCGAAGGACACAAAGCGGTTGTCTTTAGCCAACTTTCCATCGTTTTGTGTTGGCTTTTGTTGTCACGGTGGGCAGGAACTTTAACATGCGGTCGACCTCTGCACCTATTCTAATCATGTTCCCTTTCTTATTGAATTTCAAAGGAGAGGACTGTTGCTTTAACAATTTTTCCTCTTTCCGAAAATATATATCTTTCATTCATCCACTGCATTCCATGCCCTCCGTTACAGCCAACATTGGTTGTCTCTCTCCTAAACCTTCACAGGAAAGACCAAGGAGACCAGGAGAAAAGAAGAGGGAGGGAGAGAAAGAAAGAAGAATGAAAGAGAGAGAATAGAGGCAGCCAAAGGTCAGGCTGGATTTTTTCAGAAACCGGGACTGAGTTGGTAAAGAAGTGGAATTAACACAAAGGACAGATGGCAATAAATGTGCTGTGAATGATGGCAGCGATAATGGTGGACTTTCTGTGTTGAAGTGAAGGATGGGGATGGTCGGTACGAAGCGTGGTTAGGGTGACGAGGTTGACGAGGGTAGATAAGAACTGTGTTGAGGGTAAGGAGTGGTGAGTGTTTTGAGGGTGTATACAACCGGTGATTGTGAGGGTAATGAGGGTGTATACAACCGTTGGTGAGTGTGAGGGTAATGAGGGTATTTACAACCGGTAGTGAGAGTGAGGGTAATGAGGTGTATACAACCGGTGGTGAGTGTGGTGTGATTGTGTGTGGTGAACTGAGGTGCATGTGATGACTCCGTCTCTGTTATGCTGCCGTTCTATCTAATGAAGCATGGCCCAGCAGGAGGTGAACTGTCTCCGCTGGAAGAACTCCTGTTTCTTTGTCATGTTTCCTTTCTCCTGGCTCTTTCTTTCACCCCTCCTATCGGCTTTTCTCTTTTTCACAACTTGCTCTTCCTCCCATCGCATGCCACCCATCCCATTCCTCCCCTCCCTCCTCTCTCCTCACACCTCCGCCCTCACCCCCACCCCACTCCTTCTCGCCTCTCCCTCCTCTCCTTGCTCTACTCCCATCCTCCTTTGTTCTTTTCTCATCTCCCCGTTCCATTCCTCCCTCCACCCCCCCCCCCCCCCCCCCCCCCGCTCCCCACCTCTCACAATTTAACTCCTCTGCTCTCCTCCTTAACCTTCATTAGTACCTCCTCTCCTCCTCTCTCCCCCTCTTCCTTCTCTGTGTTCCTGTGTTTTCTAATGGTTGCCCGCGAGGAGATGAAAGAGAAAGACGATGGTTTTTTAACGCCAGGCAGAGCTTGCCGGGCCCCGTCCAAGTCGTTAAGAGCAACCATTAACACGAACGCCAGCACGGCGCCGATCAAGACCGCGTCGCAACGCGAGACGGTAGCGTGAGGGCTAGGTTCGCAACATGAAAGACAAAAGCAGTAGGAAGTGAGGAAGATGAAACGGAACAAGGGAAGGAGGCGAAGGGGGGAGGGAGGGAGGTGAGGACGGATGGGAGGGGGGGGGGGGCGACTGGACTTATGTCTGCACTGTATGATTTGATCAGATAAGACAGAGACGGAGCCCGAGAGTTCTAACATGCTTCATAAACCATGCATGTCAAAATGTTCCTTCAAAGTGGTTCTCTGTGACAGGGAGAGAGGGGGACGAGGGGAGGGAGAGGAGGTGGACTAAGAAGAACTTATTCTTTATTCCCGGTCATTATTCTGACGACCATTATGCTTCAAGTATCGCAGCGATCATCGTCGGCATCATCATCCCCATCACCATCATCATCCTTCAATTCATATCAAAATGAATAAAAAGTATAAACCATCCAGCTATCCATCTATCCATCCAAATAGCCATCTATCCATCTCCCTAGAGTATCCATCTATAAATGGATCCATCCGTCCCTCCATCTATCTATCTTTCAAATCATAAATCTCTATCTCATTATTTTTAGTAGTAGTAGTAGTAGTGTCTGGCATCGTAGATAAAGAATTGTATGAAGAGAGGATCCCTGACAGGCTGGGCCGAATATATCAGAACCACAGGAAGAAGCGCTGCATCCCGACCAGGAAGTCAGGGAGGCAGTGTTGCTCCTGAGCTGACCAATGGAGAGCGAGCGTTCAGCGGAGCCGGACTAACAAGGCCTGGAGCTGTGGCCAGGGACGAGAGGCTGCTCTCCACATGACGGGGGAGAGATTATTCCAGGAAGCTGCGACTCTGCTTCTCTCCGCGCTCGGTTGAGTGGCTTCAAGAACTAACAGCTCTGAGCCAACAGGGTCAAACAGCACGCAGCTTGAAACCAATACACATGCAGAGAGAGTGCTAGCCAGGGAGGTTGGAGGTTGGAGACAAGAAAGAGAGAAAGAGTGAGAGAGAGATAGACAGACTACAGAGATAGGGAAAGAAAAGTTGTCTCAAAATGTTCCTCTTCACTCACAATGCACGTTACGGGTGTGTGTTTGATTTTCGGCTTCAACTGGAGGCCAGACACAGCCGGATGTTACCATGACTAGCATCATAGCACATGTACATCAACTACCATTACGACCACACCGCATCGAAACAGGAGCGTGAGGTGGAGTGTGTAGTGTTTGAGATGCAGGGTAGATGAACTGGAGAGTGTGTGTGCGTCTGTGTGCTTGTGTGTGTGTGTGTGTGTGTGTGTGTGTGTGTGTGTGTGTGTGTGTGTGTGTGTGTGTGTGTGTGTGTGTGTGTGTGTGTTTGTGTGTGTGTATTTG
>NC_044060.1:10320217-10322717 GCF_902167405.1 Gadus morhua
ACAGCCTGCCGCCGCCGCCTGCCCAGCACTCAGATACTCTGACTCCACGCCCGATTGGTCCTTTTAATCCGTCTGATTCGTCGGCTGGTTGACAGGCGCTTTGTCATCTGACAGCTGAGTTAGTGGTCTCTGAGTTATACCCCCCCCCCCCCCCCCCCCCCCACCTCACTGCCGCCTCCCCCTCCTCTAAAAGCAAAGTCTTGTTTTAACTTCTAAAGGTGCTGTTCGGCAGGCGCTTTAGCTGTCACTCACCCTGCACACGTATCCATCTCACATTCATGAGCCGTGCACGTGTGTGCGCGCGCGCGCGTGTGTGTGTGTGTGTGTGTGTGGATGTGGATGTGTGTGTGTGTGTGTGTGTGTGTGTGAGTTTGTGTGTGGGGGTGAGATTGTTTTAGTGTGTGTGTGTGTGTGTGTGTGTGTGTGTGTGTGTGTGTGTGTGTGTGTGTGTGTGTGTGTGTGTGTGTGTGTGTGTGTGTGTGTGTGTGTGTGTGTGTGTGAGTGAGTGAGTGAGTGAGTGAGTGAGTGAGTGAGGGCTTTTACTTTACGTACATCTGCATTTGAGAACATGCCTTTGATGAAATGCTTTTAAGCTTTTTGAGTGAGTGAAGTGTGCGTGCGTATTTGTGTGCATGTATGTGTGTGTTCATCTTTGGCAAGTGAGTTAGTGTGTGTGTTTGTGTGTGTGTGTGTGTGTGTGTGTGTATGTGTGGCAAGAGCGTATGCAAATGTGTGTGCATGTGAGTGCATGAGTGTGGTATTGTGTTTGTGTGAAATGAAAAAATCGAATGCAACACATTTGTACTTCAGGGCCACCATAGCTACAAATGCTGTTGAGTAAGCCTCCAGTGGTTTGAAGAATAGTGTTTTTGACAGAAGCTCACACAGACACCCTGCTAAGAGTTCATCATTCACTCTAAACTCTGAACAGTTTAACGCACGCTCATGCTTAGAGTGTAAGAGTTTCATTAAAATAGCGACATGCCTTCTACGATCGCCTGCGCGTTCCACACCACAGGGTGTGTTGTTGTTGTCTGTAAGTGTGTGTGTGGGTAAGTGTTAGAGAGTGAGACACAGTGATACAGAGAGAGAGAGAGAGAGAGAGAGAGAGAGAGAGAGAGAGAGAGAGAGAGAGAGAGAGAGAGAGAGAGAGAGAGAGAGAGAGAGAGAGAGAGAGAGAGAGAGAGAGAGAGAGAGAGAGAGAGAGAGTGTGTGTGTGTGTGTGTGTGTGTGTGTGTGTGTGTGTGTGTGTGTGTGTGTGTGTGTGTGTGTGTGTGTGTGTGTGTGTGTGTGTGTGTGTGTTTGTCTGTGTGTGTGTGTGTGTGTGTTTGGCGACCAGCTGGTTTCAAGCTTCACAGAAGACCCCCTCTTTAACACCATGGGACAAGAAAGGAACATCACTCCATCTCTCTCTACCTCCCTCTGTTCCCTCCATCTCTCTCTTTATCTCCCTCTGCTCTCTCAATCTCACTCTACCTCCCTTTGTTCTCTCGTTCTCGCTCTACCTCCCTCTGTTCTCTCCATCTCTCTCTTTATCTCCCTCTGCTCTCTCCACCTCGCTCAACCTCCCTATTTTCTCTCCATCTCTCTCTCTGCCTCCTCTGTTCCCTTCATCCTCTACTCACACCCTAGATTTAGCTTGATTATAACACACACACACACACACACACACACACACACACACACACACACACACACAGACCTACACAAACTCTCACACAGACATACACAAACCACAACAATAATGCACCTATACACACATTCACATTTGTTAAAAAATACACGCATGAAACCATAACACACACACACACACACACACACACAGACACAAGTACACACACACACACACATGAGAATCAGATATCATGCGTGTGATCCACTCATCAGACCGATCAGTCATCATCGTCATCATTATCGACAGTCTGGTCTGTCATCAACTGTCATCAGCGCTTGATTGGTCCTGTCTGCAAACAGCTGCTGCTCACTTCAAAAGGTGATATAGGGTGGGGAGAGGAGAGATGAGGATAGAGAGAGGAGGAGAGAGAGGGAGGGAGGATGAGTGATAGAGGAGAGATGAGAAGACACAAAGAGAGAGGAGAGAAAAAGCAAAGGATAGAGCGAGAGAGGGAGGAGTTGAGAGAGGGAGGAGAGAGAGAAGAGGAGACAGGGAGGAGGAGACGGTGGGGTGACGGCGAGCACTGGCATGCGTAGACGCAGTGGAGCGCTTAGTCTAGGGTGGGTTGTGGTTCCAGGGAGAGGGTCAGAGTAGCGCGGTAATAAAGTCAAAGCGTCCTCATCAAGTCATCACATGAAGCACCGAGATGGGGAGACAAGTAGGTGAGGGTGTGGGTGAGAGTATGTGTGTGTACTTGTGAAACATCATTCTTTTCGTTGGTTTTCTATGCATTTGAGCGTGTGTGTGTGTGTGTTTGTGAATGTGTGTAAATGTTTTCTCTTTGTTTGTTTACGCCTGTGTCAGTGTATGTGCAATGATGCGTCT
>NC_044060.1:10335217-10342717 GCF_902167405.1 Gadus morhua
TTTATTTTGGTCCGATCTTAATTGGAACGCCGTACATACTTAAAATAAGTATAGTTTGTATGATAGTATGGATATTAGAACACAGCACTGGTGTTAGAGTTAGGCAGAAAGCGGAGATGCGCCTTCTAGTTAGACTAGTAGTTGAAGATGTAAGCTACTAGGTGCAATGCTAGGTGCTAGGTCCTAGGTTTTACATGCTTGACACTAGTTACTAGGTTTTAGATGCAAGGGGCTATATTCTAAGTACAAGATGCTATATGCGAGGCACTAGGAGTTTGGCCAGAAGGTGGAGAAGTAAGCCACTAGGTGCTATATGTTCGGGGCTAGGTTCTAGATGCTACTTGGTATGAGCTAGGTCAGAAAGTGGGGATGTTAGGTACTAGGTGCTATATTCTGTCTGTACCTGGTAGGAGTTTGGCCAGAAGGTGGAGATGGCCAACTCAGCCTTCACCCAGCCCTCGGTTACTGTATCGGACGCATTCCACACCGGGTTTCCCTGGGAACCTCCATTCACCTGCAGGAAGAGAGGAAAACATGAATCAATTATTCTTTAAAGATATGGGAGGCCTTCATTGTAACTTTTGGGTGGCTCAGTATTGTTTGGCTCTGTAAACGAGTGCACATAAGGTACATTTGTTTACCTGTAAAGCGAGGGCCAAAATAGATTGACACTTTTCTTGTCCCACCCATATCAAACAACCAATACTACTGAACCTTGCCCTGGACAAACAACACAAAACCTGGACCTTCAAAGTTTCGAAAGTCCAGGATAAATTAGCATGCGACACCCGTAGATACTGCGGCATGAGAGAGACTCTGTCGCGAGCCAATCTAGATTGTATGCAGTGTCCCTTCTGAAAATATCTGAAATCTGAAATACAATTGGAATACATACAAACGTTCCAATCAGTTTGTGCAGAGAAAATATATTTCGCTGCATCGCAATCTCACAGCCATTGAATTGTTCAAATGGCTATTCAAAGAGATTTTTAAAAAGGCTTGTGTCAGCAGGGTCATGGTGAATGCCTTGTGGAACAAGCACATGGAGACTGAAGGTGCTAACCAACAGGAGGAGGTTACCTTGATGTAGACGTTGAGCGTCCCTGGGCTGGCTCCGTCCCGACTGGACAGTGAGTACAGGAAGTCGATGCAGTGGGTGTCGTTCTCCTTCAGAGTGGGCATGTAGAGGTGGGCTTTCTGGCCGGAAGCCCGCCCTGACGCATTCACTACCATGAAGGAGCCTTGGGAGGGAGGGAGGGAGGGAGGGAGGGAATTAGAATTTCTGCTCATTATAACATGAACATCAGGTCAGTCAACAATGAGGTCATTGGTCATTCCCCAAAAAACAATATTAATAACTTTCTCAAATGGAAAGAGACACCCTCCTTCACCTTGCAATACAACCACAATCCCAGCTTTTGCACAGAACAGGAGAGAAATCTCAAAATAATACAAACAGGCTTGAGAGAGGGAGTGAGGACGAACAGACACAGACAGTGTTTCTTTTCCTTTCTTTGAGGAGCTCATGTCTAGCAAAACGAGTCACTGTGGATAAGTACAAATCCTGTATAGCAAAAACATTGTGGAATATGCTTTGCGTTGTTTATATTATGTATATGTTGTGTTATCTGTAGCTTTAGACCCTTTTCAGTTGACATTATGATTACGTCAAAGAAAATGTGCCATGCAAGTGCAGTCTGCAGTTAAGCTACAGCAGTTTTCTCTAATCTATTCACAATAACAATAGCTCTATAGAACTGGCAGTATTTTGCATAGTACGTTAGTTTGTATGCAAAGTCTAAAATAATCGTACCGTTTTGCTTGTGATCGGATAAGAAAATGACATGATTTCAGGAGCCTGGTGGCTCTCCTTGGGCGGTATTCTACCGTATCAGGGTATAATACAATGTCATTGCCAATTTAAGTGTTTATTTGACGGTTTAATGAGGTTAGGTTGAGACAGATTCTGGGAGCGAGTCTTTTCTAAGGCTCAATACTGCTACTGTCATTTGAGATAAAGACATACATGTTGGGAAAAATAATAATATGGAAAATAAAATAAAGTTTATTTGGTGGTCCTTGCAGGACATTTTCAGATAAATGTTTCATACCCTAAATGTTCTACAGATAATACCTTTATCTGGTCTCACGTTGTCTAACATGACAATGACTATTGTATAATATACATTTGTATGTTTCAATTTAAAGCCAATATAAAGATAACAATAGATAATTATATAATCTGAGGATAATAGTATCAATCCATCTATAGTTTAGTTCAATGTGTTGTCAACATCTATAGTATAGCTCAATGTGTTGTAAACATCAACATTTTGTGTGTGAAATTGTATGGTCTTATAAAACAGGGTAGATGGCCTACAGCTCTCTGTGAATTCTAGCACACATCAGCTAACCGCTACAGTTAGCTCATTTGGCTATCTCGGTTGTCGTTGTGTTGTCATTTTAATCTGCTCTTTGTTCCGGACTGGAGATGAAGTGGTGGAGTCATCGCGGTGGCTGGCCCCACCGCCGTGGTAAATCTGAGCATCTAAACACAAGAGGGGGCTCTCTTTATGCTCAAAGTGTGCTTTACTCTGTGGTTTAACTGCCCAGGACGGAGCTATTATGGTCTGGAGGAACTCTGGCTTCACGCCACGTCAAAAGAGGGGAGGAGAGAGAAAGAGCTTAGAGTGAGAGATAGAGAGACAGAAGCATGCAACATTAGAGAGGGAAAAATAAAGGGAGAGAGTATATTGGAAGAGAGGGGGGAAGAGTGAGAGAGCATTTAGGATGAGAGGGAGAGAGAGATGGAAACAATTTCAGCATGAGAGACAGAGAGAGAGAGTGGGGAAATAGGGAGAGATTGAGCGAGAGACAGACTCACACAGAGTGACAGAGACAGAGGGGGGCAAAGAGAAAGAGAGAGAGAGAGACAGCGAGAGGTAAAGAGAGAGAAAAGAGTTGGTGAGATCAGTGGAGGATGACTTCACTCTCTTCAATATTTGACACATTTTGGCATGTCTGTTGAATTGTGTTGTGTGTGTATGTAATAGGGAAACGTGTGTGTATGCGCGCGCGTGTGTGTGTTTGATGTGCATGAGATTATGTGTCGTGCCCTGTCTGACAGCTGAGTGTCTCGCTGATATAATAGATAAGAGTTTCTGGATTTAAACATGTGATTACAGTCTGAATAATTACAGGAAAGAAGTCTCCCTGAGGAGGATTGCAAAGACCAGGACAACACTGCTGAGCTCTCAAGACTCTCTCTCTCTCTCTCTCTCTCTCTCTCTCTCTCTCTCTCTCTCTCTCTCTCTCTCTCTCTCTCTCTCTCTCTCTCTCTCTCTCTAGCTCTCTCTCTCTCTCTAGCTCTCTCTCTCACAACAAACACACATATATGCAAACATGTGGTCACGCATACCAACAGGTCTACAAACGGACACACGGACACACGTATACAACACATAGAAAAACACCCTCACAAACACACGCAGATACCCAGACACTCAAATGAAAATGGTTTCACTTTACTTTTTTCAGACCAAATAGAGCCAATCAACATTGTTCACAATCAAAAGGAGAACTGTGTGTGTGTGTGTGTGTGTGTGTGTGTGTGTGTGTGTGTGTCAGCGGGTGTTATATTGTAATAAACTAGTGGTTAAGGTGATTGAGAGAGGTCTACTGTGTGTATTGAATGTATTCAAGTGTATCTGTGTCTATTTACATTGCTTCAATAAAATTGTGTTTCTGTAGCTATGTGTGCAAGTGCATGTGTGTGTGTTGGGGGGGGGGGGGGGGCTGTACGTGTGTTAGTGTGGGTGTTGTAGGGGTGTGCGACTGCGTGGATGAGTGTGTGTTTGTGTTTGTGTGTGGGTGTCTGTGTGTTAAAGTAATCTTGCTTCTGAAAAGCTCTGTTGAAGTGGCCCTGATTACATTTCCTATTCAGAACACCGCCGCCCCCCCTACACACACCAAACACACACACACACACACACTCACACCATCCTAACGACAAACACAGACCCACACCCACACACAAACACACACACACACACACGCGCATACACACACAAACACAGAGTATGTCCACAGGTCTAATATTACATTTGATCAGAACTTCCCCACTTTCATTCTTTCTTTCTTTCTTTCACCCTTTTCCTCCCTTTGCATTTCCTTTCTTTCTCTCTTTCGTTTTTTTTTCTTATTTCTTTCCCTCCTGTTTTTATGTATTTTCCAGCCACCTGTGTCTGTGTGTTTTATATATGAATGTAAACAACAGGCGGGTTATGGATGCAGTCTTAATGAAACACATTTTTCATCAGGAACACGATATCAATGTGGAGCGCACACATACAATTCACACTAGACACTCTCACACTCACCCAACCACAGACAGTCAGACACCTATTTCACACATTGTTTCACAACTGTGAGGTCAAAATGGGTGCACTATGTTGATGGGGGGAAAAACATGAATCCTTATGATACGTACACAGACACACACACACACAGATGTCAGAAGAACCAGGGCAAGCGGCAGATGTGTCTGTTGATGTCGGCAGTAATTGCGTGTTAACAAAATAATATTACAGGCAGCTGCAAAGACTCCAAAATACATGCATTAAATATAGTCCTACATATAGATTAAAACATACCCAACGTTATATACATAATTTTATACATAAATATTTGTAACGTTGATAACGGATGAAGTACTTATGTGTGTGTGGGTCGTATTTTATTCTCATGCTTTTATTTTCATCTATATGGCACAAATACTGAAACACACACAAACACGCACACACCCAGATTGGTCCTTGGCCCATTTCACACACTTAGTACACACAATCCCCCCCGGGGGACACTCAAGAGCAGGACCCCATATGTTCTGTGTCCTGCATGGGTAATGTCCTCACATGGTAGGATACACACACACACACACACGACCACACACGACCACAAACACACACACACACACACACACACACACACACACACACACACACACACACACAAACACACACACACAATTACACATACAACAACACACGTGCGCATGAACATACATATACACAGACAAAAACACACGCATGTACACACACACACACAGAACACCAACACACACACGCTCACATATTTCATGCCTCAATGCATGAACATCATCTCTCCGTGTGTAGATGCACAACGAGATGCTAAATATATAGCTGCATGAAGAGACACAAACAAAAAAAACACGTAACACACGTGTGAACACACACACACAAACATGCACACAGACTCACAAGCAGACCCAGATTCACACATGCACAAGCACACACACACTGTCATCCATCATCTCTCTCTCCGCTCTGATTCTCTTCCGTCCATCTGGTTTCTCTTCTGTAGTCTTTTCTTTCTTTCCAAAAAAGGATTCTCTCTCTCTCTCTCTCTCTCTCTCTCTCTCTCTCTCTCTCTCTCTCTCTCTCTCTCTCTCTCTCTCTCTCTCTCTCTCTCTCTCTCTCTCTCTCTCTCTCTCTCTCTCTCTCTCTCTCTCTCTTTCTCTCCCTCCCTCCCTCCCTCCCTCCCTTGAGGTGATCTTGTGACAGATCAATAGTACACACACATGCCCTCCCACACACACACACACACACACACACAAAAACACACACACACACACACACACACACACACACACACACACACACACACACACACAGGATGCTGAAACTCCGGTCGCTGCCAACATATGAACCTGAGGACAAACCTTTTATTTATAGAATATTATTGATGAAATATGACAAGGCCGGTTTCGAATCTGGACTAAAAGCACTAGTAATCCATACAAAATAAACTCAACTAACTCTAATTCACGTTTCCTGATTAAAACAACAATGGAGAAACGTTTTAAATACACTGACGGTTTAACCGCCGAAACATGGCAGGCTCCTGACAGACACCATGTGCTCCCTAATCTCCCATGGGCCAACACTCCAATCTGCCTCCACATCTCAGCCACTGTGTTTGTGTGTTTGTGTGTGTATGTGTTTGTGTGTGTTTGTGTGCATGCATGCAGGTAAGCGTTTCTGTGCTTATGCTTGTGCTTGTGTGTGTGCGCGCGCGTGTGTGTGTGTGTGTGTGTGTGTGTGTGTGTGTGTGTGTGTGTGTGTGTGTGTGTGTGTGTGTGTGTGTGTGTGTGTGTGTGGCAACAGTTTGATTGTTGTGTATTCCAGGTAGGGAGGGTCTCTTGCTGTTTGAACATCACACCACACAGTCTTCTGTCGTCAGGGACGACGGTCGTCATGGCGCCGGCCGCCTGTCTCCTCCCGGCCTTAACCCTAACACCCACTGATGGAGAAGAGTATATCATGAGGCTGCGTCCTCCAGCCTGACACCAGGTCTGCTTTTATACAACGCTTTAGTCCATCCATGCCATGTATCTTTACGTGCCCCCATATATGTCCACATCTAAATGCTAGCCAATTTAAGATGAGCACAATGTTTACTGTGTTTCTTTTGTTTTTCAGTTTTGACTCACCTGACTCAACTGTAGACAAGGATTTTTTTTTTTTATAGATGACAAACAACATCTTTTCCTGTCTCTGAATCCCGTTTGGAGTACTAATTTTCAGTTATAGCTTATCATCACATACAGCAACATGACGCTGTGGATAGTGCTAGTGTTAACTGTAGAACTGAACGTGAAGGTTTTACAACATCCACACACCGACACCATAGGAACTAGAGACTGGAATGATCTTGCCTGTCAATCACCTCGACGCACACAGCATTATCACAGCATCACCACAGGTGCATGGATCCTACGCTTCCTCGCATGTGAGGAGGGAGGAAGCTTTTTTTCTTTATTTTCTTGTTTATTTTCAAAATCTTGCTCTCTTCTGTGCTTTTCTACTTGCTTTGTAACGCTCAAATCTTACCGCTGGCAGCTTTAGCACACTTCATTGTTTACACGGAATACGACTAGCAACTGTACAACAGAGAAGCTGAGGATGGGCTCCAGCAGACACAAGATACGAGGGTTCATTCAAAGCTTGTGTCTGTTAACTGACAATGTGCATATTGAGTTATATTTCGGTCTGTGTGTGTGTGTGTGGTGGGGGGGGGGGGCTCCCTTGTCTCTCATTAACAGGAACACTGCTTGAGAATAAACTGACTAACCCTGACAATTAGAAAGCTGTCAATCAAACACAAACTCACACACACCCCGAAATAAACAAATTTTCAATGGAGGATTTTAACTCTTGACTGTTGTTTTTACAGTATCAACCAAACTTTGAAATAGTTGGTACAGTGTCTATATTGTTTGTATCTCAATTATATTATCCCATTATAACAGCTTGAGGCATGATCACAGGCGCATACATACGCACACACACTGATTATAGTAACATGTTCACAATCAGATGTAAGTACATTGAGCATATTTTAGGCTCTGAGCAACACACAGCCACACACAGTATACACAAACACACACGCACCCATCTCCAGGAGGCTAAATCTTTGTAA
>NC_044060.1:10350217-10355217 GCF_902167405.1 Gadus morhua
CACACACACACACACACACACACACACACACACACACACACACGCATCACACACAAACACACAGTGTTCCATAATTAGAAGTACTCTGAGACATTTGAACTTCCTTTGAAGTAGAATGTCCTGGACTCTTGTACAGCTTGTTTCAAAACTAATTTATAATATTCGCAACGAAGAGAGGAAGAGGGCAAGATGATAGCATAGAGGGGAGAAGGTGAGGAGAGGAGCAAATGGGAGGGGAGAGAAGACAATAGGATAGAGAAGAGAAGAAATGATGCAAAGAGAAGAGAGGAAAGGAGAGGAAAAGAGGAGAAGAGAGGAGAGAAAAGTGGAGGAGTGCTTAGATGAGAGGCAAGGATAGGAAAGGAGAAGAAGAGAAGGGAAAGGAGAGGAGAGAGAAGGAGAGAGGAGAGGAGGAGAGGAGCGGAGAGGAGAGAAGATGAAAGAGGAGAGGAGAGTGGAGTGGAGGACGAGAAGATAGGGGAGGAGAGGAGGACATGACCTCGGATGGACCAAAGTTCACCTAGCTCCCCTCCTTCCATCACTCCTGACAGTCGGGTCATAATACACACGTTACCGTGGAAACCCATGACGTCCCGCTCATATTTCAGAAGACACTTTGATGTGAAAAGTCACCAAACAGTTTCTCTTGTTGCCGCCGTAGTATCACTCTGCCCGGGGCGCGTCCATCGAGAATACACTCCACAAACATTTAGAGTCTGTGTGTGTGTGCGTGTGCGTGTGCGTGTGCGTGGATGCCCAAGAGTGTGATTGTGATATATGTGCATATTTGTACGCCCACAGGCAAACACTTTTTCTTGCTACCCTGAGACTTTGCTATGCATGAGCATAAACACACACATACACACTCTCACACACACACACACACACACACACACACACAAACACACACACAGACACACACACATGCACTCCCAATGCACGCCCCCACCCTGACATACATCCCTCCAACGCACAGGCATCGGCCAGTCAGATCAGAGCTATGTTGTGTTTTCATTATAGAAATCATCCTATGGAAGTGCAATGTAGTTGTGTTTGTCTGTCCATCTACGTCAGTGCGTGTTTATGTGTTTGTGTGCGCATGATTGTATGCGTTTGTTTTTCAGTTTGTGTGTTTGTGCGTCAGTATTTGGTGTGTGTGTGTGTGTGTGTGTGTGTGTGTGTGTGTGTGTGTGTGTGTGTGTGTGTGTGTGTGTGTGTGTGTGTGTGTGTGCAGGAACGAGACACCAAACAAGCATCATCCCTTCATCTCTGCTAATTAACATCTCTGTAACCAATACAATCAATTATTGATACGCAACCCTGGGCATATTTTGAGACGATGTGAAATACACACACACACACACACACACACACACACACACACACACACACACACACACACACACACACACACACACACACACACACACACACACACACACACACACACACACACACACACACACAACCCAGTGGGTAAATCTTGTATGAGAGGATCGATGTGGTTCTGGTCCAGTGAGAGGTCTCTAAACGTGTGGGTGTGATCCACGGCCTCAAAGTTACCCACCAGGGGTAAACCTATTTTCTTATTCATGAGTCAGAGATTTAACTCACAAGCCGAAGATCTAACTCACAAACCCATAATTTAAATCACAAGCTGGAGAGGGTAAGTCACAAGCCTAAGCCTAAGCCTAACTCAGCAGCCTAAAGTTTAAGGTACAAGCCTAACATTTAACTGAGATTTAAGTCACAAGCCCAAGATTAATTAAATTAACATTAATAGCAGAAGTAGTAGTATTCATAGTATAGTATAATAAAAAGTAGTAGCAGTACTAGTAGTCATAGTAGTAGTCATTGTGGTAGTAGAAGCATTAATCGTAGTAGTAATAGTAGTAATTGTAATAGTACTACTATTGGCAATCAGGGTTAGGGCTATTAGGTGATGAAATTGTGTTATTGTGTGATGACTGCTGATACAGAGACCCTGTCATATGTTGTCGGTACTGCTACTAAGATGTTTGTACTGTCTGGAGTAAAACACAACAGGACATGAAAACCGACTTGTTTATATGACGCACATATGTCCAACAAAAGGATTATAACGATTATAAAGATAACTATTTTCACTTCTCCTAAAATAGTTATGTCTTTGTTATCAAGTCACAGATTTCGAGGAGGCGGGCTTAACATATACAGCCAATAGCAACACTGATGGAGGCAGTTGGTGCCTCTGTGTGGTACTCACTCGACTGTCGCTAAAATCTCTAAATCACCCGTTTTATCCAGTTTTACTCGAGAAGCAATCAACTTAAGGAAGAAAGACAAGCTCTGAGTATATTGCTTTCTCTTCCGCCTCTAGATATGTGCTGGTTTTCGCCTCAACAAGTTTCTTAATGCTGCTATTACCATCCATATCATTCATCTGATTCTGATCATTACATTCATCAAGTTAATTAAGTTAATTAGGTCCTTAAAGAGCCGTCTGCAGCCGTGTATAGTTTTTAAGGTTCAATGACTCTCTCCTAGGTTCAGAATCGATTACATACAGCTGCTTACCACATACACACAAACACACATGCACATACAGACACCAAGCTATTATCACACACATATGTAAACACATAAACCAAGTTATAATCCCACAATCACATACACACAAACACACACATGAAGTTATGAACACGCACACACACACACACAAAAATACACCAAAATATGAAACGACACACATTCAAAGAGTCTCCCTTCCCCAGGCACCAATCATAGCCATTAAAAGCCTACGAGTCAGCCAATCCTAATGTGTTGTGACATGATTGACGGAGTCACACACCAATGAGAAGCAGCCTAAGGCCAGCGAGCCTAAAGAGTCTGTTTTCTGCTCACTTAGATAAGATCTCGGGCTGTGTGTGTGTGTGTGTGTGTGTGTGTGTGTGTGTGTGTGTGTGTGTGTGTGTGTGTGTGTGTATGTGTGTGTGTGTGTGTGTGTGTGTGTGTGGCCTGTGTGTCTGTGTGTCATGCTTCTCATAGTTAAGGCCTATTAAATTGTCTGTCCGGCGACATGCTGCTGATTGGGAAATATATATATATTTATAAACATAATTATATGTATGGTCATTATTATCACCGTACGCTATCTGTAAGAAGACACCCCATGACCCCTCACACTCCCGCCCTGGGGCGGGCCTAAACACTCACACACTCACACACACACACACGCTTGCTTTGAGTGGGTGCACGCGAGCAACACCCACTGAAATCCCTGTGGTTTCGGCATTGTTCCACTAAAAAGACCTTTGACTCCCATTTCCCAGTTTATTAGAGTGGAAATAATCTGTGTTTGAACGCACACACACACACACACTCACATTAATTTGCATGTTTGCATCATCTCCCATAAACAAGACGGGGTCACATTAATGAAATAAAAATCACGAGTCGAAATCGACCCAGTATATATAATGGATGTGATTCATTTATTTCTATTAGCTGCTCATTTCTGTTCCACCATCGTAGAAGTTCAACTATATATTGGTAGAATGTAGAATGCTACAAAAGTTATCCTCTGGAAAAATATAGAATGTTCAAACTATTGTTATCTTTATAAAAAAATACTGAAATGTTCAAACCAAAATGTGATCTGATCTGAAGGGATTTGATTGTGGGAGTCGATCCCAGTCTGTGAGATTTGATGATTAGCTGGATCTGAATGCCCATTTACTACGATTTAGTGACACAATTACAACAATTTTAACCGTAATATGGTTCAAAACATGATGCCATTGCTTTACAGTCTGTGTATATATAAATAAATACATAACAAGAAAAAAGGCTCCTGGATATAGAAAAAGAAGACAGACACAGTTTAACATTCACAGACCTATTACAAAAACGTATGACCTCACGGTCAAAAGCATCAACAAGTTTTCCTCCCCGCTAACTTCTCTCCAATCATCTCCTGTCGTCTAAATGTTCTGTGTCTCAGTCAGTCAGTCAGTCAGTCAGTCAGTCAGTCAGTCAGTCCCAGAAACCTGCACCATGACCCTGCACCACACACACACACACACACACACACACACACACACACACACACACACACACACACACACACACACACACACACACACACACACACACACACACACACACACACACACACACACACACAAACACACACACACACACAAATATGCTTATCCACGGTTAATAAGAGAAACGTATCCGCAAGCTGTGATTAATATGCTCCACTGCCTGTGTGTGTGTGTGTGTGTGTGTGTGTGTGTGTGTGTGTGTGTGTGTGTGTGTGTGTGTGTGTGTGTGTGTGTGTGTGTGTGTGTGTGTGTGTGTGTGTGTTTGTGTGTGTACCCATTCAGCCTACATTCCAAATCTCCCGCTAGATTCAGATTTGCGATAAAATTGCACAACAAGCTTTTTACTGCAGATAGTAATTGCTTTAGACATTCAACCGTTTCGTAATAGCCACACATATTTGGGAATGTGTCATGGATCTAAGGTAGTCTTGGGTATTAAAGAGGGGTAGATGTAAAGAGGGGTAGATGTCTTCTTTAAGAAGATTGTAGGACACATTAACTATTTGACTACGGACTCATAAAGCAGACGCTTTGTATCCAGAGCGACTCAAAGCCAATCCTAAACATTTCATTAAGGAGCAGGTAGGAGCAAGGGCATCTTACCATATGATGCTATCACCTACAAGTAATCTGTGGACATGGGGTCAAACCCAGACCTTTCATCTAGTAGTCAAACACATCCAATCACACTAAGAAATCCTGTCTGACTATCCTGAATGACAGGATGAATTCAAGGGTTAAACCAGCAACAGTACAGTACCTAACGACACAGTATCTAATCACACAAAGGTAAACGAACCCAGAGCCTTGGTGCTGACTTATGGGGTTAAACCTGCACTGTAGCCATGGGGGGGGGGGGGGGGGTCCCCAACAGTGTTCCACGATGTGTTCCCCAAGGGCTTAGGTCTATTG
>NC_044060.1:10365217-10380217 GCF_902167405.1 Gadus morhua
GACGGGAGGCAGTTCATAGTTATCCCAGTGTGTACAATGTGTGCTCAGTCACATGGCTGTGTGTGTGTGTGTGTGTGTGTGTGTGTGTGTGTGTGTGTGTGTGTGTGTGTGTGTGTGTGTGTGTGTGTGTGTGTGTGTGTGTGTGTGTGTGTGTGTGTGTGTGTGTGTGTGTGTGTGTGGAAGAAAGAGAGGGAGGAAGAGGATGGGAGTGATCAAGTGGCAAAGGCAGAGCGGTAAGGATCAAGAAAAGGACACCAAGAGACAATGAGAGATCGAGAAACAGGAGAGTACAACAGAAAGAGAGAATGAAAGAGAGGAGAGAGATATAGATGAAGAGCAGAGAGATAAAGTGTGAGGTAGAAGAGAGCAGTATATGTGATAGTTTTCCTATGCGAGAATGGTAAAACATGCAGTAAAGCACGCTTTATATAGAGCCTCGTGTGTCTGTTATTCTGCTTCAGAAAAATAAAGTTGTTTTGTATTTTATACCCCATTTAAAATGCTTAGAGATTGATGATCAACTTAACTTAACTTCTTATGACGCAATAAAACATCTTCAGCTGAGAGCTGGGGTGACTTGCAGCGCTGCTAGCCCAGGCGCTAATGTTTTCTCCACAGGAAACCGATGAAAGGCCGGCTCATTGCTAACCGCTAACGGTTTGGGCGGCTGCGTGCAACTGACTGGAAGTTTAACAAGACCTCGAGAGGCCGATTACCATCCAAGTTCTCGCTCGTGAAAACAACACACACAGCCAGGCCCACACACCCGCACGCACACGCACACACATTTGACTTTCAGTCATGATTCAGACCCAGAAGAAACAACAGAGTGGCCCACACCCCCACTGGAGGAAGTGGAGGGAGGATGCTGCCTGCTCAGCCTCAGGGTGGCTTGTTTCATCTGCCCTGCGGATCCCCAACTGGGCGGGGTTAGCCGGAGGACCATGATGAAGAGACGGCCACAGAGTCTAACATTATGTTAAAGTAAGGATAGGCGTGTATTAAAGAGTCTCTCTCCAAATGTGGGTCTCTAGTTGTGTTTTCACTTGCACACACACACACACACACACACACACACACACACACACACACACACACACACACACACACACACACACACACACACACACACACACACACACACACACACACACACACACACACACAACAAAGTCCTTTGATGGTTAGGTGCCGTGTTCTGTTCAAGTTAATTTCAAATTTGTATTATTTTTTCATTTTTCTTTGCAGACAGTACGTTTTTCTGTGTGAATGGGATTTCTTACTCTACCTATCAAGTGTGTGTGTCTTTTCTCGCGAAAAGTCACACACACAGACAATCACACACAGACACACACAAACACACACACACACACACGACGGTCTCTCTGCGGAAAAGGGGAAGTTCATTAGGGTGACTGCAGCTAATACACTTTAATACCTCACACTACACTTCAACACTAATCCTCTCCCTCTCCCTATCTTCTCTCTCTCTCTCTCTCTCTCCTCACACCAAACACCCTCACATCTTCTCCTCTCCCCTCAGCCTCTCTCCCCTCTATAATCCTCACTACTTTCATCTGAATGCGACTCTCCCCCTCCCCCTCTTCCTCCCCCTTCTCCTCCTGCTGCTCCTCCACCTCTTTCTCCTCCTCCTCCCATCCTCAACACCTTCGGGGTTGTTGTGTTTTTGCGACGGAGCCTAAGCATATGATTGTTAATTTATTGTTACTTTTAAATATATTAGACACCTTTCCTACCAATGTATTTTTGATTATTGTTTGTATTGCAACTCCATATTCTCGTGTCACCCCCCAGCTAAATGGGAACAAATCAATCACTACCAAAGACATTAATATTCATATCCATAATATTTCACAGAGAGTATGATGAGTCTGTCCTCTCCATATCGTATCCTCACCTCTACTAAATCTGTTTTCTTCTCACTCCTCCCTGCCCCTCTCCCTCTCCCTAGCCTTTGCCTCTCTCTCTCTCTCTCTCTCTCTCTCTCTCTCTCTCTCTCTCTCTCTCTCTCTCTCTCTCTCTCTCTCTCTCTCTCTCTCTCTCTCTCTCTCTCTCTCTCTCTCTCTCTCTCTCTCTCTCTCTCTCTCTCTCTCACCCTCCTTCCCTCCTCTCTCTCTTTATCTAAAGCTCCTTCAGCTCACTCGCTTCCTCTAATCTTCAGAGCGGTGGCGCGAGACTTATATCCCACACACAGACACACACACACACACACACACACACACACACACACACACACACATACACACACACACACACACAGGTGGGGCTGTCTGGATGTGTGTGGGGATGTCAGTCACGTCTGCCCGGTCTTTAGCCGTCAGTCCTGAGTGACAGCAGCTCTGGTCCATAAACAACCTCCGAGTGACTTCAAACACTCGACAATATGGAGCATGGGAAAACCAGGCCGTGTGTGTGTGTGTGTGTGTGTGTGTGTGTGTGTGTGTGTGTGTGTGTGTGCAAACATATATAAGACAGCAATATGAACAGAAACAACTGGAAATACACACAGCCTAAGTTTCGAGGGTCGGAGCAGAGGGACTGACTACTTTGAAATGATATGGTTCCGTTTTTTGTTTTCAGTCAACTGGCAAAACATTCCGTGCAAACATTTTTAATTCAATGTCTTGACGGGATACAGTGTTTACATCATCATGTCCCTTTTAGAATAAGTCTGCAACATAGCAAAATTTGTGTGAATGAGTGTGTGAATGGATTTGCAGCTCTGTTTTCTGCAGCTCCGTGTGTGTTTGTGTGTGTCTATGTGGTTTCTAATGTGCAATTAAATTATTCTCGTCTCCCTAATTGATATGATAAGCAATATTATGACGGCAGCGCGTGTATCCATGACCGCCTAGCAACACACACACACACACACACTAACACACACAGACACACAAACAAACACACATCCCTGATACAGAGTGTAACACCCACAAAATATTACACAGTATGACAGACAATAGACCCCTTTAGTTCTCTCCTGTGTCTTTGTCTGTGTCTTAGTTGAGAAACAGTAAGGTATTGCAACATATGACGAATAAAATAAATCATTTTCTCAACCCCCCCCCCCCCCCCTCATCTGCATTCTCTCACCTACATCATCTCTCTCTCTTTGTCTGCCAAGCTTATCTCCAACTTCCTCTTCTATTGCCTCCTCTCCTCTCTCCCCATCTTTTCTGTCTCCATCTCTCCTCTCTCCCCCCTTCTCTCTCTATCTCCATCTTCTCCCTCTCTACCCCTCTTCTCTCTCCCTTACCCCTCTTTATGCTTTGTCCCTCGCCCTGTTTTCTTTCTCTCCCTCGGCCTCGTTTCTCCCTCTCCGCCTTTTCTCTCACTCTCCTTCTCCCAATCGTCTCTTCTTCTCCCTCTTTTCTCACTCCCTCTCCCTCTATTCGATCTCCCTGTCCCTATATTTGACCTCATTCCTCTCCCTCTTTTCTCCCTCCTCCCTCTCCACTCCCTCCCATCCCTCTTTTCTATCTCTCCCTCTCCCTCTCCATATACTCCCCCTCCTCCCTCTCCCTCTTTTCTCTCCCTCCCTCTTTTCTCTCTCCCTCTTTTCTCTCTCTCTCTCTCTCTCCCTCTCTCTCTCCCTATGTTCTCCCTCCTCCCTCTCGCTCTTGCAACAAGTTGTATTACATATGGATTCATTGGCCCCAGCCGTGGTTCTGCTTGGTTAGAGTCTCCTTCATTCATCACTGGAATTATTTAAATTAGTGACAGAGGAAGTGTTCATCGGGCCGAGGACCACACACCATACATGTTCACACAAACAAGACACACGCACACAAATCACTTCAATCTCCACATACACACATTAGTTACTTTTCTTGTTCTGTTTCTAGTTGTCATGTTTTCTGTGTTGAATGCCTGAACCAGGATGCTACTTCATGGTTAAGGCATGCAATAAAAGGGTGAAAAAAAGGTGAGAACATTGCATAGATAGAGAACCCCTGCCACAACAAGGGGAGTTGTGGAATGAAATCAAATGTTACTTTTAAATATATTTGTAAATGCCTGAAAACTAATTCCACAGCCATTGGGGGGCTAATAAAACCTATTAGGATCGCAAAATAACTGTTTCGGTAGAAATGTTTGTTTTCATATTTGCTTCACCAACTCCTGTCTCTAATTAGCAATGAGCTTCATCAAAACCCCTCATTTGGAAAACAACTAACTAACGTCTTACAAGAGAACAGCTACATGAATTGTTTTGAGGCCCATATATATAAATAAAATATGGTGTCCAAGGTTATCATTAGTATCAACATTATTATTTCTAAAGGAGTTATTTAGGCTATTTGAACCATGGTAAATAATACTAGGCCTACTATAGTGCACAGGTTTGGATGGAGTGGGGTCCTGCCTCAATAGTATTCATTTTAAAATATATCTGTATTTGGCCTAATGTTTCATTTTTTAACTCCCCTCTGTCCAACATTCATAATCTCCCATTTAAAATAAACAGTAGTATTTTCAGAAGGATGACTAACTCTAATCAAATCGGGAGGAATATTGGTATTATGGCATTCAATCACATAAGACGCTATCCTTGTCTGCTTATTAAAAAATAATCCCTTATGTGCAGGCTCTTTGTTCTTGCTGGGCATGAGGTACAAGGTTAACAAATAAATCCAATCAAATACCAAACAATCTCAAACCCGAGCATTTCATAGATATTTTGCTATTGGAAAAGTCTCTGTTGTTGGTATATCGATTGACCAATGGAGGAGAAAAACACTGAGTGGATTTCAAGGCTTCACATTTAGTTTACTCAGAGAACAAGTGGCACAGGATTCAGAGATGGGCTCTAAAATACATTGTTTACTCAGAAAACAAGTGGAACAGGATTCAAACATGGGATCTAAAATACGTCTGAACAGATTTGCGAGACGAGATGAAAGTAACGCACTAATTATCCCACCTAATACAAATACAAATTGCCATTACAGCATTAGTAAGTCAAACAAGTGCCATTACTAATTGACTCGAGTCATAGATTGCAAAAAACAATGACATCAGCCACCCCTTAAATGGAATCGCTCAGTGGGCGCAGCCGAGGTGAGCCGACACCTTTATTATTATCTTTCTATCAGCCAATCAGGATTAGGCATTCATCAGGAATATCTGCCTGGCAACAAAGTTATTATTGGATTGGTCATGAATGGTTTGAAGAGCAGCAGAAAAAATACACTACGGTGAACACGCCTACCCAAAGATTACTTTACCAGCAGAAGACTTTTCTGATTCATGTTTTGAATCAGAAATAGGTCATTCACGAGGATCGTGCAGATCCACGTGAATGACCTATTTCTGATTCAAAACATCAGATTTCGTCGATAGCTGAAAAGTTGAAGTTTGCCTTGCTGCAATTGGTTGCACTGATCCAAGAAGGGAAATGTATATGAGCGGCATGTTTCCTTCTTCTAATTTGTTTTTTGCTCATCAATGAGATTTGACCACAATATCCTAACGCATGGATCCACAGTGACCAATATCGACGACTCCTATGAGAGCAGCACTAGCAATGCTTCGACTTTCAATCGTCTCTCCTAACTTTGAGATCAACAACCAGCCGTCCAGCCCAACCTCACTAGCAACCACTAGGTTTCAAACCCACAACCCGCTGGTTCCAAGGGTCAATGATTCATCAACCAACCGAGGCTCCGACCAGTCATAAACATAAAAATAAATGTTTGCATTAATAACAGATATAAAAATGGCTATCTGCTGGGAACATTACCAATGTTTAACCTGGTGCTGGTCCGTACTACCACCTGACACTGCTACTGGTCTACCTGTAAACAACGACAATAAAGATCTTCCAATTACTTGTGCACCAAGTAACCCTTTGGACCAGGACCGATAACACATGTAATATTATTATTATTATCGTCGATATGACGGTTGAGAGGCAAGCCACTGAACCCCGATCCTCCATAGAAACAACTTTATTAACTGCACATCTCGAGACAAACAGTGTTCAGAATGATCCCAGGAGGGTAAAGCAAGCAATGTGTCTTGTGTAAATGAGGTTTTGGCGAGGTCGCAAAAATAAAATGATGAGATTAAGGAGAAAACAAACTCATACCTTGGCAAGCTTATTTTATTTCGATTTTTGCAAACTGCTGAAAGCTCTGCAGATGCCCGCTACGCGAAAACGTTCTGATCGGTCAGTTTCCAGGCGGGCTTGCTTTATTCTGTTCCGTTGCCGTAATCAGAACTCTGATTTTCCGTCTCTATGGAGACCTCACTGGGCCCCGACTGATTGTATGTTGTGTGTCACACCAAGGGCGCCTCGTGAGTATTTAACAAGTGAATCCACACATCTTCTACGTCCTCGGACAGCAAACAACACTGTGGGCTGAATGCCTGGAACAGCCTTGTGAGAAGGGGGCTGCTTCCATTTGTTCACCCGAGTAGGGGAACAGAAAACATAAAAGCACACGTTTCAGGATCCTCACTCATTTAATCTCCTAGCCTTGCTCCCCCCCATCCATTGAGACAGAGTCTCCAACCAGCTCTCTTAGTACCTGACAATCAGCCATGGAGGTCGGGGGGGCTCTCTCTCTCACAAATACACAAACACAGTCAAACATATACACACACCAACACACACACACACATACTGAGTCAACTCAGTATGCCCTGGTATTAGTCTGACAGTTAGTCAGGCCAATAGAATAAGTGCAGGGGATTAAGGACACACACACACACACACACACACACACAGTGAGAAGAAAGCATATTAAGTAAAGGAGGACGTGAGGCTGTGTGTGTGTGTGTGTGTGTGTGTGTGTGTGTGTGTGTGTGTGTGTGTGTGTGTGTGTGTGTGTGTGTGTGTGTGTGTGTGTGTGTGTGTGTGTGTTGACAGCAAACTCTTTCTCACACACAGAAAGACCGATTTTTTTTATCTCACCTCCACTCACCCCTCTATCCGTTCTGTTCTGTTCTGAAGTACAAACAGACAGACAGACAGGCAGACAGACAGACAGGCAGTCGGACAGACAGACAGACAGACAGACAGACAGACAGACAGACAGACAGACAGACAGACAGACAGACAGACAGACAGACAGACAGACGGACAGACAGACAGACACACAGCACATCTTCTTTCTTAACCTCTACCGCATACCCCATCCTTATTCTCCCTCTCCTTCACTCTGTCTTGTCCTCCATCCCTCCTTCATTCCACCCCTACCATACCCACGCACGCACCATTGCACACACCCGATGTAATCGTATAAAAGCTGTGTAATTGAGATATTGGGGAATGTTAATTTGATCAAAGCCAAAGCCTCTTCAACGTCTTCAACAAGTCAACACACCGGGGCGATCGAGTCAAACAGAGGAGTCCTCTCTCTCTCTCCCTCTATCCCCGTCTCATCCCTCTTTCCAGTCCAATAAATCTAATTTACAAGGCCCACACACACACACACACACACACACACACACACACACACACACACACACACACACACACACACACACACACACACACACACACACACACACACACACACACATCACTTTAAAATATGCACAAGGACACACTTGCCCTCATGCCCGAAAACACACTCACACACAAACACACACACGTACTGACAGACACATACAGCTCATGCTCAGTCACCCCCTGAACATCTAACAATTAGCGGTCAGTGAGGCTCAAAGATGGAGGAGACAAGATCACAGCTGCACCACACACACACGCGCACACACATATATGTGTGTATGTATGTCTCACAAATACACACTTCCACACAAACACACTGAATCTATCTCTTCTATGCAGTAAAACTCTAGAATACACTAAGAAAGATGATTCAAACACACACATGGAGAGAAGGGATGTAGGGAGGCAAGGAGGGGGGTATGGGGGTGAAAGAGAGAGTTTCAACGGTACCAAATTAAACGCAAACATCGTGAATAATTAAAAGTCCGTCCACAGATTATTTGATCTTTCCTTGACCTTGCGTGACCGACCTCTCGGTATCACTCAGTACGTAAACAGACGTGGTTCCGGCCGTGAGGCGGCGGGGCCATCCGGCCCTCTGCGTCCCGTTTTTATACGCTCAACAGGCTCGTTTAAAACCGACTTTTTCGAAGGGATATACAACGTATTAATCACGTCACGTGTTTTATTACCTCAAATAACCTGTCTGGGGTTGACGGGTGAGCTTTTTTTTATAAATGCGTTAATATGCACATAATAAATAAAAACTACACATCCGGCAGTCATAACCCACATCGAGGGTAAGGATGTAAAATAAATTAAATAAAATGAACAACAGAGAGCCTAGGTATGCCTCTAAACGACACGGAGAAAAGGGGAAGTAGACGGATCATTTGAGAAGCATGGTCTGATGTTGTTTATCGTATCAGTATAAAATCAATTCAGTGGAGCTTAAATGTCTGAGAAACATTTTGCTAGAAACTGTCGCTTCACTCTCGTTGATCGCGGTGTCAGTCCGCCGACCTGTACGGTGGAAAACACGCCGTTCGGTAGGATGAACCAATAGCGCCACCTCACGGCCGCGGGCGGAACCGCAGGCGGAGGCGGACACCCGAGAGCCCGCGGGACCGTGATGACTTCTCTACTGTTCGCCTCTTAGTTCTTATGCCCTCTTCTTCCCCTCGTTTAAACCATCCCTCCAAGTCATAATGAATAAACAATGAAAGCACAAGGAACTCTACTCTCCAAGGCCTCAACGTAGGCTGTAAAGTCTGCAAGGTAATGTAATAGTAGGCGTGCCACAATTAGCGAACGTATTAACCTTTTATTTTATTCACCATCAGCTCGTCTGGCTCCATGGTGATTTTCAAGACATGTTTACGACAACCATAGCCCTATTTATGATGCTCTGTAGTATATATGCAAGCCCCGCGGCTGTAGTTTGTGTAAAATCTCTTAAAAAAAACCTTCACAGGTGAAACAAATGAAACATGGTAGGCATATTACAAACACACACAAACACGAAACAAACACACACACACACACACACACACACACACACACACACACACACACACACACACACACACACACACACACACACACACACACAGCTGCCAGGGAGACAGTCTGCGGGCTTCTCTCAGGGCACATTATAAATAGATATAAATATGATAAAAACACTAATGTCCAAATGTTTCCCCAATGTGATATTACGCGCAGAACATGCTGTGGTCTCCGGGCAGGAACGAGGAGGCGAGTAGGAGAGGAGCAGAGGGGGGCTATGTTAGGGGCCAGTCTTCTCTTCAAAGTGGTCTTTTCCCCGTTTTACAAGCGATGAATACCAAGCAGAAGGAGCCGTGTCTCTCCCAGCACGACACTTCCAACTTGTCCGCCTCCGTGCACGAGTCGCCCAAGAAGTGGGCAAGGAACTGATATTATCATTATGTGTTGTGATATAATCTATGTTGCACCGCAAATACTATCAGGCAATAAAAGCGGGTGCTAGTTTCCCTGGAAGATAACGAGATATGGCCCACAACGACGGGGAAAGTGATCAGATAGTCCGGAGGTCTCCACCTCGCCTGTGGTTATTTGAGGAGTTTTTTCGTCTCAGGTTTTGTGTGGGACAAAAGCGCGTTGAAGACACAGTGATTGCATTCGGACTTTAGTGCAACCATAAACCACAGATTTCACACATTGTTGCTAATGGTTTATGTGATCGTACGTTAAAGTAGCTAGGCTACTAAAGTGTTCCGTGCATCGGGGAGCAGTAACAGGTGATGTTAGTTCTGCATTTTTCTCCTTGTCCGATGCTGTTTTAAAAGCACATAAAGCATTTAAGATCTTTATCACAAACAACCGTTATGACTTAATAACATTTGGGCACACAAACACCGCCAGTTCTGCCCCAAATACCGCGCGTAACAAGAGCGCGAAGAGATCTCAATAATGTATTTATATTATGAATGAAGACCTAATAATGACTAGTATATATATATATATATATATATATATATATATATATATATATATATATATATATATATATATATATATATATATATATATATATATATACATATAGCCTTCATTTAATTTGCATGAACACAGAACGTTACAATCGTGCAAGTTGTGGGATAACCCGGCTGGGGTCGAACCAACGAGAAAGACGTTCCAAAATATTCCCTGGTCAAACCGTATTCTTTCGCTTAGACAGAACCAAAATAAAAAACCTTCGGTATCCAAGAACCGCTTAGATCAACTCCCAATACTAAGTTGATGTAGTAATTCGAGTAAAACACAGCAACATATCACCTGACAAAAAACATATTCCCTGCGTCTCCGCACTGCCCAGTGACCAAATAAATGCCATTAAATCAACCAAAAGTCATGAAGCGAATCATTCCCATCAAAGCCTTTTGTCAATACATCTCATGTCATGCATTAACACAAACATGCTGTAATCAAACAAGCCCATTCATTCAGATTCAGAACGAAACGGCCAAAAACAATATAGTAAACTCATACCTGGAAAGAATTGTCCATGCGTAAATCCCAACAGAACGGAGAGGATTAAGGCGGCGGGCAAAACGAGGAAACTGCTCCGATTATCCATCTTCATAAAAGTATTTCTTCCGCAAATGCACTCCTGTACACTACTTGGCGTTTCCCGGACCCGTCCTCCACATCACAACACCAGACCCTCGCATCGGCGGAGAAACGAAAGGTTGACCAAGAGGAAGAGGAACAAGAAGAAGATCAAGCAGAAGAACAATAAGAAGAACAAAAAGAAGAATAAAAGAGTTGAAGTTAAGTCTAACGATCCGTGATTCCGTTCCCAGTGGGAGTGTGGACGCGCTCAGAGGATCTGTGCTCTCTGCTCTCTGGTCTCTCCAAGTGTCGACGGAGAGTTGGGGAGAGCGCAGCGCACGAGACTGTGTGCCAACAGACTGCCGCCTACCGACCGACCGACCGGCGGCCGACTCTCGCGCTGTCTCGCTCTCTCCCCGGGTCCTAACGCCGGCCCCCTCCGCTATAATGGGTTTTTAGTGCTGTAGTGGAGCCCCCCTCTTATCCATTACGCGCGGTGTACAGGAGTTCTTACTGCTGGTCTCCAAAATATGGACTATGTATTTATCTATACCTACAAGAATATAATTCATGCGAGTCACTAATTTAGTTCAAAGTCGGGACAGGGTGCAGGAATGACTTGCTATATCGTTCACAAACACGCGCAAAGACACACGTGCACTGCACATCATGGATGGACACCCGGAGGAGGAGAAATCCACGCGGGTACCGCTCGGTGTGGCAGGCCTTTCTGACCAGGGGTCTGGAGAATGTGGATTCAAGTAAAAAAGGAAATCATGAGGACAAACCATTCTCCTGGTTCTTTGAAAGTACAGCGCTTCATTCATCATGATTTTTAAATTAACGCCGGAAAATAATGTGACATAAATTATTAAGTGATCAAATCGAGTATTTTTCACATTTCAACCTTTGGCAGCAGTATAGCCTATGATAAAAAAAAAAAATGCGTAGGCCTAATTGCCGTGCCTACCATCCATTTCATTTCGGTACAGTTAATTTAAGATAAACCAGTCGCGGTTTTAACTCTTTCTGATTGGACGGTTCTTGATTAACGCTGAACGGTTGTTGGCCCTCAGGCGATAAGCGGTTTCAGACGAATGTAAACGAACGGGCAGGTTACGATAGGCCTATATGACGGCTTTACCCCGCTTTAACACAGCATACCTAAAAAAAATATAGGCAACACACACACACACACACACACACACACACACACACACACACACACACACACACACACACACACACACACACACACACACACTACTAGACCCGTATAATTATCATTTGATGATCGTCTCTCCTCTGACCCCCTCCTCCCTTGTCTCGGCCCTGCTCTCCTTAGTCCCTGGCCCTCTGCTATTTGTTCCTAGCCTTCCCAGGTGTCCGGACGGCTTGTTGAATAAGAAGGTAAATTGCAGCGAGTCAGCGGGGAGAGGGAGTGACATTTAGTGTCCTCACGGCCGGTATGGACCTGCATGGCGGCAGCGCATCCTCACATCTCCTCCACCAAGAAGGACTGGGGGGGGAGGCTTGGAGACTAATGACTCTAACTGTGCGTCGTTGATAGAGTAGAAATTGTTTAAATGCTCATTCTTTGTAACTGTTCGATTCGGTTCTGAGGTATTTATTATGAGTATACAGCGGGAATACAAGTTAACATGGGTCTGCGAGAGTGGGATTTTGGGGATTGACAGCTAGGCCGGCCAATCAGAAGACACATAGAAAGTCTCATCATTCCATTGCTTTGACGCTTCGTCAAGTTGATCTGTAAAGTGCAGAGACTTTAAAAATAATCATAAAAAGGGCCCTAAAAACATCTCAAATGATTGAGGATGCTGATTCATTCATTTAGTAAATTAAAGTAATTTAAGCACACACAAAGGCAGGCACACACACACACACACACACACACACACACACACACACACACACACACACACACACACACACACACACACACACACACACACACACACACGCGCGCGCGCGCGCGCACACACGCACGCATACACAGACCTCAGCTTCTCCCACATACATGTCCATTACTTTCACGGAAGACGCACATTTAATGTAAACTGATGTAAACAACGCATACCCCCCGTGACGAGCGCTGCATTGGAGCTCACCGTGCTTTGTCTTCTCTCTCTGGCCCGCCTGCTGAGTACCGGCCGGGTACCTGTTACTGGGCCCCGGTATGGAGGCAGAGTTCTGGGCCCCTCAGGTGTCTCTCTCCTTACAGATGCAGAGGACATGAAGTCAGTGTTAATGCATCACTAGTGACTTCCGTATTATGTTGCATCCACAAAAGTTTAATGGAACTGAAAAAAAATATTCTTAATTAGTGCTTACACCAACTCAGGTGAAAATCCATATTTGTCCAGGTAGTATTTATGTTCAAATGGGCTATAAGGGCTGTAAGTTCAAGTGCGAAATAAGCTGTCAGCTAGCTTTGAAGGATTCAGAAAGCTTAGATCTCCTACTTGGAAGTTAACCAACCAATCCGTTCAAGTGTTGCGGTGATGCAGCTTTATTTTCTGAGACACTATCAATTCATTCATAACACTTATTTTACTCACTATATAATTGATTTGAAGAATGGAACCGTTCTGGTCATCTTGATTTGGTTTGCGTTTTTAACTAGTAATCTCAAAGTATATCCCATATTGCTTTTGAAGCCAACTGAGGGTCAACCATATGTCGATGTCATTGATCGTTGTTGGTCATTTCAATTAAACAGTGTATTCTTAAGTACTGTTTTGACCGGTGTTCCCCTAATATCTGTCCGTGTTTGAGCTTCTCCCACATGTGTATCGGCGGAAAGGAGAGGAGGGGCCAAATGGGCATGACGAGTTATCTCATTTGCATATTTGGAGATCCGTGGATAATGAGGAAACTTTTGTGACTGGTATTTTATATATTCCTTTATTTAAATTCCAATTTTGTTAATGGTGAATGAATGATTGATGTCAATAACGTCACAAGTTCATCCAAGCATTTATTTTACAAATTCAAATCCCAGATTTCAGATTCTTATAGTGCCTTTGACTTAATTCTTTCACTGATCTCCTCCGATACATCTGGTCTTTTTGCACCAGTACCATGTTCCCTGTTTGACTAAACGTTATCAAACACCTCACCGGGAGGAGATTAATCCCTACTGTCAGGAATAGTCTGAAAAACAAGAGGAGTCCAACACAACTGAGTAGAATAGTTCAAACCATGTTTACATTTGTCAAGACTAAATTAGTGAACAAGTACAGGCTGACTCAAGAATGGCTGTCCTTTGAACGCATTGCCGATTACCAGAGTAGAGACAGATTTTGCTGTTTTGAAGATCAATTAGTTAATATTGTTTTCATTTGTTTTAAAAGAAAATGATACAGAGACATTACTATCTGTTGTTCCAATGAGAGAGAGATGGGGTGGGAGATAGTGTGTGTGTGAGAGAGAGAGGGAATGACAGGAGAGGAGAGGCGGGGAAAAGAAAGACAGCTATTGGAAAAGAGGGATAAAAGGAGGAATGAGGAGATGGATTTCACGATGAGTAGAGACAAATTATAACGAAAAAGCAAAATAAAAAAGAGAGAGAGAGAGAGAGAGAGAGAGAGAGAGAGAGAGAGAGAGAGAGAGAGAGAGAGAGAGAGAGAGAGAGAAGAGAGAGAGAGAGAGAGAGAGAGAGAGAGAGAGAGAGAGAGAGAGAGAGAGAGAGAGAGAGAGAGAGAGAGAGAGAGAGAGAGAGAGAGAGAGAGAGAGAGAGAGAGAGAGATGAAGAGATAGTGTGATATTTGTTATTGTGCAGTCGTAATAACAGGATGTCCCAGTATATGAAATGGATCATTGTATTTCTATAGCAAACACAGGATAGTCTACATATCTTATCTCCAAATGTATCTGTGATGGTGTTCGTCTATGTGTGCGTGTGTGTGCACTTGGATGTGTGCGTGTTTTTGTGTGTGTGTGTGTGTGTGTGTGCATGTGTGTGTGTGTGTGTGTGTGTGTGTGTGTGTGTGTGTGTGTGTGCTTGTGTATGTGTGCACTTACATGTTCGTGTGTGAGTGTGTGCGTGCACATGTGTGTTGTTCTATTGTGGGAATTTTATGTGATTGAAGCTGTGTTCTCCACGGGATAGACCCCCCCCCCCCCCCCTTCATTCTCTCCCTCTCTCGCTCTCCCTGCCTCCCTCTCCTCCAACCCATTTCCCTCTCTCTCTCTCTCTCTCTCTCTCTCTCTCTCTCTCTCTCTCTCTCTCTCTCTCTCTCTCTCTCTCTCTCTCTCTCTCTCCCTCTCGCATCTCCCTCTCTCACTCTCTCATACTCCATCGCCCTCCTTCTTTCTTTCGCCCCCTCCCAACAGAATGATAGATGGTTATGTGACTCCATTTGGGAAATCAGAAGAATGGAACTCCATCTCTCTCTCTCTCTCTC
>NC_044060.1:10385217-10412717 GCF_902167405.1 Gadus morhua
CACAGACACACACACCACTCTCACAAGCACACACAATCATAACATACACACAAACAGTCTTACTGGAGAGGTTAATGAATGAGATATAGAGGGAGAGAGAGAGAGAGAGAGGGAGGGAGAATTAGTCACAGAGAGCGAAAAAGAGAGAAAGAGATTGAGAGAGGCCGCAGAAAAAGGGAGGGAGGGAGGGAGGGAGAGAGAGAGAGAGAGAGAGAGAGAGAGAGAGAGAGAGAGAGAGAGAGAGAGAGAGAGAGAGAGAGAGAGAGAGAGAGAGAGAGAGAGAGAGAGAGAGATGCTGGATTGTCAAGGGCAGAGCAACAGGGGGACTTTTAAAGGACATTTAATAGCCTCCTATGAAATGCCCTGAATCACTTAAGAATGTTCCTTGCACGAGGGAGAGAGGGAGAGAGGGAGAGAGGGAGAGAGGGAGGGCGGGAGAGGGAGCGGAAGTTAGGGGAGATGGAAGGAAGGAGGGATGAGGAAAATCATGAATAAGAAAGGAAAATGAGGAGAATGAGCGACAGAGGGCTAATATGGTGGCTGCAGGGATATAAACCAGGGTATCAGGACGTCTAAACCCCTGCTGAGCCGACAGAGTTTGGTTCATGAACAGCTGGAGAAATCCAAGGACATCCCAGCACTGTGATCAATGAAACGTCGTCACGGTAACAGAGGGATAAAGTGAAAGGTGAAGTGATGTTTGTCACAGCAAAACATCTCCACCTTCTGGACAAAGAGACAGGAGTCGAAGTGTGGCAATATTTCTGTGTGTGTGTGTGTGTGTGTGTGTGTGTGTGTGTGTGTGTGTGTGTGTGTGTGTGTGTGTGTGTGTGTGTGTGTGTCAGAGCTCAGTGTGTCAGAGGTCCTTTAAAGAGATTTAAGCACTCGCAGAGATGAGAAAGTGTGTGTCTGCTGAGGATGTGTTTTCTATTGTTCCTGAAGAGCAGCTCAGGTCTCTCGAAAATACTCTTATAATCATCCATAGGAACACAGTCAGACACACACACACACACACACACACACACACGCACACTCTTTCTAATGCTCTACAACCTGCTGCCACACAGAAACACCACTCGCTCTGTCACACATGCACTTCCCCGACACACACACAAACACACACTCACATTAATGTGCAGCCAGTTCCAGAATGTGTGTTTGCGTTTGTCACAGTGTGTGTGTGTGTTAATGGGGACCCCAGTGGAGAGAGAGTATTAAAGGTAATGCTGACTCTGCTTTTATTGGTTTCCTGCAGAAACTGGGGACCTAATACTCCCCTATAACACAATCCGATAAAATGCTATCTACTCTCATCTCAACACACACACACACACACACACACACACACACACACACACACACACACACACACACACACACACACACACACACACACACACACACACACACACACACACACACACACACACACACACACTCACACATTTGGATGCACGCTCTAACGGACAGACATATCCACGCACACATATAGACAACCACGTACCTCTCCAACCATATCACTGACACAGAACACACCCAAAACACAGACCAACCCAGACCAAACTAGACCAGGTTCCTCACTCGGCGTGATGTGTTTGGAGCCAAAGAACCTCACAGTACCTTTGCTATATCACTAACACTACCGCTACCGCTCACTCTGACCCCATGATGTGAGGTCTGGGGCGGGTGTCCAGAGAGGTCAATCCATTTAGCGACCAGAGACTTAGTGACACAAGCAGTTCCCAGGACAGGGACACGTCTTCATTCTCTCACATTAGCTAAACCCCGACAGCTCTGATATATTGAGTTCCATTAAAACTTCCATCCTGATGGTGGGCCAAGAATCGGACGAAAACATTTGCATCGAGTTCGGTTGTCAGCACTTAGTTATTGAAAGTGATTTGCATTGAATCCTGATACATGTTTTAGGATCAGTTAAGAGTCAGGGCACCTTGGTCTAGGAGGCCAAGAGGTCAGGCTGCAGATATTAGGGATGGAAGCCCAGAGCCTTTAGGTTATCTGGCCACCACAGTGTCCCGGACCTTCCTATCTGGTGACACCTTACAACACAAGACTAACCGAGTTGAGACACCACATTCTTCAGGTCCTATGTTCATCTTCTGCATCAACACCAGCGCCAGGACGGGTAAAGCCGTTTAGTGTCCTGGGCCTTAACGTCCGGGTGATAGACCCGGGACACACTGACCCAAACCCTGTCCCTATCGGGAAAGGTGGGGGTTAGCGACTTTACCAGGAGCAAAGGACCAGAACAGAACTGCATTTGTGAGTTGGTGCGGTAGAGGGAAACAATTTAGCTGCAGAAGACAGTGGAACCTTTTACCATTGACCTTGGCTCTTGTCAGATGTTAGGTTTAGATTTAGCACGCCTGCCACTTCCCACACTTGTTTACCTTAATCAAAATAATGAGCATGCTAATCCACTCCCTTTTGCCGTCGTGGATAATGACCATAACCCTGTCAAGCCAGGTTTCCTGCTGCATGGAAAGGGAGTCAGTGAGATGCTCCCAGAATTACCCAGAGCCATTCGGCCGTCCAGTCGGCCAAAACTGGTAATCCTGGTGTGTGACTCTGTGACTAACCCCACTGGGTGCATAGTAAACATGACCTGAAGGGTAAGTCAAACGTTCAACGTCTATGGTTTCAGTGAGTGCTGAAGCTGCAACAAAGGTAATGATGTAACGGCATGCTTTTTAATGCTGTACACTAATAAACACTTACACTGTTTGACCATAGAGTGGCTCAAATGTTGTTCGAGACAGCATGTCGTCAGAGGAGGTAAAGCTCTTTAGCCAATCAGATCGCCGCTGGTGTCTGCCCGGAGGTGTAAGGCGTTACCACCAGCCTACCAGGTGTCTGAGCTCTTAAAGTGATAACTTCTGTTATTGATTGCAAATTAGCCTTTCAGAGCCCTCCTATTGATTTTCTATTAGCCTGTCAAGGAGGGGTTGCCTCAACCATGCTAGCACTGAAACTGCAGAATGTTTGTAGAGCAATAATGCATATCATTTTCTTCCTAAACATGGTAGTTCTAATTTCAGTTTAATGACACAAATGAATTAGTTTAATTACAATAATTGGACACTTTAAGAATACAGTCCTGTATTCATATGACCAATCTATCTATGGTCTATGAGGTGATGTGTGTGATCAACTGTGTCGTAATCCCTGGATTAACAGATGAACTCATTGCCCAGCAAGGTGTTTCACCGTCAACCAAACACTGTTCCCCTCCCTCCATGTGATTCTGGTCATGTGTGGAGCCAGGGCTAGGGGACAGAACCTTAACAATCCATTTCCATGAAAGATTGCATGGTTCCATGATGCTACTGTATTTCAAGTCAAACACAGAGTTGTGTTCCTTGAATGGTATTTGTGGTAACAAGGTTTTACAATTGGCTTTAACTTGATAACTAAATCACCAAATTTCACTTCAAACACTTCTTTGTTAATTGCTACAACACGACGGGGTGCAACCTTAATCAGAAAAGGGCTTACACACACTTTCAACACCCCAGGACCCACACATTGACGTTCCTACCATGACACCCACACCTCTTTACACACACATCTTTACACACCTCCCTCACGATCGCCCCTTCTTCTCTCTCTCTAGTGTTCCTCTGAAAAAATAAGATAAGATATAAGATACTTTGAGAGGTGAGTGGATTCACCAACTCCTGCTTTGGGAATAAACAAACATAATAAAATGAAATGTACCTCAACAGACATCCCTAAACAATGAGATGGCAGGACGAAGAGGGCTTATAGGATCAGGGTTTCCGGGCCGCTGTAGCCAGGGTAGCTGACTTGTCTGTGTAACTTGTCGGCACGGTGTGTCCCAGGAGGGGAACCTGACCAGGTCTTCCGGGGGTCCTGACACCAGAAGGAGGGGTGTGACGGTGTCTCTGTGCTGAGTTAAACCAGGAGACGTCTAAACCCATTAACACTGGACCCCCCTGTGGGCTGAGGCTCTGCCTTAAGCCTGCCTGACAGCAAGAATCAGCCCAAGAGAGCAGAATCATCTGTAGGAAGGGTTAGGGCAGGAGCCTGAGAGAGGTTAGAAGGTTTAGGATAAGAACCTGAGAGGTGTTGGAGTAGAACGAGAAAGAGTTGGAACCAGAAAGGGACAAAGGGTTAGGGTTACAATACAATGACACAAACACACAAGTATGTTTAGGTCCATTAAACGTCTGAACTGTCCTGAGATGTAACCGGTCCGGTGAGGTCAGCATCCATAAGCCACCAGCTTTAAGGTGGATGACTGGGACCTCTAGTGTCAGACTAGTGCCTTGTGGATAATCAAGGAAAGCACGGCAACGGCAATGTGCAGATCCAGGGAGTTCCTCAGAGTAATTCAACATTAAGACTTAGACATTAATACTCCAACCCAGAATCTTCCAGCTAGAAGGCTCCACTAGACTAGATTGTTGGTGCACTGATGCTGCAGATGGACTCAATCCGTCCCGTGGGAGGTCACCTTCTTTTAAACCAAACAATGTGACGACTTGTAAAGCGCTTCTACCGATCCATCCGGGGTGATCTCTTATTGTGTGGTGTGTCATTAACCATCCATAATGTGTGTCTGACCCCGGCAAGGTTGAGCAGAGCTCTCACATCTCCAAGCACCTCATTAGGTCCCGGGGCGAAAGGGCCCATTAGGTAATTGTAGCTGTCCAGGTGGGTACCGGGGGGGAATGTCGGAGCCTGTTATCACGTCGGGTTCAGTGGTCGTCATGGTTACAGTGGGGGTCATCTCACGTCTCAAGTCCTTCACACTCCTGAAAGGTCTTGGACAGATAACCACACTGCATTGGTCCCAAACAGGTCCTCGGATTAGGATCTGGCGTCTGATGTGGACGGACCCTTCTCTGTAGTTGAGGACCTGCAGCTTTTTTGCAACTCTAACTGAAGACTTGAAAGTGGGAGGCGGACGAGGAACGAGGGAAATGAGCCATAGATACGGCGAATGATGAAGACAAAGCAGAGACTCAGCAGAACAGGTGAGAGAGGGAGGAGAGGAACCTAGAGGGGGAGGAGGAGGAGGTGGAGGTGGGGAAAGGGGGGAGGCCAGGAGGTGCAGAGAAGTTGGGGACAAGAAAGGAAGTAAGGAGAGTAAAATAAGGGGTGAAAAGAGGTGCAGAGGTGGGGAGAAGAGAAGAAGGGAGAGGAGGGAGGTAGGAGAGAGAGAGAGAGAGAGAGAGAGAGAGAGAGAGAGAGAGAGAGAGACAGAGACAGAGACAGAGACAGAGAGAGAGAGACAGAGAGAGAGAGAGAGAGACAGAGAGAGAGAGAGAGAGAGAGAGAGAGAGAGAGAGAGAGAGAGAGAGAGAGTCTGTCAGGCAGTCCTTCATGATAATCCCCTCCTTTCATTCTAATCCCCTAACGCACACACTCACAGTCAGGGGCACATCAAAACACACACATATACACAAGCACATGCAGAGGGACACACACACACGCCCAACCTTAAAGTATACAATATGTGGCATGTATATTAATGTGTGTATCGTTGTGTGTGAGTGGGGGTTGTGCGTGTGTCCCCCTTTCCCCTCCATGCCCCTCTCTCTCTCTCTCTCCCTCCCTTTCTCACAGCTCCCTGGTGTCATTAATTACCAAGCATGGACCCACACACCCACACCCACTCACACACACACACCTCCATGCCGGAGCAGATAAGGGATTAGTGGTTGATCCTGTTTGAACCAAGCTACTTGGTTCAACTGACTTTCACAGTTCTAACCTTAGCACACACACACACACACACAGACACACACACACACACACACACACACACACACACACACACACATACAGACAGACAGACAGGTCGACAGCCAGTCACACATTCAGACAGCCAGACAGATAGGCAGAGTGCCAGGTAGACAGGCGTACCTGTGTGTCTGTCAGAAGGGGGTGTTGGACTGCAGGTGAACCGCTCCACGGTGGATTTGAAACGCTGCTTCAGCTGAAAATCTCCTTCAACTTTTCCATTTAATCAAATCATTTCTCCCTCCCCGAACGCACCCGGGGACGATATTGTCTGCGTCCTCCTTCTTCATTTAATAACGCGACACATTCCTCAGCGTTGACAGTTTGTCATTTCATTAATTCAGCCTCAATTCCACAGGTTTTTTGCTTCTTCTTCGTCTTCTTCTTCGTCAACCTACCGATTAAATTGCCCATACGTGTGTCAGATGTTCTGGTGATGGTGATGATGACAGACAGAAGACAGGATGAGTGGAGAAGAAAGATGTCATGTTCTCATTGGTCCCGCTTGTACCCTATATAGTGCACTATTCGGGGCTTCACCATTTTCGTAGTGGTGTCTGAAATTTTAGTATACAAATCAGCCTCCCTATCGAGTGCATTGCTCAATACCCATAATGCACTGCAAAAGAAAAGAAAAACTGCACTAATTTCCGCACTATATCCCATGATGCATTTCTGTATAAACAAGGTGAAAGAGTGACAGTGTTAGCGATGGCCACGGTCTCCGCCTATGTCTCTGAAGGTCATTGGGGATATTCGGTTTCCCGGGTCATGTTTCTCTTACTCTGAGGACCTGCAGCAAGACCTTGTATGACCCTGAGGAACCCGCCGCAGGAGCCAGAGCCCAGAGAGAACCTGGTTCCCTAGCACTCTCCGTCCTGAGGTGGGAACGCCTGGAAACCAACACTGGGTCGCAGAGAGCAGCGAGAGAGAGAGAGAGGGAGAGGCATATCTGTTTCAGCCACACGGTTCTGATATTGCTTCGTCAAAAAAGCTCAACGCTTCTGCTACATCCTCCGGCTCCGGGGACTGTTAACTGATGTACACAGCGCACCTGAAGAAAGAGATCCGAAATTGGGTTTCAGTAGTAGGAGTTTATTCAGCACTCTGCGGTCAGGAATGTTGCTGCGCTGGTACAGGCCTGGAGGGGAGAGCGAGAGGAGGAGATGAAGGAAAATGGACCAAGACGAAGATAGAAAGGAGAATGATGGAACAAGTGAGGAGAGCGCATCCAAGGGGTAAATGGACGTAAGTGTGTGCGTATGTGTGTGAATGTGTGTGTGCCCTGATTTATCCTGTAAATCCCAGTGTCCTGTAAGAGTGTTAGTGTGTACTGAGCTGTCCCTTTTAACTACATCACACCTGTAAAGACCCTCTCTCTCTCTTTCTCTCACTCTCTATCTCTGTGTAATGGACCCTTCACACCAATTACACTAGTAAAGAAAAATGTGTGTGCGTGCGCTCGTGTGTGTGTGCGCGCGCGCGCTCACTGGCGTGTGTACCCCCCAGCTCGACTCTCCTGCCAATAGCTAATTGATTTGGCTCCGTCCCTCGTGCTCTACTTTCGTCAAGTAGTTAATTAACTTAACTTTTAATTCGCCTCCACATGGCGCAAGAGGGACGCGAACGTCTGACGCCAGCCATGCTGTCTCCGTCCGAGACAGCGCACACGCAGACACGGGCACGCTCGAAGCGGCGAAGCGGAAACCGCGCGGCATCGGCACCTAGGGGGAAATTTGAACATGCAAGGGGACAATTTGAACGTGCAAGCTGCCACCAGCTGGGAAGCTTCAACCGGCCTCTCTCTCGATCTCATTCTCTCTCTCTTTCTATCTCCTCAACACAACCACACACACACTCACGAGAAGGCACCGTGGAGATGAGGGCGCAGTTTGTGACCAGCTGCAGAGAATGGATTCACTATTTTTTCAGCTCTTTTGCGGCGGACGTTCGGGATTGGCGGTACACGTTGCAACTTCCAGAACAGTCCAGCAGAGGTCATCATGTTGAGGACAATGTCGGACAACATGTATGCCTTTCTTATTACCTAGGGTTCATCCCCCTCGCGCGCGCGCACGCACGCGCACACACACACACACACACACACACACACACACACACACACACACACACACACACACACACACACACACACACACACACACACACACACACACACACACACACACACACACACACACACACACGTTGACATTAATCAGACATGTCATGATGTTTGGAAACTTACGGACATTTTCAATCATTCAGCCCTCATTTACAGCGGCTGTAGCCACGTGACCCGGGAGAGGAAATTGGGTTGTTGGAGTGACGCAGAAGACCTTCATAATTAATGGGCTTCAGGGAAGAAATGTGTAATTGGTTGCATTTCGTGCTCCAATCTCCTGTCTTATTAAAACAAAAACACTAGTCATTCATCAAAACCATGTTCTATTACAAGTGTGGGAAATACATCGCACCCCAATAGGGTTGGGACAGGAGATCTACAGTATGCTGGCATACCCAGATGCCAGTTTGTGAAACCACAAGTGGAAATACTTATAATATTTATATACATTATAATAATTAATATAGGCCTATATTGAATAAATACAATCAATTACATGCAAAAAACGGATAAACAGAATACCCCAATGAGTTTTCAAATTAAGAATAAGGGTAAAACCAGATCATATCACATTAAACTGACCTAGTAAAACGTGGGTCTTCTTGCGAACAAGTAGGGCAGTAGGCTATTAATCCAATCGGAGAAGCGACGGTTTAAATACGTCCCTCTGTGGTCGAGGTGGGGATTTAGTGAACTTATACTGCCACCTAGTGGAAGATATACAAATAACGTTATGCGAATGGGTTACAAGTTGATTTATACACTGTGGCTGTTCTAGACACATTTTACTAGGTGTCTAGCACAAAAAAGGCAAAAGATTATATTTAAAGATTATAAACTTTATTTTACTTTAAAATCATCAAACATTTAATTTGTACAATAGTTTATAACTTCACCAGTCTGTATTTTTCTGTCAAACTATCTTAAATTGATGGAGCATATGCCCTAAAATCATCAAAATCACATCAACATTTGTTTTGTACAAGCGCGCAAGGGAGGTAGGACCATAAACAATCAAAAATTAAAAATACAGTACAGGGTATTCACATACAGTGTGTCAATGTGAAAAAAACTCCAGGGTACAACAAAGTGCAAAACAATGTGCCATTCCCTCTTTATTTGACCAGTTTCAGTGTGGAGAAACTGTGTTCCGGAGAGGCTGAGCTTACAGGAAGGGTGACAGCAATCTTGCGCAGTCTAAAGAGCTCAAAGGAAACGTCCCTGTTCTACGGTCCTTTCCTCATTTAATGATGGCTGCTATTAGAAGATAAAAAGCGTAGGGGCATGCATTAGTTTTCGTTGCATAACCATCCCTCCCTACTTAACACGGGCAGATAGCCTACTACTCTTTACTCAAATGTATTTGTTATCCCAATGCAGCAGCCAAAACGGATGAAAACACGTGGTTGACATCACAACATTGTGTAGCCTAGACGGGAGCGTATCTATGTTCCCCGGGTCCTATGTTCCCCGCTTTGTATGTGACCGGGGAACATAGGACCCAGTGAGCAAATCTTTTTTTCGTAGGATGGTAGGGGCAAGTACAGCCTTTTTCACCTCTGATTCGCCTGTGATTGGTTAGAATGTCTCTCCTCCGATAGGTTATGGTTAGGGTTAGGTTTAGGGTTAACCCTCACCCTATCCCTAACCCTAACCATATCCCTCAACCTGACCCTAACCCTTTGCACCTGGGGAACATAGGACCTGGGGAACATAGGGATGACCCAGCCTAGACCTAGCAAGAATACTGACATTTGGATACTCGCTTCTGCTTCGAAGAGTTTGCTTAGATATGGTTAAGTTTCTAAATATATCGAGACCAGACCTTTACAAACTTAATTTCATCATCAGTGTGAGGAACTACAGTAACACGGTTATGTGCAAGAACAACAAGTCACTTACGCCTCGTGCCCACTGCACCGTCCGTCAAAGGTCGTCGGAAGGCGTGGCTGACGGATAGGGGAGCTTTCCAGGGTCGTCAGAGCCCGAGTAGTGTCACAGTGCTTAAATTTGCACACAGATCCACAATGCATTACGCGTCCGTCCCCATTCAAAGTCAATGGGGATCAGTCAACGGACGGATGCAGTGGGCACGAGGCTTAAGAAATGAAATCGTTTTGCTTAGCTTCGACTCATGCAACAGGAGAAATCGTGGCTCCTTTCTCCAAGAGTAGTCGCTGAGCTCTCATTGAACCAGCAGCAGCAGCAGCACGGTGCTTGGGTTAGCCGCTCTAAGTTACCCGTGTAGAACGATGCATCGCATTAGTTCCCTAAAATCATTAAAATGATAATTGTTTTATTTGGTCAGCACAGGGGGGGGGGGGGGGCAGGGACATGTCTACAGGGGCACTGGCCCCCGTAGGCCCCCGTGTAGAACCGCCATTGTTTATACATTCACTCCAACCATCAATGGTTTTGTTTTCTTTGTAGGTTATGGTTCAGTAACTCCCAATAAATTCATTAAAGTTCTACAATTACATTTCTATTTGATCATGTCTTTGGCAAGAAGGCAGTTTATTTCAGCAAGTTTTATGACTCAGTATAAACTAAATCGCTGTATGCAGTGGCGCCATCTAGCGAGTTTATAGGGTAAACCAGAGGAGCCACTATTAGGTTATACTACTTTATTTGCAAGCAAACAAGCTCCACTCATACAATCAATGCATCGATTTAAAGCCACAGAGCTAGATAACTCAACATGTGATAAGATTACTGTAACAAATATGACCGTTGCCCTTTCTACAAAATGCAGAAGTCAGTCAACCACAGTAAGCTACACACAGGGTGACACAGCACAACATCTTGTACATTCTGAAACTAGATTAAGATCTTCACAGAGAGAGAACATGATATTAGCGTTTTAAAACTCATCATCACTCATTATATCAAAAAATAAATGTAAAGAGAAAAATAACTTTCCCAATCTCATTTTTACCCATGAATAAACAAATGTAGATGTGCCTTTCTTTGAGAGACAGCTAGTGTAAGAGAGAAACGATTGTTTTTTAATTAAAAACCAATAAATACAATTATTATCATGGTCAGGATCTCTCTTTAGTTGAAGCAATATCTTTCGATTAACGTATACCTCTTTGGCTGACGATATTTCTCTTCAGACAAAGATATCTCTTAAAGTGAACATTATCTCCGCAGCGATTTATCTCTCTTTTAAGTAAGATATTTCTCTTTTAGCTCTTCAAACACCCAATACTGGGTCCCACTCAGGAATAATAAGATGACATAAACCACACAACACATGTTTTGGTGACACAGAGTCTCTCGGTTTGGAATTACCTCAATCTAGTTAAGCCTGACTAAACCCGATGACTAAGAAACTGAATAAGCCACTCTGATAAGAGAAGGAGAGATGGGGAGAAACAGAGGAGGAGGAAAGAGAAGAGGAGAAAAGATTAGTTACAGACACCGTGAAGATCAGCAGGAACCAGGAGGAACCAAGGGGGTCAGAGGCACACCCAGCCCAGAGGAGGAGAGGGTAGTTGGGGTGCTAGGGGAGTCTTGCTGGGTCTTGGGTCTCAATGAAGATCCCTAGTCAAAGTAGTAGTTCTGGATGAAGATAGCTCCCTGTCCTTTGTAGTCTGGGGAGAAGTTGTAGATGAGAGCTTTGTCTTCCTCTGCTGCGCTGGAGAAGTTGTGGAAATTCTTCATCGCTGTTGAAAGAAGGGTGGCAGGGGATAGAGAGAGAAAGGGAGAGAGGGAGAGAGAAACAGAGAAATAGAATGACGGAAAGTTAATTTAGAGTTGATTTGGAAAACCATTTCAGGTAAACCGAACCAACCAAATCCATTCTTCATTGCATCCTCTTCCTCAACCTCAGTCACCTCTCTCCGTCTCTACCTCCCTCCGTCTCTACCACCCCAACTCAACTACCTTTTTCCCTCCCTCCATCCTTCTCATCCCCCCTTCCCTCCCTCCTCCCTCCCTCCCTCCCTTCCTCCTTCTCATCCCCCCTTCCCTCCCTCCTCCTCACCCTCTGAGATGAAGAAGGCGGCGGTGTAGAAGGAGGCTCTGACGGCGGACCCCAGGTGGACCATGCCCGGCTTGTCCACCCACTCGAAGGGGCTCTTCTCTGGGTGCCACTGCACCGCGTAGAACGGGTACCGATAGGCTGGGGCAGGAGACAGGACACACACGTCAGACAGGCCAGGAAGTACATTGACAGGCCCATCAGAGAGACCAGGAAGTAACAGAGTCAAACAAATTGCATCCTATGTCCTTTCCAACCCACGTTTTCTTGAACTTGGTGGAAAAAGCCATTCGGTCAAGGAAAGATCTGATGGAGGACAACCACGGTGCTGATGGAATCCGTCTGCACTTAGGTTAGGCTATGTGATAATGCCATGGAGGATATTATAAACGTGGATAAGCCGTGGTGTAAATACAGTGTTCCAATTTGCACTCCTGAAAGTGCATTTTAAAGACATTAGAGAAACAGGAACTACATGCCCACAAGATTAACATGAAGTACAAGGACCCATCAAAGTCCAGTCGTGCCGTGACAGCACATTATAAGTGTACAGTACCTTCCATGGTGGAGATGAAGTCAACTTTGCCGTCCGTGTTGATGGATAGAATCTTATAGAATCTCTTTAGCTTGGCGTTTCGGCTGAAGTTCTGCGAGAGATTCAGGTCAAACAGTTATTGTAGTGGTTGAAATTAAAAAAGGGACAGAATGTTATTAAAATTGAACAGTAGAGTTTTGACCACGACGATGAGAAGGATAGAAGAGCGAAGGGGGAAAAGAGAAGAAATGAGAGTCGAGAAAGGTTTAGCAGATGCGAAACGAGGAGGGATGGGATAAGAAGAAGCGAAGAAAATTTGGTAGGGAGGGAGAATATGGCAAAACAGAACAGGGGAGAAGGATAATGTAGTATAGAAGAGGAGGGAGGGAAGACCAATAAGAGGAAGGCGGAGAACAGCAGGGGAGAGGGGGTCACCTGCAGAGACAGGCTCCAGCTATGGAAGTTGGACGTGATGTTTTGTTCAGACAGCGACTGCATGACATCTTCTGGGAAAGACTGGAACAGACGACTAGACTTGGCCCCTGTGTGTTCACACACACACACACACACACACACACACACACACACACACACACACACACACACACACACACACACACACACACACACACACACACACACACACACACACACACACACAATCAGAAGGATTAATGAAAACCGTTAGTTTACTAACCACTTAGTTTAGTGGTGCATTACAAGCAACACTTGAGCTGGTAGCAAACTTATATCTAGAACCATATACGGTCCAATGCAATGTTAATCACTTCTTAAGTGATAAGTGGGCAGGACACATTGGTTACAAGCATCCTATTAGTTTACAGACACTCTGCGCCTCCCCGTCTAAAGCACAATGAGTGACATTTCTAATCACAGATGTGGCCAGACTTCTATCCTCAGGAAGTAGCTCTTAAAAATGTATCTAAATGTATCTAGTAAAAAGGGATCCCTCACTCTACTGTCTGAAGGAAATAATCAGGAGCTCTTCATGCTCTGGTAGAAATAAATGATATATGTATATATGCGTCGTCGGTATCACAGACAATTACCATAGTCATCCAGATCCAGTTAATAACATTAATGATGTAACAGCAGCACCATTCTGACTAATAATACTATTTAGTGTGTTTACCAGAGGATGGACAGCTGGCTACTGCAGTTAATCATTTTCTTTATGTTTACCCGCTGATTTAGAAGGGGACCGCCTGTTCAAACACTACAGATGCATGCTGGGAGAGTGGGACGTGGCTTTTGTAGTATGGCCCCAGTTTTGCTGATCCAACATTTCTGTCCTGCCAGTTAAATGATTTGGTCTCAATTTCTCCAATGGAAACAGCTGATGTCTGATTTGCATAGTTCCGCCCCCTACACTTTAATGCACCATGAGTGACAAGCCTGTTTGCAAGTCACATATACTGCTTCAAGACACAGCGATGTAGGAATTAGCTCTTTAATATTTATCTAGAAGGATCCCTAGTAAAAAGGGATCCCACACCATTCTGTTTAAAGAAAACCCTCTCGAGTACTGCATGAAATACCTGTGAAAATTCAGCTAATTGTAAGGATAAAGTAGCTAATTAAGCAACTTTTAACTATTTAATCTCTTACGACTTCTATGTTTTTCTGACAAACCTTAAATCATGTTAATAACATTAATAATCTAACGGGGACACCATCCTGAATAGTAATAGTATTTGGTTGCGTTTACCAAGGGATGGACTCCCATCTAGTTTAGAAGGTGATGTTAATATGCTACAGATGCATGCTGGGAGTGTGTGATGACACCAAGTGGAGCCCCTGTTTTACTGATCAACATTATTGTACAGCTATATAAATAATTTAATTCCAGTTTCACCTAGAAGATGAAAGTAGCAAGGGTCAATTTTATATTTATTTATTTATAAAGCAATCTGAGATGTTAGGAAGGACATTATGAACAACAGTCCGCCCCTTCCCCTCTGAAGCACCATGAGTGACATGGCTGTGGACTAATCACAGATGCAGCTTCCAGAACTCTGCCATCAGGAATTAGCTCTTTAATATTTATCCAGAAGGATCCCTAGTAAAAAGGGATCCCACACTTGACTGTCTGAAAGAAAAGAATCATGATCTTCTTGTATAGCTATATATATATGATGAAAATGTCAGTATATTGCATTAATAAATTATACATTTACAGATGAGTAGCTCATTACATTAATTAAAAGCAGCATCACAGACCATGTCTATAGTCATCCAGACTAGTGATGGGCAAATGAAGCTTTTATGAAGCATCGAACCAGTTGAGCCAATGTTTCGAAAATGGGTTCATTACTCGAAGCTTCAGTGACAGTGACCTCTGCTGGCGAAGTTCGAGGCTGCAGTGGATTCAACGTATCCCTGCTTTGAAAACGATTTGACGCACAAACACACAAACCCAAATACTTAGTAGCATGATCTTTTCACGAATAAAGATTGATCTAAATACAGATGTCTAAATTGTTCTTAAAGGGATATGCCTAGCCTTCTGTCCAGATAGGCTAACTGATGAAGGCTAGGATATAATTGGAAACAGCATATAAAAACCTTCCCCCCAGGAATGGGATTCGAACCCGGTTCCTCCACTCCACAGTCAGTGTGTTATCCCCTAGTCTACACTAATCGATACCTTACATTGATCTTTACATAGATACTGTACTATGCACAACTCCCGTAAACGATTGTAGCATCGATTGTGTTTTTTTTTTTCATTAAATAATTAGGCGGTGACCAGCTGGCTTCGGACAAGGTTGGTTGGGTGTGCTTGAGTAACTCTAGGGGGTGATTATGTGGGATGGGGTTAGACACTCAAAGATTTGTATTGAGGTAGGCTGCCTTATGGATTGAGTCGGTTTCTTTTTTTTTGCTCAAAGCTTCTCCACCGAAGCCGCGGACCAGTCAAGTGATTCAATCAGGCAACGAACTAGTTGCTGCTTCGGACGTCACATGTCACATGGTTTTTTTTTGCTCTGAAGCAAGCTTCGAAGCAGTGCTTCTTGGGAGTTGGTTTGAAGCACGTATCGAAGCTTCAGTGTCACACTGCCATCACTAATCCAGACCATCCCTCAAATATGTTGATAACATTAATGATGTGACAGCAGCACCATACTGTCTAATAGTATTTAGTATGTTTACAAGGGACTGGACAGCTGGCTGCCGCGGTTAATCATTTTCTTTATGTTTACTTGCTTATTTAGAAGGTGACCGTCTGTTTACACACCACAGATGCATGCTGGGAGTGTGGGACATCACCTAGTAGAGTATGGCCCCAGTTTTGCTGATCCAAGATTTCTGTACTGCTATTTTACTGATTTGATCTAAATTTCACAGAGATAGAGATCTTATATTTTTCTCCCTCTGTGCGTATGATTTGGGTGTATAGTTGTCAGTTGCGTGTGCACTTAGATGGTGGAGAAAACTCTCTAATTGTTTAGATTAATATAATTACCATGACGTCAGCTGTTTCGCGTAGTTCCGCCCCCTACACTTTAATGCACCATGAGTGAAAAGGCTGTTGGCAAGTCACAAATACTGCTTCCAGACCCCTCACTGTGGGAATTAGCGCTTTAATATTTATCTAGAAGGATCCCTAGTAAAAAGCGATTCCACACTATTCTGTTTAAGAAAAACCATCTGGAGATCCGCATGAAATATCCGTGGAAATTCAGCAAATTGTAAGGATAAAGTACCTGATTAAGCAACTTTTAACTATTTATTCTGTTTCGACATTGTTTATCTGAGCATCCTTAAATCATGTTAATAACATTAGTAATCTAACGGGGACACCATCCTGAATATTAATAGTCTTTGGTTGTGTTTACCAAGAGATGGACAGCTAGCTGCCAGACAATCGTTAGCTATAGATGCATGCTGGGAGTGTGTGATGACACCAAGTGGAGCCCCTGTTTTACTGAACAACACTATTGTACAGCAATATAAATAATTTAATTCCAGTTTCACCTAGACGATGAAAGTAGCAAGGGTCAATTTACATTTATTTATTTCTAAAGTGATCTGAGATGTTAGGAAGGACATTATGGACAACAGTCCGCCCCTTCCCCTCTGAAGCACCATGAGTGACATGGCTGTGGGCTAATCACAGATGCAGCCTCCAGACTTCTAACATCAGGAATTAGCTCTTTAATATTTATCCAGAAGGATCCCTAGTAAAAAGGGATCCCACACTATACTGTCTAAATTAAATGATCACAAGCTCCTCATGCTCTCCGGTCACGGAATAAACCTGCTGTAAATTATATTTCACAGTATCCCTAAAATATGATGATAACCTTAGTAATATAACAGGATCACCATCCTGACTATAAATACTTTTTGGTGTGTTTACCAGGGGCTGGACAGCTAGCCGCCAACCAATCCTTAACGTAACATTTCCCATCTAGTATAAAAGGTGATGTTTACATGCTACAGATGCAGGCTGGGAGTGTGTGAGGACATCTAGTAGAGCCGAGCCCCAGTTTTACTGATCCAACATTACTGTACAGTTATATAAATCATTTTTAACAGTTTCACCTTTAAGACAAAAGTAGCAGAAAATACATTAATTTACTGCTAAATATGTCTGAGAGGTTAAGAAGAAAATTATGAACCACACTTCATCACATTGTTGTTCTTTTCATTATTGTATTTAGACAATAAAGTGTGTGACCCCTTTTAACTAGGAATCGTTCTAGACAAATATTAAAGAGCCATTTCATAGTTTACACTAGGAAATATATCTTTGACTGATCCACAGCCATGTCACTCAAGGTGCAATAAAGGGGCGGGTCATCCTTTACTGAACCTAATCACAGATGCGCTTTAATGCACCATGAGTGAAAAGGCTGTTGGCAAGTCACCAATACGGCTTCCAGACACCCCAAGATAGGAATTAGCTCTTTAATATTTATCTAGAAGGATCCCTAGTAAAAAGGGATCCTACTATAATCTGTTTTATGGAAAATCGTCTGGAGCACCGCATGAAATACCTGTGGAAATTCAGCAAATTTTAAGGATCAAGTAGCCAATCAAGCAACTTTTAACTATTTATTCTGTTACGACTTCTATCGTTTATCTGACCATCCATAAATCGTGTTAATAACATTAATAATCTAACGGGAACACCATCCTGAATAGTAATAGTATTTGGTTGCGTTTACCAAGGGATGGACTCCCATCTAGTTTAGAAGGTGATGTTAATATGCATGCTGGGAGTGTGTGATGACACCAAGTGGAGCCCCCGTTTTACTGATCAACATTATTGTACAGCTATATAAATAACTTAATTCCAGTTTCACCTAGAAGATGAAACTGGAATTAAAGGGTCAATTTACATTTATTTATTTCTAAAGTGTTCTGAAATGTTAGGAAGGACATTATGAACAACCGTCCGCCCCTTCCCCTCTGAAGCACCATGAGTGACATGGCTGTGGGCTAATCACAGATGCAGCCTCCAGACTTTTAACATCAGGAATTAGCTCTTTAATATTTATCCAGAAGGATCCCTAGTAAAAAGGGATCCCACACTATACTGTCTGAAAGAAAAGAATCTTCTTGAGTAGATATATATATGATGGAAATGTCAGAATATTACAATAATAAACTATACATTTAAAGAAGAGTAGCTTATTTCATTAATTAAAAGCAGTATCACAGACCATGTCTATAGTCATCCAGACCATCCCTCAAATATGTTGATAACATTAATGATGTGACAGCAGCAGCATACTGTCTAATAGTATTTAGTATGTTTACAAGGGACTGGACAGCTGGCTGCCGCGGTTAATCATTTTCTTTATGTTTACTTGCTTATTTAGAAGGTGACCGCCTGTTTACACACCACAGATGCATGCTGGGAGTGTGGGACATCACCTAGTAGAGTATGGCCCCAGTTTTGCTGATCCAAGATTTCTGTACAGCTATTTTAGTGATTTGATCTCAATTTCACAGAGAAAGAGATCTTATGGTTCTCTCCCTCTGTGTGAATGATTTGGGTGTATAGTTGTCAGTTGCGTGTGCATTTAGATGGTGGAGAAAACTCTCTAATTGTTTAGATTAATATAATTACCATGACGTCAGCTGTTTCGCATAGTTCCGCCCCCCTACACTTTAATGCACCATGAGTGAAAAGGCTGTTGGCAAGTCACAAATACGGCTTCCAGACCCCTCACTGTAGGAATTAGCTCTTTAATATTTATCTAGAAGGATCCCTAGTAAAAAGGGATCCCACAATCACTGTCTAAATAAAATGATCACTAGCTCCACATGCTCTTGGGTTATGGAACTCTGCTGTTAATTACATTTCAGACCATCCCTAAAATATGATGATAACATTAATAATATAACAGGATCACCATCCTGACTATTAATAGTTATTTGTGTGTTTACCAGGGGCTGGACAGGTAGCTGTTGTTCTTCTAACAAAACATCCACCTGAATATGTTTTGTATGACTAAATATAAATTGACCCTTGTTACTTTTTCTTCTTCAGGTGAAACTGGAACCAAATTAGTTGTATAGCTTTACAGTAATGTTGGATCAGCAAAACTGAGGCTAGGCTCTACTTGCACATTCCCAGCATGTATCTGTAGCTTGCAAACATCACCTTCTAAACTAGATGGGAAATTAAAAGTAAATGCTTGACTGGCAGCTGACTGTCCAGACCCTGGTAAACACTCAAAAATACTATTATGAGGCAGGATGGTGCTCCTGTTATATTATTAAAGGTACATGGTTTAAGCATGATCTAAAAAACTAAAGAAGTCTCCTGTTACCAAAGTTAGTTATTAGCATATTTTGTAACTACATTCAGATTTTTTACACTTTTCTAGCAGCTATATAGCTTTATATTTCATAAAACAAGAAAATCTGCAACACCGGATAGTTTTCTTGGGACAGTTACGAGTTGGAGATATTTTTACTATATATTGTCTTATATAAATATTAAAGAATTATTTCCTGCTGTGTCCTGTCTGGAAGCGTCATATGTGAATTGCCAACAGCCTTTTCACTCATGGTGCATTAAAGTGGGTGGGAGCGGAACTATGCGAATGAGCTGACGTCATAGTAGTTGTTGTGATGTGCAGAATGTTTTACACTTGTTCGCATGTGCAGGATGTCTTGCTAGCCGCCAGTCAATCATTAACTTTACATTTTCCATCTAGTTTAGAAGGTGATGTTGACATGCTTTAGATGCATGCTGGTAATGTGTGAGGACACCTAGTAGACCCAAGCAGTTTTACTGATGCAACATTACTGTAAAGGTATACAACTGTTTTTTTTCTACTTAAACCTGTAAGTTAAAATTAACATGGGACAATTTAAATGTAATAATTGCAAAATACATCTGATAGTTTAGGAAGGACTTTATGAACACCAAAGGCCTGGTGATAAGGTCTATAGTAGTGATGCTACGTTTTGCGTCGAGGCATCGGGGCGTGTGTCGAGTACCTCGGCTCCTCCCCCAGCGAAGCTCCGCTTCGAGTAGGATTCACATTGGCGAAATGACGTAGGGTGTGACGTTCGAGGCTTCGCCTCGGGCTACTGCTTCGAAATATGGGTTCAGTATTGGCGGGAGATTTCGACTTTAATGGCTATTAAATTAATAACTCCTTCTCAGTTGTCATGCAGGGTGGCTCGGCTTAGCTCAGGAGGTAGAGCAGTTGACTTGTAACCGGTGGCTAGTTCAATCCCCAGGTCCTCCAAGTTCAGTGTTGTTGTGTCCCTTTCACTTTGCTCCTGACAGCTGACTGTCGCCTTGCATGGTTGACTGCCGTCGGTGTGTCAATGTGTGTATTTACCGATGTAAGTCGCTTTGGATAAAAGCGTCTGCTAAGACACACTTTTGCCAAATGATTTATTTTCTAGCATGAGCTCTGTGCCATTTTATGAATGGCACACTCACACACATGTATCACTGAAATGACTTCAATTCTCAAATGATTTAATGTTGTATCGGCACACGAAGCAAAAATCACATTTTGGGTTGGGTTGTCATAATTTCATTCACCACTAGATGTCCCTAGGGTACTCATTTGAAGCTTCGAGCACGAACCACTTTGGTGGTTCATCTGGCTGAGAGGCCTTGACGTTTCATGAGGCATCATCTCGGCACCACTAGTCTATAGCCCTTTATAAGGTTTCGCGTCAGCCTACTATATTCTAGGCAGTATGTGGGATTCCTTTTGACTAGGAATCCTTCTAAACAAATATTAAAGCTCTAATTCTCGCCGTAGTGTGTCTGGAAGTGATATTACTGACTGGTCCACAGCCACGTCACTCATGGTGCATTCGAGGGGCAGAGCTTCCTCTTTTTTCCAACGTAATTGCTGTTTGTCACAATGTACAACTGAACAGATACATTTTGTTTATTCCCTAGTGTGGCTGGCTTCTGATATAAATAAGTATAAGTTTGTTTATCTACATTCTACCAGTAAGTTATTTCAAAGATCTTAACCTTCAGGCTTTGTATTTTAAACCACTCAAGGTATTGTCTGAATAATTTACGTTACAACATACACATGTATACTAACATTGCATTTGGATTCCTAAAGCTGCTTTCTCCTCTGCCAATTTGGCGCTTAGTTCAATTTATTGTCTGCTGAAGTACTGCATCACACTGTATGATGCCAGCTGATAAGCATAGTCAAACCCCCTCCACCAAATGCACCATGAGTGACTTGGCTGTCGACCAGTCACATATACCACTTCCAGACAGCAACTGGCAGGAAATAGCTCTTTAATATTTATCTAGAAGGATCCCTAGTAAAAAGAGATCCCACACTCTACTGTCTAAATAAAAACATCTGGATATTCACATGTTCTGTCTTATGAAATATACCTGCTGTAAATGTGAAAAATTACATAAATCAAGTTACAAATGATGTAAGGTACTGATACCTACAACTTCTGTCAGAGATTTCTATAGTTCTTCAGAGACCATCCCTAAACCATGTTAACAACATTGAACAGGAGCACCATCCTGTGTTTACCAAGAGCTGGGCAGCCAGCTGCCAGCCAATCATTTTCCCTCTAGTTTAGAAGGTGATGTTTCCATGCTACTGATGCATGCTTGGACTGTGTGAGGACATCAAGTAGAGACTAGCCCAAGTTCAACTGATCCAATATTATTATACAGCTATAAAACTTATTTGGTTACAGTTTCACCTTGAAGTGAAAGGTGGCAAGGGTCAATTTACATTTCTTCATCTTAAAATATACCCATTGATACTATTTTTTCTAGAAAGTAGATTGTGGGTTCCCTTTTTACTAGGGATATTTAGATATATATTGAAGAGCTAATTCCTACAGGATGATGTCCGTTATCTTTCAGTGGTCCACAGCCATGAGACTCATACTGCATTAGAAAACGGCTTGGTCCATGTAAAACTGAAGACATTCATTTCAATATTCCCTAGTGTAGCCGGGTTAAGGTATGGACATCAATTTATTTGTCTGTCTACAATATACCAGTCAGTTATTTACAAGAAATGAACCTTCGGGTGTTATTATTTCTAATCTGTACTCTATGTAGTTATTGTTTAGAACTAAATTAGGGATTTTATGAAATAACAGTAGAACTCCCGCCAATTGTCAGTACAGTCTCATCACTATGGTATACTGTTGATACCTTAGTTAACACAGAAGATGATTTTTCACTGCGGATACTTTTAGAAAAACATTGAGGTTTAATTTCTGTGAGCTATTGTCTGGGAGATAGACCATTTGGCTAGTCCTAGTCATGGTGCAAATTTCAGCATTGAGACATGGCTTATGCTAATCAGACAACACATCTAAAAAGGTTTCTGTCTGAAAATAGCAGAAACACCCAGAATGCAGTTCAACGAACATTAAATAACCCCTCAAAATAGCCAAACACTACAGACTTCCATTTCCAATGCTTTAAGCTCTTTTCAAAATCAGAGAATATCTATTTTTGTTAAAAGTCATTGTTTTGAGTTATTTTAGGATAACAAAACCTTTCTTGATCTCAGACGGGGAGTTTGGGTGTCTCAGTGAGAAAAACGTCAACACTTTGTGCATGGGTTTAAATATTTTGATATAAATAAGCAAATAAAATCCCCATGTTCGAAAAGTTGCTGATACAGGTTATGGTTTAATTTGGATGAATGATACCTCGGGTAAATGGGACAGCAGGTGGGTGTAACCTAAAGTAAAGGTGATGGTAGGGGAGTGTTCCCTGTAGTAAAGGTGATGGTAGGTGAGGGTAACCTGTAGTAAAGGAAGTGTAAGGGTAAGGGTGAGGGTAGGTCATTTTGAGCTATAGTAAAGGTGAGGATAGGTAAGGGTAAGCTGTAGTAAAGGCGGGGTGAGGGTAGGCTCTACCTTTGCTCAAGATCAGCGGTAGAGCTACAGCCTTGGTGTTGGTGAGGGTCAGAAGGTTCTTGTTGGCCGTGAGCACCGACATCTGCTGGAAGCCCTGGCAGGTGCCCCAGATGGGGAAGTGGTCCCCATCATCGTTTGCCTGGAGCAGAAGACATTCAAACCCTTTAAAAATCCTCAGTGACCCAGCACAGATCTCCATTCCTAACTGGACCAGCGTTCTCCTTTTAGGACTACTACACTACTCCACCACTACAGTCTCTATGGTCCATCGTCTCAGGCTCTGAGGAGGTCTTGATGAGCTCATTATCATCATTCTTCATCGGTCACCCGAAATATCCCTGAATGGGATTAATAAAGTTAATTGTGCCTTATTATCTTATCTGTGTCTGTTATATTCCTTGTTACTGCATTTATTATTATTCCTCGGAATAAGCAGCAATACATTACGGTCCCATTACTCCAGTGGTGTCGTAGGTGTGATAGCTGTAGCATGTGTTCTAACGACAGTGGCTGTGCTAACTATAGTGGGTGTTCTAACTTTAGTAGGTGTTGCATCTATAGTAGGTGTGATAACTGAGGCATGAGTACTGACTATAGTATGTGTATAGTAGGAATTTACGATGTCCATCTGTGTAATCTACCTTCCTCCTGATGCAATCTGGCCCTCCAGCCCGACTATAAAGGCTTCTTTTCCTGTGCATTTCCAAGTATTTGAATCCTAGTGAATGTTCCTGTGAATGTGTGATCTGTCAATGATGTGCATTGCCACCCAGCAACACACTACGCTACACAAGTCAAACTATAAGTCAGAATGCCTACAGGCCGACTGTGAGCATTGAGGATCGAACCATGAACCTTTCGGTGTGGGGTCGACCACCCAAGGCCCGACACCGTCAAATCAATTTGAAATAGATATCTTTCAAATAAAAGATAAATGAAACAGAATTAGGCAGGTACCATCACCTATGATGTGCTTGACTAGCACTAATAATCGACTCACCTCGTCTTTCTGATGCCAAGAGCTTTAATATAAACTTACTGAAGGCGATTGCACATGACCCACCCGTGTGGGGGCATCCTTGGATCGGTAACCGGAGGGTGGCCAGTTCGAATCCCGACCGAATGGCTAAAATGTGGACAGGGGGAGTTGTTGTGCAGCACTCTCCTACATCCCGATCCACGGATGAGGTGCCCTTGAGCAAGGCACCTGACACCCCCACCTGCTCCCCGGGTGCTACACTGCGGCTGCCCACTGTGTGTGTGGACCTCGGACAAGGTCACTCCTCTGTGTGTGTATGTGCAAGTGTGATTGTGTTCACCAGCTCCCGGATGGATCGAAAGCAGAGAAAGAATTTCCCCCAAAAAGGAACAATGAAGGATGACTTAACTTAACCCTAACAAAAACATACCATCACCCACCGACATCAGGCCAGTGCGCAGAGTTGGCTTGGGTAAGGGTTGTACGCGTCGGCCAACATTCTATAGTTGGGTGTTAGTTGGGCTTTTTGTGGGTCAGTGTGTGCAGGCACCTTATGTCATGCAGCACACGGAACTCTGTTCTCCGGTGCAATGGCTTTAGAAAAACATGTCTCTTAATGTAACTGAATGGTGGAATGGTTACTCTTGGAATGGGGTGGGGGGGGGGGGGGGGGGGGGGGGGAAGACCTTGAGAGCCAGGCTGTAGAAGATCTTGGAGACCCGACTGAACTGAGAGGTCTCGATGTCCACGTCTCCACCCGGCAGCAGCAACCTAGGGAGGGCAAAGCAGAGGGGTAAGGTGGGATGGTGGAGAAGGTTAGTATCTTTGGTGATTACATCGATTGGGTATATTACATAGGCCCGAGGCATGATGCAGTTTTGCTGTATTTTTTATAAATACCTTTCATATCAAATACAAATTAAGACAGCCCCATCCAACATTCAAAACATTCCCTGGTAACTCCCCTTAATGCAACATTAAAGATGCAAAACACCAATATACGAATTCTGGCGTATATGCGTGTGTGGCAGAATGACGATAGTGGAATCAATAGCATTCTTCTTCTGGTGAACACAAATCCATCCAATGAGACGATAGCAATAATTGGCCGCTCCAGCCGTCAGCGGGGTTATCTCGAGGTAACGTGTCATGTGGCAGGTATACTCTAGATCAGCCTCCCCATTATGAACGGCCATCGCACCTGAACTGGCTCCTCGTGATTTCTGAATTAACATGGAAATTGAGAATCTTCACCCATGGTCCTGGGTGTATTCTACTTACCCGTTGATGGAGTTGAAGATCCTCACATACTCCTCTTCTGGTAGGTTTATTCTGGGGAAACGAGAATATCATTTAGAGTTAGAATTCATTTCAATAGCTGATTCACACTGTGTGTGGTTCTTTTTGGAAAGCCTGTCTTGCAGTACATTCACTTTATGGATCCCTTAGGATGGAAACACCTGCTGAATTACTACAGGTGAACGCTCAAGGCTTTTGGAATATGTTGACTAGCCATCGCAGATGTGTTGGGTCTCTACATCACCCCCATAGCCCACAGAGCCCCTCGTTGTTGGGGACGCACATCAAACAAAGAAAGGTCAACCTTCAGGCAGGCAGACTTGCGACCCATTTCCTGTTACTTCACGTTCTACCAATTCACATGAATACTAATTTGTACGACACATCGTCTTCACACTGACTTTCGGGGACTTCTAGGTATTCATCGACGCAGAACCATTAATCCACAGCGGATATCTAATGCAACCGTATACTAGACTTGGACTTAAAGAAAGGCCTGGCGACCACACACACACATGAACACAGGTCGGTACAGTGTGAAGTGGCCGTCTCAGCCAATAGGAGGGCAGATTACATACCTGATGGGGACCACCCTGGCCCCGGCACTCTCCACGTATTTAACGTAGCAGGCGGCGATGTAGGAGTTGCCCCTGGCAGACAGGTCATCAGGTAGGTTCTCCTGGGCCAGCACACCTGTCCAGGAAGCAATGTCGTAATGTTTACACTTGCTGCTACTCATACCGTGTAAGATGAAGAATTATGTGACGTATTTTTTGTAGTCCTTTTACTGTTGTGCTTTTAGGGTAATCTATCCGTCTAGTGGCCCTGAGGGCATCATAACCTCTACCTGCTGCTTAATGACATGAATATTAATATAATTTGATCCCAGTTCTCCTATTAAAGTGGCATTAGCCTAAAAGCAATCATAAATAGCATTTGAGTTGAATCATTTTATCAGGGGATATGCCGACTGCAACTGATTGTACTATAGTGTGGCTACAGTTCCGTATGTCCCATTCTGAAATGCTCTTCTCCCCATCCCTCTTTCTAGACAATTATACATGGAGGAAAGCATAAACCGCAAGCTATAAAGTAGGCCTGTTTGTGCCTGTGTGTCATGTCTGTATGTCTATGTGTGTGTTTGTCTCACCGATAATAGGACGGTAATTCAACGGCTCGGGGTTCCGCGCCTTCACCACGACAGGCGCGCCGTAAAGGCAGGCGCCAAGCACCGCGACAACGGCAGCAGCAGGCGAATACATCCAACAAGGTGGCTGATAATACGGCAGAAAAAACACAACCACGAGATTATCAGCCGTGGCCTCTCGGATTTACAATTTAAGTACAGCAAAACGACACGCGTGTCTCCGAGCTGAAGGTGTCTATAGCTCAGTCCTCGCCAAAATCTAAATGGCGAGGCAGGATGTTTTCTTCTAGGGATTCGAGGCGGTGGACGCCGAAGCCGAAAACGTATTCTGTTGATTGGGACGCGGTTTATTACCAGCGGCTCGTCTTCCTGATGAATCTGCCGGTGCGCGTCGGTCACGTGTTTAACCATTAAAGGACTCGCCTACGTTACGTAGAACTGTGACCAGTAGAAGAACGGGTACCAGTAGAACGTCCCCTTTCTCCGCCGTTGACACGACCGACCACAGAACCAACCGCGTCGACCCAGCGTCATTTGTGTCTGTGTAGCCTACGTAGGTTTAATGTGGGCCTATAGGTATATTTTATGTTACATTTTGAGTAAAGATGCTCGACTTCGAGGGCGAAGTCGAACATCTTCATATTTTTGTCGTAGGCAATGCTATTTTATTGTAGCTTTTATAGGGCTGTTCTTTTCTTTCTCGAGCAGATAAACAACGTCCTTTGGGATTGATAAAATAGACCTAGGCTCTGAATCAGAATCTTTGTGTTTGTGGTTGGGTGTGTGTGTCATAATGTGAATGTCCTATGAATAGCAGCGCACATATTAACACACAGGGAGGAAGCGAGAGTGCGTGTGTAAAACCCACACAAATCATAATGTTTACCCTGTCCTGTACTCTTTGTTTAATCGTTTACTGTTGCACTATGTATACGTTTAGTTATTGTAATGTATTTCTGACTGTTTGAATGTATCTTGTGTTTTCCTCACCGAATATTGTTCATTTACATTGTCAAAGAACAAAACAAATTGTTTTGTTCTTTGGCAATGTAAATGTTCGTGTCCGATAGCATGCTTATTCAGCCCTTTGAATTACCTTAAAATCGTTTGAGAAATAGGCAGATAACCTGAGGTGACATATAGAGAGAGAGAGAGAGAGCGAGAGAGAGAGAGAGAGAGAGAGAGAGAGAGAGAGAGAGAGAGAGAGAGAGAGAGAGAGAGAGAGAGAGAGAGAGAGAGAGAGAGAGAGAGAGAGAGAGA
>NC_044060.1:10420217-10422717 GCF_902167405.1 Gadus morhua
TGTTGAACCTCTAGAAATAGAGATAGATATTTATGCAAATCACATACAATCCATACAACAATCATGCTTTCCATCGCTGCACTCGCCTTACACTTGATGGGCCACGGGGAGGTGTGTGTTTGAGCGTGTGTATGTGTGTGTGTGTGTGTGTGTGTGTGTGTGTGTGTGCGTGCGTGTGTGTGTGTGAGTGCAGGTCACCCAACCAAATGGAGGACAGGACGAATGGAGAGTCAATGTAGAGAGAGTGGGAAATGGAATGAGGATAAAGGAGGGGAGGAGAGGAGGAGATATGGGGGAGGAGAGGAAGAAAGGGAAGGTATAGAGGGGGGGAGGAGAGGAGGGGAGATAGGGGAGGAGGAGAGGGGGGGAGATAGAGGGAAGGAGGAGAGGGAGATCGGGGAAGATGAGGATCTGTGAGGAAGAGAGCGGAGGAAGGGATGGGAGGAGGAGAGGGGAGATAGAGAAGAGAAGGGAGGGAGGGAATGGGTGAGGTAGGGTGAGGAAGATTGAGAGAGGGATACGGAGCGAGGGCATTAGATGGAGAGAGAGAAAGAGAGGGGGGGGGGGGGGAGAGAGAGACGAAGAGGGCTGTCTTCTAGTCCGTATCACGTATGGGAGGATATCCTATTAATCAGACGCTCTAAGATCAAATAACTTCATAATGTGGTGAGGAGACCACATTACACGTGTGTGTGGGTGATGGTGTGTGGGCAGCGGGGGGGTTGGTCAAATTGACCCACCCCTTTGAACATTGCTTTGTGGTCTTGACTGCTGATACGAGGAGAGATGATGGACACGGGACGGAGGAGAGAGAAGGAGAGGGTAGGAGAGGGGAGGAGGAGAGGGGAGGAAAGATGAGGAGAGTGGATGAGAGAAGAGGAGAGGGAAGGCGAGAAGAGGAGACTGGAGGAGAGAAGGTGGGGGGAGGGAAAATGAGAGGGGAGGAGAGGAGAGGGGAAGAGAAGAGTCGAGAGGAGGAGAGGAACGCAGAAAAGAGAAATAGAGAGGGAACGAGAGGAGAAGGGAAAAAAGATTAGTGAAGAGGGGAATTAATATGAATCAGGGGAGAAAGGAGGGGATAGAAGCTAGAGGGGAGGGCACTGGAGACTAGAGGAGAACTAAGGGTAGAAGAGAAGAGAGAAAACTGATGAAATTGAGGGGAGAGGAGGAGAGACAAGCTTAGAGGAGTCGAGAGGAGGAGATGGGCGAGAGCAGAGGAAAGAGGAGAAGAGAGGGGAGATAATCTCAGTGAAGGGGAGGATGAGGAGAGGAGAGAAAACAAAATTGAGGAGAAAGGAGCAGAGAGAGATCATGGAGGGGGGGGGGGGGGGGGGGGGGGGGCGAGGAGGAGGAACAGTGCAGTCTGCATCAGTGGAAGCCCTGCAGGTCCGGCTCCTGTGTGCCGCTGTGTGAATAAGGATCAGCAGCGATTCATTTGTTCTGAGTTTCCTTGTGTAAGAGGATCAGTTAAACCTGTCAGCAGCGCGCCCCCGGCCGGCAGCGCTCCGCAGATAACAGGACTCCACCAAAGCCTTCCCCACTCCTCTGGTTCCCGCTCAGAGCAGCACCACACCGCCCTGCAACTCCCTGCAGCTCGCTGCACCTCCTCGCCCCTCCCTGCACCTCCTCGCCCCTCCCTGCACCTCCTCGCCCCTCCCCTGCACCTCCTCGCCCCTCCCTGCACCTCCTCGCCCCTCCCTGCACCTCCTCGCCCCTCCCTGCACCTCCTCGCCCCTCCCTGCACCTCCTCGCCCCTCCCTGCACCTCCTCGCCCCTCCCTGCACCTCCTCGCCCCTCCCTGCACCTCCTCGCCCCTCCCTGCACCTCCTCGCCCCTCCCTGCACCTCCTTGCCCCTCCCTGCACCTCCTCACAGCTCGCTGCTCCCCCTCACATCTCCCGTAGCTCCCTCAACCTCCTCACTCCCCCATGCACCTCCCTGCACCTCCCCACACCTCCCGTACTTCCCCACACCCCCTGTGGCTCCCTGCACCTCCTCACACCTCCCTGCAACTCCCCACACCTCCCTGCAACTCCCACACCTCCCCTCACACCTCCATGCACCTCCCCACACCTACCAACAGCATACACAGTGAACAAATACAGTGTGTCCTAATGTATGTGTGTGTGTGTGTGTGTGTGTGTGTGTGTGTGTGTGTGTGTGTGTGTGTGTGTGTGTGGGTGTGGGTGTGGGTGTGTGTGTGTGTGTGTGTGTGTGTGTGTGCGCTCTAGTATGCTAGGGTGTATTTCTGTATGTGTGCGTGTTCATGTGTGTGTCTTTATGTTGTGTGCGTAGGTGCATGTGTTTATGGGTGTGTGAGTCTGTGTGATTGTTATAAGATGGCAGCCTGTATGTGTCCGTTAAGAGATACACTGGGTTGGAACAAGAGGTGAGATAGGAACAGATAACCTTTCAGTGTGTGGAGAGGGAGAGAGAGTGAGAGAGAGAGAGAGAGAGAGAGAGAGAGAGAGAGAGAGAGAGAGAGGAGAGAGAGAGAGAGA
>NC_044060.1:10426376-10428876 GCF_902167405.1 Gadus morhua
CAAGACAATAGTAAGATAGTGAGCCAAAGGTTGTTGCTTATTATGCTGCTTTCAAAACAACTCCGAACTCAGAAGTTTCAACTCAGAGATTTCAAACTTTAAACATCATTGGTTCATGCTGAAGGTTTATTCTGGGGGGAAAAAACATGGATGGCCAAAGGAAATTTGGCATATTGTGGATCATCACTGAAGAATATATGTATATTATGCACCAATAATTTATGCTTCTTTTGGGAATTATATGAAGAAGATAGCCTTCACATATTGGCTGGTTAATTTAATCTGTAAAAGAGCTGTTTAATTCCACACATAGACATAATCAGAGCAAAATATAAACGATACAACACATTTTGCGCATCAAAAATTTAAAACTTTCATAATTATTTTTGTAATATTATATTCCCCATTAACGATGATGTTTGATGTTATGTCAAATTGGAAAAAACGGAGCTCTGAAATGATAGCTGAATTTACGACCTGTCATTCAAGGTTGGATAAGCATTGAATTCAGAGATTTTTTGAGATGAACGCAGCATTACCTCAATGTCACCTCAAATGCTTGTTTATATTATCTTGTTTGTGCAGAGGCTTGGCTAGTGAGCCTAACATCCTATAAACAGAGTTAGCGTAATGTTACTTATGCAGAGGTTGGGCTAGAAAGCCCAATGTCCTAAATGCCAATACTAGTTAGCAGTACTTCACTGACTAGTTACTACTTACTAGCATAGTGTCCTTTATGTATAGGCTAGTAAACATGATGCCTTTTGGCACAGGCTATGCTAGTAAGCAGAGGCTAGGTAGTGCATTTTTGTTAATGCAGAGGATAGTTAACCTAATGTAATTTAAGCAGAGGTTATATTAGTTAGTAGTTGCTAGCTGGAGGCTATACGAGTTAGCTTAATGGCCCATCCATCCTGATGCCCCCCCCCCTGGGTTAGCAGTTAGCCACAATTTCCAGCTGTAACCACCAATTAGCTGGAGCGGGGGCCTGAGCTGTGATTCGCCAATAGGGTGCTTGGGTCTTCCTGCCAGAGGAAACCACTGGGTGCTGTTCGTCACAACGCGTCTTTAACAGAATGAAGAGAGATCTCATCTGCCCTCATCCTCCATCCCTCCTTCTTGTTTCTCTAGTTTCTCTCTTTCTCTCTCACACTTTCTTTATTTCTCTCTCTCACCAACACAAACACACACACACACACACACACACACACACACACACACACACACACACACACACACACACACACACACACACACACACACACACACACACACACACACACACACACACACACACACACACACACACACACACACACACACACAGCTCCAGATACATACAAACACACACAGTGTCTTGGTGGATATTCCTTTGTTCCTTCTTTTCTTTCATCACAATTCTCTCTCTTTCTATCTGGAACAAACATGCCCTACTTTCCCCTCTGTGCTAGGGTGTGTGTTTTGTTTATTTCATGCATATGTCTTTTGGACGCTTTTTGTGTGTCGGACCGGGGGTGCGAGTTTGTGTATTGTTGTGTGCATGTGAAAGTGTGTTTGTGGGTGTGTGTGTGTGTGCGCCTGCAAGATTGTATGTATGTGTGTGTGTTTGTATGTGTGTGTTGCGTGCCCCTGCATGCATGTGTACGTGTGTGTGTGTATGTGTTTGTGTGTGCATATGTCTGTGTTTGTATTTGTGTGTGTGTGTGTGTGTGTGTGTGTGTGTGTGTGTGTGTGTGTGTCTTTGAATGAGAAAAACTGTTTGGCTTTCAGTTCTGCATTATTCTTCGACTCCCTCACTCCTCCTCCATTCCTGTTACCCCCTCCCTCTCCCTCTCCCCCCCTCTCTCTGTGGTATCAGACACCCTAACCACTACACTATCCTGCCCTCCACTTTGTTATCATTATACAACAGAAATCCTCTCTTCTCTCTCGTTCCTCTCTTGTCCCCTGGTCCCTTTTCTATCTCCCTCTCCTCTCTTATCTCTCTATCCTCTCTCTCCCCAACTCCTTCTCTGTGTCTCCTCTCCTTCTGTCGGTCCTCTCTCTTTCCTCTCCTCCCTCACCCTCTCCTCCTTTCCCTCTCCGCTCCTCTCTTCTCCCTCTTTCTCTCCTCCCTCACCCCTCTCCTTCTCTCTCACTGTCTTTCCTCTCTTCGTTCCTCCCTCTCCTTCTCTCGCCTCCTCTCCTCCTGTCTCTCTTGTTTCATGCGGACCAAACTGTCTCTCAGAAGGTTGTTTAGGAGGTCTTCTCGACTGTTCGGTATTTGGCTTCAGGCAGAACGTTCTTGAAACCCTGACTCAGGGAACACAGGACTTTAAATATCTGCCTTTTACTGTTTGGGGACTCCTTCCATCTTGTCCTCTCCTCTATCATCTCCCTCTCTCCACTATTCTCCTTTCCTCCTTCTCCCTACCTCCCCTCCTCCTCGTCTCTCTTCCTCTCCTCTCTTGTCCTCTATTCTCCACCTCCTCTCTCCTCTGCTCTCTTCTCCTACGTATTC
>NC_044060.1:10433876-10438876 GCF_902167405.1 Gadus morhua
CAGATTTATTTTTAGCTCTTAGAAAATGACAGAGGTCCTCACCTCGGTGACCTCATAGCCGGCTACGGGCATGGTTAGGATTTGTTGACGGGACATTTCCGAGTTTGGCGTACACTTTTATAAAATTGTATATTTATAAAAGATGTTTTTTTGTGTCACCTTTCATCCAACCCATAGCAAAAATCACAGAGAATCATGTCAACAGCAAAGACTTTAAGATATTGTCTGTTACATTGGTTGACACACAAGTTTTTCTGTAACCTGCCATGCAAAACAATCCATATTTGGCAGATTTAGGACTGGACTTGAATGGCCCGAACTCACTCATGTTCAATCCTTCATAACTTTTGAGTAAAATAGGTCAGTGTCAAAAGGAATAATATGGAGATAACTGGCTACTGTGATCCTCACCAAATGAAAAGAAAAAGCTTTGTGTCATGAGAATTAAGTCACAATTTCCCAATAGACTTAGACCGTTGAAGGGTCTTCTGCAACCAGCCACAGTAAGCCACCTCTGGACTGTTAGAGGTACTGTACGTTAGCCACTCCCACCAGGACTTCACAAACAGGTGCTCATGGCTGTTGCTTGGTCAACCACACGTTAGCATGCAAGATTCTGTTAGCATGATAGATGCTGAAAGCATGGATAGCAACTATTGGATGACAGAGACAAATTTCCAACCTAATTTTCACTTCACTATATTCGCTGACATTATGTGACAAATGATCATGAACAGTTTCTGAAACTGAGAGATTAGACACAGAGTGGATAGAGAAAGGGGAGAGATGATGGATGGAGGAGTGCAGGAAGGGACGGGAGAGGAGAAAAAAAGGAAAAGGTGTAGATGGCAAGAAGAGAGAAAATGAATAGAGGAAAGAGAGAGACCAGAGAGTGAAAGATTGATTAGATGGGTTCTGTGTTTCATGCAAATGAAGCAGGATGTGTTTGTTCTCACTCTGTTCACATCTTTAATGAATTACAAAATACCAGAGAGAGGTCAGACAAATTTAAACTCTGGTTTTCATGGCATTCAGGTAGTGTATGTGTGTGCGCACATGCATTGGTATGTATGTGTGTGTGTGTGTGTGTGTGTGTGTGTGTGTGTGAGTGCACAGGTGAATGCACATGTGTTTATGCATGCATGCCTGTTTGTGTGTTTGTGTGCGTGCATACATGTGTGTCTGAGTGTATGCCTTTGTGAGTATGTGTGTGTTTGTGTGTGTGTGTGTGTGTGTGTGTGTGTGTGTGTGTGTGTGTTTGCTGTTAACAGCCAAAACAAAGGGTGCCAAACGTATTTATTCACATTCACACGGGACATCCACTGACGTCGCCAGCGTTAGCGATTGTTAGCCTGTACTTTATAAACAATAGTCTCTGGCCGTAGAATACATTAGAATACATTAGAATAACTGACCACACCAAGGGCTCTGTGGTTGAATGGCATATTACCGGGCTCTCCAGGTCAGGTACATAACGGTGGGAGGGAGTGCGTAGTGAAGCGTTTATCTGTCCCTAGCAGCTGGTTGTCCTGTGAACTAGCTTCTGGGCTAGTTTGTGTGTGTGTGTGTGTGTGTGTGTGTGTGTGTGTGTGTGTGTGTGTGTGTGTGTGTGTGCGTGTGTACGTGTGCGTGTGCGCGTGCGCGTGCGCGTGCGTGTGTGTGTGTGTGTGTGTGTGTGTGTGTGTGCGTGTCCGTGCGTGTGTGTTTTGCATATTTAACTTCTCTTTTGGTGTCATCCAGCTCAACCCCTTTTTATTCTTCCATCAACTTTCTTTTATTCCATTTTGTCACCCCCCCCCCATCTCTTTCTCACCTCCTTAGACTGTCTCTGTCCTCCATTATCTCATTCATTCTCTCTCTCTCAATTCCCCCTCTTTCTCTCCCCCCCTCTCCCCCTTCCTTTCTCTCCCACCCTCCCACTATCCACTCTCTCTGTCACCTAACTCTAGGCTAACTCGTTTGCTAATTCTTGCAAAGCATGCTGATTTGTGGTGTGAACCATGGGTGGTCAGACCCTGACCTCCCTCACCTGCCCCGGGAAGGTAGTCATCTGTGGATGTTCTCTATGGATGCTGTATATTGGTAGGGTCTGTTACTGTAGGATGTTGCGTGTAGGGTGTCTGTGTGTGTGTGTGAGTCTCAAACAGCAGACTTTTGTGTGTAGCGGGCTCATGAAACGAGGTCATGTCTCGGTTATTTATAGCCTCCAGCAACACTTTAAAAACACTCAAAACAACAACATTATAGAACACATATCTCGAGAGGAAGTAGCTATACTAACTAAACTAACTAACTACAAAGTTGAACACAGCGCTTTACCAAAAAACGCCGGAATAAAGGACATCGATATGAAAAGTAGCAGTCCCTTACTTTGGCATGCTGGAGGTATAATATATTGTTTAGAACTGGTGGAGGCCCTGGTTTATGCTGACGGTTGAGTCATCAATGTATTGGAATTGTTCCCCAGCTCTGTCAGACTAACTATTCCTTATGCTTTGGTCCGATTTTCAACTCACTCCAGGGATATCTATTACGTTTAACCCATCTGTGTTCTCCCTCTCACTCTCTCCTTCCATCCCTCCTGTGATCTGCTAGGCTGAGCCACCATAGCCATCGCCACTCAACTCTAATGAGGCCTCGGGCACCAGGGAATATTCATTATTAATACACACACGGGACGGAATATATAAATGCAAAAAATAAGAAGCATATAAATACATATATATATAGAGAGAGAGAGAGAGGAAGAGAGAGGGAGAGGAAAAGAGGGAGAGAGAGAGATAGAGAGAGAGGGTGCGGGTGAGAGAGAGAGAGAGAGCGCGAGAGAGAGAAGATAATAAACGACCGAGATAGAGAGATGAGATAAGAGGAAATATGGGACAGAAAAAGATTTAGGCAGCCGGAGAGGAAAACTAAAAAGGACAGCTCAGCAATATCTTGGAAATGTTCCCCGTGTCTTTCACATTTACATTTTTTAGGAGATGAGAGGGCGGAGACAGGGAGGGAAGGAAGGAATGGGGGGAGAGGAGAGTAAGTGGAGGAGAGCAGAGGAAAAAGAGGAGCTGGAAATAGAAGAGTTATAGGAATCTCTTCTCTCTGTGTCAAACATCAAAGAGTCCCTCATCTCAGTAGGGAGCGATCAGGATAAACACATTGATCCATATTTTCTCTTGCTTTTTTTCTCTCTCCCTCTCTCACTCTCTCTCTCCCTCTAATAAAGTCTTTGATATCCTCTGCATTTATCCACACCGTGGCACAGTCTACAAACACTCTCACTTTGAGTAAACTCGGTCGAAAATAGAGGTGAATCTGTACAGCGCTCAAACATGATCTCAACTCTCGACATTATGTGGATCCTTGTCGAGTGCTTGTCCTTGCCTTAGGTGAGTGCACCACTCTCTCCCTCTCTCTCTCGCACTCTCTCTCTCTCTCTCTCTCTCTCTCTCTCTCTCTCTCTCTCTCTCTCTCTCTCTCTCTCTCTCTCTCTCGCTCTCTCTCTCTCTCGCTCTCTCTCTCTCTGTCTCTCTCTCTCGCTCTCTCTCGCTCTCTCTCAGCTTCAAATGGAGCCCAGATGTGATACATAGACTGGCCTCTAGGGAGCATCGTAGGATACGCTCCCTTAATGGAATACATGATTAAATTTGATTAAATACATTTACAATAAAATGTATTGCATTAAGTATAGTATAGTGGTTAAGTATAGTTTAGTAATTACATTAACTAATTTACTTCCATTTAATTAAATTAAGTTCAAATTATATTTGATTGGATTTAATTCAATTTAAAAGTTCACAGGGTCTTATTGGCATGGGAAACCTACAGTTACATTGCCAAAGCATTTAGAGTGAAATTAAATAGAAATAATGTGAATGATTAAACACACATCTTGTCCTATTCTGTATTTATTTTGGTATGTATAATACCCAAGATATATTTTGGTTGCCATGGTGTGCCAAGCAATTATATCAGAATTTCAGCAGCATTTTCTGTGTTTTTATTACTGTACTTAACCAGCGATGACCTTGACAATGTTCCAGAGCAGGAGATTCATATTTGTTGTCCTCTAGGTGAGTAACAAAGTCAATGCCAAATTAATATAACATGGTAACAGTTTTTTTAAGGCTTAGAAATTGATTTAATTATGAGGACAAGCTATGACAGGAATTTTTTATTATGCGGGCAGGGTAGTTCAGTCATTAGAGAATTTGAACCCCAACGGAAAGGTTCTGGGTTCGATTCCCCAGTGTCTGCAGTCTACCTAGGAGTGAGCTAAGATGCCCCCCCAACTCCTACCTGCTCCTTTATTACATGTATCTACCTCCCTGTCATGTACATAGACTTAAAGTCACGTTGAACAAAAGCGTCTGCTGATAAAACACTGAATTACGTATTGAGTATACATATACAACTGGCAGTGGCCTGTCAAAGCCCGAGTTACTGGCTGTTTCCTGGGCAATTTCCTCCGTATGCCCCCATCTGATTGGAAAGGAGATTGGCTGTGTAAAGAGCTAAAACTCTATAACTACACTGTCAGTATGAAGTCCCCTGGTTCCGCCAGAATGTTCAATTTGAGGCTGTAAGCAGGTCGCATCTCGGCAGGAGACTCCTAACCCAGAGTTCAGCCTCCTCTTTCAACCCGCTGGCCCTGTTGCATTCTGGGACCCACGACGACTTCTCATGTTGTGTCTTGGGCTTGGAGACGCGGTGGCAGCTGTTTCAGTTCGTTACATCAGCAGAGGAGATCAGAGAGGGGAGGAGAGGAAGAGATGGGAGAGAGGAGCATGGAGGAGGATAATATATAAACTAGAGAATACGATTATGTGGGAGGGATAAAGAGAGAGGGGGAGGAAGGGAGGAGAAGAGGGCAAATGTGGTTGTTCTATGTATTCTATACCGAGGGAATGTGTGGTTTCCAAGTGGTGCTCATTTGGTAATGGAGGCACGGTTTGCTGCGTCTTGAGTGTTTCTGATTGGCTGTTGAAGTGTAGTTGCATTTCTAA
>NC_044060.1:10448876-10463876 GCF_902167405.1 Gadus morhua
TAAAGACTTCCTGTTTCTTATGATGTGAGAGACAGCACAAAGACCTAACAACGGGTATTTCACAGGACCCCCCACTGTCTCTGTCAGACCTGCTTAGCGCTCTCTAGAACTGTTTCCCTCCTCTCTCTCTACTCCCCTTTCTCTCACTCTCTTTACCTATTGTCTCTCTCTCCGTCTCTCTCTCTCTCTCTACTCCCCGTTCTCTCGCTCTCTCTTCTATTGTCCCCCCCCCCTCTCTCTCTTTCTCTCTCTCTCTCCCTCTCTCTCTCTCCCTCTCTCTCTCTCTCTCTTTCTCTTTCTGTCTTTCTCTCGCTCTCTTTCAATTCAAAAGTGTTTCATTGAATGTTTGAAGACATGTTATCATATTGTCACAACCAAACATAAATACACATGAACCAACTACAACTCACTAGAGACCAAGAAATCCGATCCATCATAACAATAAAACAACATCAATAAGACGTGAGGAGGTGTAGGGGAAGGGCAGATACTGAGAGACTAACTAACTTCATGTGTTGTGCTGTGTTTGGCTCAGGCTGGGATACGCACGCACATAGGTGCTTCTGAGCCACGGACTCTCTGGTCAGACAGTGCATGGAACTCTCTGTGTCTAGGATTTATTTAGGGCTAGGTTCTGAGGTGTTCGTATATGCTGCAGTGTTGCAGGAAATGGTGCTCTGTCTCTAACCTCATTCTGTGGGCATAGTGGACACATAGTGGTCATTCCTCCTCGAGGAAGGCAAGGTCTACCTGTGCGGGCCGGTGTCTATGGCCAGGCCGTGGTCACTATCTCGGTGCATAGATTATGTCTTCCTGTCACGTTGGTCAAATAGTCTACGACGTGTACTGTCTGTTTAGAGCCGAATAACGCTGAGGTTTTGCTCTGGAGGTGAGTCGACATGCTGTGTGTTTCAGGGCTCCTCTCTATGTCCTCCTCTTGGCATTTATAGCATATAGTTTATTATATAGAATCCCTCTCTCTCTCTCTCTCTCTCTCTCTCTCTCTCTCTCTCTCTCTCTCTGTCTCTCTCTCTCTCTCTCTCTCTCTCTCTCTCTCTCTCTCTCTCTCTCTCTCTCTCGCTCTCTCTGTCTGTCTGTCTCTCTCTCTCTCTCTCTCTCTCTCTCTCTCTCTCTCTCTGTCTCTCTCTCTCTGTCTGTCTCTATCTCTCTCTCTCTCTCTCTCTCTCTCTCTCTCTCTCTCTCTCTCTCTCTCTCTCTCTCTCTCTCTCTCTCTCTCTCTCTCTCTCTCTCTCTCTCGCTCTCTCTCTCTCTCTCTTACTCTCTTTCTGTCTCTTTCTCACTCTATCTGTTCTTATCTCTCTTACGATATCTCTCTATTGTCCCTATCTCTCTCTCTGGCTATTCCCTCTCTCTCTCAGTATGATTTCTCACACTCTCTTTCTATGCCTCTTCATCTCTTCCTCCCAGGGACAGTATGTCTCAGTCTATTTCTTTATTTCATTCTCTCTGTCTTTCTGTCATGTTCTTTATTTCTCCTCATCCAGCTCTACTCTCTTGCTCCCTCTCCAACTCACTATATGTGAGCCTTTGTGTGTGCTGCCTCCATTACAGTTTTTCTCAGTTGCTTTGGTACATTTCTCAGATCAGAATTGAAATTCTCAAAACTACCTGTTCAATCTTCACATCATTCTGTCACTTGTGCACATTAAAAAAGCAGTTTCTAATTTATTTGAACAAGTTGCAAATGCTTTGGTACATTCATGCAAATGATTATGTACAATTTTCTGCTCTTTCCTACATTATCAATTAATTATGTCATGTTGATCAAAATGTATTATAAGTGTAGTCTTACCCCCACAACATTTAGGCATTAGTTCATTGCATGCAAAATGGTTGAACAAGTTGTCATAATATGTCAAGCATATTTCTATACATTTCCCTTAGACTTTTTTTCTAAATCTGTCCTGAATTGGTAAATTGCTACCAGGTGAATCTTGACTTTCTCTAAAGAAGGGAATGTGTGTTAGATGAACCAACAAACAACCAGTTTACTGAAATAGCTCAAAGGTGGATCTCCTGAACCATGAACTGGCATATATAGCTGGAGCACAACACAATGTTTGTTTGTTACATTGTCTGACAATAGAAGGACAAGGAATTGGACAGGGTCAACAGCCAGAGAGAAGAAGAAGAGGAAGAGGAGTGAGAATGCCTGAGAATTTGTGGCCCAACAGACAGGAAGGTCAGGAGGTGTAGGAAGACTGCACTGTAATTCCTACAGCAATGCATGTACAGTTTACCCTAAGGAGATTTTCCTATGTTCACATTTCTAGTAATGACATGGTCTGTCAACAAATTACAGTACAAACAGTCAAAGCGTACATGTGAATCTTGTCCATTCTCTTGCAATCAATCTCCCACATACACTAAGGTGTAACTTACAATTTACAATAATTGTCTTCAAAACTTTAGCCATAGTTTACATCAGAACATCATCAGAATATTGACAACATGACTAAGCAATTTGACTGTCTTATCCGTACACAATGACACAAGGACTTGTCATTGTGATGGCACTGACATGTTCGTTGACACAGATATTTACTTTTGAGAAACGAACTAAGGATTTTGAGCAATAGGCTGGCTTTTGCATGAAATCCATGGTGTTTTGCTATTTGTACAAATTGTTTTGAGAAATGCACTTACTGTTTTGCAAATTTCAATTCAGATCGGAGAAATGCACCAAAGCGACGGAGCAAAACTGTAACATAGAGACTTGAACTGAAGTTATATTAACTGGCTTCTCTTTCTCAAATAAACCTCAGTTAATCCAATTATTACTCATCGTTCTCAAAGCTCTGAGTTCAGGAATGGTGTCATAGTGAAAGTTGACAGAGAATGTCCGATTTGTCACAACAACAGAGTGAGAAGAGACTACGGAGATAGATAGATGGATAGATAGATAGATAGATAGATAGATAGATAGATAGATAGATAGATAGATAGATAGATAGATAGATAGATAGATAGATAGATAGATAGATAGATCGATCGATCGATCGATCGATCGATAGACAGACAGACAGACAGACAGACAGACAGACAGACAGACAGACAGACCGACAGACCGACAGATCGACAGATCGACAGATCGACAGATAGAAAGATCGACAGATCGACAGATCGACAGATCGACAGATGGACAGATCGACAGATAGACAGATAGACAGATAGACAGATAGACAGATAGACAGATAGATAGATAGATAGATAGATAGATACTTGAAAGGATATAGATTGATGGATGGATGGATGGATGAAAGGACGGAGGGGTACACAGCTGGATGGAGGGATAGAAGGATGGAGGGATAGAAGGATGGAAGGATGGGTGGACGAAGGAATAGACAGATCATGTAATAGAGTGATGTAAACACATATAGAAGGAAGGACACCTCAGCGATAGGGAGATGAACACATAGAGCGATGGAGATTGAGTGAGAGAGATATAGAATCATGGTCCCGACACAGGGAAACAGTGTGCATAGAGGCTCTCTCCGAGGGCTTTGGAAAAGGCCCAGTTGAACCAGAGCCTCATTCCCTATCCTCATCAAGCCACGAAATCTCACTGTCTAAATCATTCATGCCGTGTCGCGCCTTAGAGCCAGTGTTCAGAGAGGTTAGTCATGTCTCTCTGTTATCTTTAGAAGTCTTCCGCTTGAAGGTGACAGAACACTAGCTACATGCCAGGATGTGTTCTGATGGAGACGACTCACATCTGCGGTTGCCAGGGTTATATTTACCGTTGCCAGGGTTACGCTGGCCTGTAGCCGGTTAAGCTAACAGTGTGTGTGGATACTGTAGTGACAAGCTTATCCCCAAAAAACATCCTTTGTTTGGTTTGCTTGTTTAACTAGGTTGACTCAACAGAGTAGAGCCTAGTTCCGTCCTTGCTGAAACACTAGTTCAATAGTCACCCATTACAGCTTGTCATAGTTTAAAGCTTTTATCACACATAAAGCTCACAGATATCAACTCGCATCATCTTAAAATATGAAAACATTCAATGTGAATGTTAAGGCTGACAGACCTACTTGTATGCTGGAAACCAAACAAATTTTGCGAACTCATGTTTCATTTGATCTGCAGATAAGCTACCCCTCCATACAAAAAGATTTCTGCCAAGATAGAATGACCATTGCAACCATTGATCTAATATGAGGCGGAATAAATACGATGGCATCAGCAGCAGCCATCTTTGCTGTTGTTGAGGCCTGCACCGTCATCGTATTTATCCCGCCTCATATTCGATTTTGATTAGATTGTGAACAGTTGTGACTGGTAGGTCTATCTCGTACCGGGTGGAAATCTCTGAAAAATAGGAGGAGAGAAAGACCTTATCTGCAGATCAAATGAAACATGAGCTCGCGAGATTTGACTGGTTCCCAAGCTAGCCCACTTTTAACAATTTGTGATGGGTAGATTTGTGTTTATTTGAAGGATTGTATTATTTGAGGGATTCAGTTCATGCTAATCCTGTTGTAATTTGGTTTAAAGAAAAACGATTTATCCTTTGTTATGCTGTACTATAATATATTACAATGTTATCTTACAGATTAATCACATGCCATAACGTAAAAAGACCAGGGATACCATAGCATAACACAACTAACAAACCAAAGCATAACTTATGGTAGATACAGATGCTGGTAGATGCAGAAAAATGTAATTACTTGTCACACAAATACACACAAATACACACACACACACACATCTACACACACACACACACACACACACACACACACACACACACACACACACACACGCACGCACACACACATGCACACACACAAATACACACACACACATACACACACTTCCACTTGACAGTAATTAAAGGATACGAGACAGACGGTCTGCCCTGGTTTCATGGACATCACAGTCGGTGTGAGTCAGGAAGTGAGAGACTCACACCACTGGAGCTGCTGAGGCTTCCTGTTTTAATGGCGCCTGTCAATCAATACTGAGCTGTGTTGATGAAGAAGCTTTTGAAATGAGTATTCACATGCAAATGTGTGTGTGAGAGAGAGTGAGGTTTTTTTTTATGCACACGTGATGTGTGTGTGTTCATCTTTGGCAGAGAGATAAAACCTAAAGGCCGTTTGAAATTAATCTTTAGTAAAATTGTGACTGTGTGTGTATTTGCTTTGATCGTATTTGTATGTGTGAGTGACAGACTAACAACAAATACGCCTTTTTTGATAGTTAGTCCTCTCCTCTCGTTTTTGATTAACTTGCTGTCTATCTTGCTCGCTCCCTCTTTCACTCTCTCGCTCTCTTTCCATCTCTCTGTTTTCAACAGTCGATAACTAGTGATTAGTTGACAGGCTGACACCCAGCTAACCAGCCAGTTAAGGTGATCTTCTGAGGCAGTTCGAATTGGTTTGGATCAGAGCTACTTCCTGGTTCAGTCTTTGAGTCTGATAGGCTGAGAGTAGTACAGGAGAGGGAAACCAGCAAAGACAGACAGGCAGACAGACATGCAGGCAAGCGTGCAGACAGACAGAGACAGAGGCAGGCACAGAGGATCAAAGCAATCGGCTGTGAGGATCTGTGTGTGTGTGTGTGTGTGCGTCTGTTTGTGCATGCATGCGTTCGTACGTGCCTGCCCACGTGTGTGTCTAGGGTTATGCCTGACAGATTGAGAGCAGAGTCACAACAACAACAATAACAAAAACCAACAACATCAACAACAAGCACAATAATCCCACTGATGACACATGTATTCATATAGAACCAGCAGGACGGACGTCTGGCGCGAAGGGAGAGAGAGAATCGATCAAAGTCATGGTAGGCGAGAGGGACGGTTAGATGGGTAGATGCAGAGCGAGATGTGTTTTCCTGCAGAGGACAGCAAGGACGCATGATTAGAAAAGGATGATAAGACAGAGTAGGAGGAAGGAGAGGGAGAAGAGGAGTGGAGAGGGTAGAAGTGTAGAGGAGAGAGAGAGGGAGGAGGAGAGAGGAGTAGAGAAGAGAGAGAGAGAGAGTGAAAATCCAGAACTGAAGGTCGTGGGAGAGAGACGCTAATGAGACAGAATAGGCTGGCTCATATCAACACAGATGATTAGATAGAGGAGGGGAGGAGGGGAGGGGAGAGGAGGAGGAGAGGTGGGAGGAGGTCGGGACTAGGAGAGATGAGATAGGAGGTGAGGAGAGAGGGAGAGGAGAGAGGTGGAGGGGAGGAGAGGAGGACAGGGAGAGAGGAGATAGGAGGAAAGGAGAGAGGGAGAGGAGAGACATGGAGAGGAGGAGAGAGAGGAGGACAGGGAGAGACGCGATAGGAGGAGAGGAGAGACATGGAGATGAGGAGAGAGAGGTGGACAGGGAGAGACGAGATAGGTGGTGAGGAGAGGGAGAGGGGAGAGGAGTAGAGGAGAGATGGAGAGGAAGAGATAGGAGAGGAGGAGAGGAGTTGAGAGTATGCTTGTTAGTGAAGAATCAAAAGCTGAGTCATTTTTTCTCTAAATATACAAACCCTGTAAAAAAAAAAATCCTTGTTTATTTTTATGTTATTCAAATATTGTCATTGCAAAGATACAGAGATGTTAGGCTGCAGACTTGTCGCGTTGCAGGAACAGGACGGAGAATAAGCTGCATTCTGTTCTCCTTCAGATGGTCTTGGTAACTGTTTCAAAGTAGCGTTGGAACTGCTAGAGACGGCTGTCAGGGTAACACCACGCATACTCCTCAGATCCTTCCTGTTTTGATAGAGATCTTTAATAATGGCTCAATAACAAGTTCTTTCGTTGTGAGGGAACTTCAAAGAGGCTTTCACTCCACCTCATTCATCAGTCCACCAAACCTTGTATGTCCAGTGCAGCCTTATCTGAGACTCCGTCAGGGAAGCAGGTCTTATGTACTCATTAACAATACTCAAGCGTTGAGTTATTTGTGGATAAAGGTCTTCCAAGATACTATCCCGATGCTCACAGCCTTACCTGTAGGCAGCCTTGAGACAGATGCCCAAACCTGGCTGAAACGTTTTGTCACTGTGTACAGCAAGTTTGCTTGTTTTGTCACTGATAGCGTAACACCATTTTTGCTCGTTCGACAGTCAGCGCCAGAGCCAAGCTTGAGCATTTTATCATTCATGTTCCAATCGAAACACAAAGAATCAGATCAACGTCCTCCTGCATTACTTCTGGTTTGACATTACAATCGGGCCATGTATAAGTGAAGCAACACGCACTCTGAATACCAACCCAAGTTGTGTTTGGCTGCTGACTCCACTGTGCAGGCATACACTTCCTGACCATCCCCTGAGAGATTAGGGCACGTCTGACCTCTCCCGTACACACACCGTCGGGCTCATTACATGGCGTGTGTGTCCTGTTTACACTGCATTAGCCTCCCACTAGATTGGATGGGCTGATTGGTTTTCCCAGTGTAGCAGGCGCGAGGCCTAGCCGCGCGTGAACCGACGGCTTCATCCCGCTTTGTGAAGCAACAAGGACGATGCTCACAGTGCACAAAGTTGACCTCCCCTCTCTTCCCCGTGTTGCACACGGCTGTTGGACTCTACGATGCTACAAATGCCTGAATCACACTGTGTTAGAAAGGGTTATCGACTGTTCAAGGCTATAACTCCTATCGACACTGTGCACGAAAGAGTTATGGTCTGTTCAATGTTAAACTCTATGTCTATGTTGCATTTCAGATTTCCTGTTCACAATAGAAGGGAGAGCCTTATAGAATTGGCTCCAAACCCTTTCTGTTGCGGGACTCATTTTTTACACCTGAAAATCGAACTTGACGTGAACCCAACTCGCACCTGTTCCCTCCACATAGCGTTGACCGTTTAACCCTATCAACATCAGACCCCAGCTCATGGTTAGTACTTCACTTGTGGTTATGAATCCTGAGGCAGTATGTTGCGTATACAGGGCCCTAACGAGACCTTTCAAAACCTCCGCAATTGTATTGGAATCAAATATGTCGTGATTTATTATCCATACCTTATAAACCAGCATTCCCCATGCGCCCCAATGTACATCGCAGGCGCAGCCCGACCCACAGGTTGTGAAACACTGAGGTAACAGCTGAAACATGACCCTGCAGGGAGTTCCTTCTTATCAGGATCAGGGACACACACACACCAGGAGATAAAACACAACAGCTCTATCTTCTCTTGTTCACTTCCCTGCCTCAGCCAGCCTTTTAAGGCTGTTATGGAAGGGTCCTATCATCGTCACTCAAATACTTTGATCAGCCGCCACTAGTTGTCATTGGCTACGAGTAAGGCTGGTCCAATCAAAGAAATAAAAATCAGCAAATATCAGCTCATCAGGATGCATAATTTCCTCCTTAAAGCTCCAGGATAACTGGGAAAAATTTGTTAATTTGTGAATAGAACAGCAGAATACAACATCATCATCATAAGGTAGTGTCCTCTGGGGGAGAGGGTTGCCTTATACGATTAAAAATCATTTATTCCAAAAGCTGAGCAAAATGTTTAATCAGAACTTTAAAAATAAAAGAACAAAAAGACTTAGGCTAGATTAGCAAAGCCATACTTTACTGTTTAAAATGGTACCAACTGCTTGTCTGTACTGGACTATCCTGCCGCCCCAGACCCATACCATCTCCTGGACTATCTTTCCTCCCGGACCCATTCCATCTCCTGGACTATCCTGCCGCCCCAGACCCATACCATCTCCTGGACTATCCTGCCTCTCTAGACCCATCTCCTTGAGTACCCTGCCTCCAATGACCCATACCATTTTCTGGACAGTCCTGCCCCAGGAGAGAGGGGCTAGAATATGTGATGTCACACTGCAGCAACAGAACCAGGGGGAGCTGACAGAGTCAAACTCTTTCTCAGCAGAACACAGAGGAGGGACAGGAAAGAGGAGATATCCCACTAGTACTCACTAACCAATCACAACTCATCTAGTATGCTGTGTGTGGAGCTGTGGGGGCTGTGAGTGAGAGACATTGTGCATTACTTTATAACTTATGGCTGCACACACATCACATTATCTTCGCTTCCCTTCTCATCTCTTCTCTCCTCTCTCGCAACTCAAATTTCTCCCTTCCCCTTTTCTCCTCTCTCCTCTCCCCTCGTCTTCTCTCCCCACCTCCCTTTCCTCCTCTCCTCTCCTTTCTTTCTCCCCTCCTCTCTTCTCTCCTTTCCATTCCCCTCCTCTTCTCTCCTTTCCTCTCCTCCTCTTTCTAATCTCCTCTCTCCCCTCTCCCCTCTCCTCTCTCTTCTCCTCTCTCCTCTCCTCTCTCCTCTCATCTCCTATCTTCCCCTCTCCTCTCCTATTCTCATAACTCCTATCCTCTCCTCTCCCCTCCTCTAATTTTCTCTCCTCTCCTCTCCTCTCCTCACCCCTCCTCTCCCCTCCTCTCTCCTCCACTCCACTCCTCTCCTCTCCTCTCCACTGCTGTCCTCTCCCCTCCACTCCTGTCTACTCCTCTCACCTCCATTCTCTTATCTTCAGCCGCCAGGCTGCCACAACTCACGGGATGGCGGCCATCTTAAGAAACGTAAAAACTCCAAAAACTGTCGCGGAACGATGAGTCACATAAAATATTTAGGTCTTCAGAGACAATGAGAGGATGCCAAACTTCTGGTTGAAATGAGAAACTTAATGTTAGCTACAGCAAAAAAAATACATTAGCTCTCACAAGACTATTGAATTGTTAAAGATTGCTTTTGGGAAAAAACTATATAAAAAAATGTACCTTAGTTTTCTACCTATGGTCTGACTGTGAGTCCAAGAAATTTGTCTCAAAGGGTGAACCTTTCTCAAAGAATAAGACCCCAACAATTAACGGCCATGCCAAAACCTTCCTGCGTGTGTGCGTGCCTGGGACTGTCTGTGTGTGTGTGTGTGTGTGGGTGTGTTTGTGTGGGTTTGTGTACGCGTGTGAGTGCATGTATTTGTAAGTATGTAAGTGTGTTTGCCTGTGACAGTGTGTACGTATGTGTGTGGGTTTGTGTGTCATACTGTGTATGTGTGCGAATGTTTGTGTGTTTGTGTGCGTGCATGTGTGCCTAGGACTGTGTATGTATGTGTGCAAGTGTATGTGTGTATGTGCGTGTGTGTGTGTGTGTGTGTGTGGGTGGGTGGGTGTGTTTTTGTGAGTGTGAGACTGAGAGTCCGTTCCAGTCAGTTGCTGTCCCGGTCAGAGGGAGGTTTTAATCGACCTGACACTGCAGGTGGGAGTGAGGCCTAGGAAATAGCAAGCGTTAAGAGGGGGATGGATTGTGCAGGGGGGAGGGAGTTGTTTACCACGTTCGAGTGAGAGAGGGTCTCTCCTGATTATACGTATGTATATATATATATATATATATATATATATATATATATATATATATATATATATATATATATATATATACATATATGATAATATACATAATACACAACCATGGCCCAGATAACGCTGACTGTGTCTGAATGTGTGGTTATATTCACTATATAACCGATGAGGAACTTGAATGAACGAGGTTCTGCCTGTGATCTAGTGATCTACATGCTTCTGCCCCCTTGTGGCAGTGGGCCTGAACTGATTATCGGCCCCTCTTGTTACTACTCAGTCCTGACACTGAAAAGAGAATCGTCTCTTTGGATACGAGTGAATTGTTTTTCAGAGATCATTAATGAGCAAGTAGGCTAAGGGCACCTCACTCTAGGATGCCTACAGCTAGGCCGTAGGAGTTAAACTAGACACCAGATGATCCTGCCATAGTATCATTCACTTTATGGATGTTTTCTATTCAATCACACACACCATGTTTTCAGGCTCGGCTCCATACTCCAATATGCTAAAGACAGCAGTTTTCCTGCCCACACACTCTATCTAACTCACTCTCTCCTTGCCCATCTTACTCTATATCTTCTCTCTCTCTCCTCTCTCCTCTCTCTCTCTCACACTCACTCTCCCCCCCCCCCCTCTCTCACTGTCTCCCCCACTATCTCTCCCCACTCTGTCTCTCTCTCTCTCTCTCTCTCTCTCTCTCTCTCTCTCTCTCTCTCTCTCTCTCTCTCTCTCTCTCTCTCTCTCTCTCTCTCTCTCTCTCTCTCTCTCTATCTCTCTCACACACTCACTCTCTCCCCCCTCTCCCTCCCCTCTCTCTCTGTCTCCCCCAGTATCTCTCCCCCACTCTCTCTCTCTCTCTCTCTCTCTCTCTCTCTCTCTCTCTCTCTCTCTCTCTCTCTCTCTCTCTCTCTCTCTCTCTCTCTCTCTCTCTCTCTCTCTCTCTCTCTCTCTCTCTCTCTCTCTCTCTCTCTATCTCTCTCACACACTCACTCTCTCCCCCCCTCTCCCTCCCCCCCTCTCTCTCTGTCTCCCCCACTATCTCTCCCCCACACTCTCTCTCTCGCCCACTCTCTCACGGTTTATATGGGAGGGAGAAGGTGCCATTTGTTATCATGACCAAGCATGTGTCCGAGGTTCATGGCCGTGGAAAGACAAGGCGCAGTGCACGTGAGGGTGACAGGCGATGAAGACAAGGGCGTGTGGTGTGGAGGATTATGAATGATGAGTCTGAGGATCTTGTGGAGGACGGGGAACAGCTGTCTGGGAGTCGCGCCCCCTGTCGCTGCAGGATGCAGATCGTAATGAGGAGGCACATGAACCATGTGTCTGGGTGTGTGCCTGCGTGTGGGTGTGTCTGTGTGTGTGCTTGTGTCCGTTTGTGTGTTTGTGTGAGTGTGAGTGAGTGTGTGTGTGTGTGTGTGTGTGTGTGTGTGTGTGTGTGTGTGTGTGTGTGGGGCTGCATGTGCATGTGTGGGCGTGTGTGTGTGTGTGTGTGTGTGTGTGTGTGTGTGTGTGTGTGTGTGTGTGTGTGTGTGTGTGTGTGCGTGTGCGCGTGTGTGTGTTCGGATCCGCTACTGTCCTGCATGAAGGTCCCTGCTGTAAACAAACAATCAAACAAACAAACAAAGCTTCCGGAAGCTTCCAGAGTCTCTTCAGGTTTGAGGAGCACAATATTTAACCAGCAAACACACAAGTTCAATCTCATACAACTTTGAAGAAAAGCTAGGCCACCTCTGAATTACCTAGCTAAATAATCCTTAAGCATGTCTTTGAGTGTATGTTCACTAAAGCAAAGTCAATACTTCTAATGAACATAAATAAATATGACATTAAGCTAATACAACACACAAATACAAACTGCAAGATTTCCGACGAACCCAACACCTAGTACAATTTCACGTGGCTGTTCTATGAGGAGAGAGAGAGACCTAAACAATGACAAATAGAGACAGACAGAGAAAGAGAGCTGGTTAGAGAGGGAGACAGGCACAGTGTGTGAGACAAATACAGCGAGAGAGAGAGAGAGAGGGAGAGAGAGAGAAAGACAGAGACATAGACAGAGCCAGAGACAGAGATAGAGGGCCAGAGAGACAGAGATGCCACTGTTCCGTTGATTTATGGGTTGTTTCATAGCAATCTGATCTGTCAGTGTGTAAACTTTGGGTCCTACTTTTAAACCCTTAACTAGAGTGTGTAACAGAGTGTATTTGAACATCATCTAGAGAGAGAATTCACAGTGACAGATCATGTCTGTTCATCCCATGGTGACCAGAGATGGGAATGACTGGGGACAAGCAGCTTGCCTCCTCTCTGATTCTCTGCTAGGGCTGACTCCCACAGTGAAGGGGAACATTATCCTTAAGAAGGAGTTATGTGCTTCTTTATTAACCAATAACCAATGTGTGGATTGTTTCAGGTTTGTATTGAAAGTAGTGTATTGAGTATTGAGTTGTTAACGTAGTCTAGACTTGATGTTGTTGTTCTGAGATCAGGCTAGCAACAGAAGCTTCGCTCTCCAAGGTGCTGAAAGGGTCCTTGTTGTGGGCACTTTAAGGGGTCGTGGTTCCAGATCGGTTTCCGGACCCCCCTTGAGAAAGGCGTCAGTCTGGAAGTGAGACATGTTGATGTTGGTTTCTTCAGATGACAACAATCATCTCACCATTTTCCAAGTTGACCGACTCACGCATGCACACACAGGCACAAACACAGGCATACACACACACACACACACACACACATGCAAGGACACACACTCACATACCATCCCAGACACACACACACACACAAGCCCACAAACGCGCACGGACAGACGCACGCACACACATACTCACGCTAATTGACTCACTCACACTCTCAACTGCACACACACACACACACACACACACACACACACACACACACACACACACACACACACACACACACACACACACACACACACACACACACACACACACACACACACAGACACTCAGACATTCTCTCTCTCTCATGAACACGCACACACACACACAAAATCTAGGGCATAAAAAGTCCCGAAGGCTTTCAGCTACTCTGTTTTTCGCATAATCAGTAGACGGAGAGAGCGAGAGAAAGAGCGAGAGATAGAGAGAGAAAGAGAGAGAGCAAGAGAGAGAAAGAGATAGAGAGACAGAGGGACTGTGACTGCACGATAGAGAGAGACAGAGAGAGAGACAGAGAAATTTGTACGTTTGTTTAAATAAAGGTATAATGGGGAGGGGAATGTGTAAAAGTGGGCGTGTCAGCTCTGTTGGAGGGGAGTTTCAATCAATAACGGCAAACAACAAAGGAAACAATTCCGGTCATTATTGATTACTAACTATACCTAACAGATGAGAGAGATAGAGAGAGACAGACAGGGAAGGAGAGAGAAGGAGAGAGGGAGAGAGAGAGAGAGAGAGAGAGAGAGAGAGAGAGAGAGAGAGAGAGAGAGAGAGAGAGAGAGAGAGAGAGAGAGAGAGAGAGAGAGAGAGTAAGATGGGAAAAGAGAGAGACAACAAGGGAGACAGAGAGAGAGAGAGAGAGAGAGAGTAAGAGAGGGAAGAAGCGAGATGACAAGAGAGACAGAGAGAGTGTAAGAGAGTGAAGGAGGGAGAGAGCAAGAGAGAGAGAGAGAGAGAGTAGGATGACAGAGTAAAGAGAGAGTATGAGGGGGAAGGAGAGAGAGTTAACAGAGAGAGACGTAAGTTTTACTGACGTCCCCACATCTTCTCGACCTCTCGTGTTTTCTAGTCTCCGTGTTTCCACGAGCAGAGCAGCCGTTGGTTGAGCGGGAAAATGCTTTTTCTCCAGAATATCTTGAAGAGGGGACTTCTGAGAGGTAAAAACTGTGTTTTCTGTTTAACATTTTGTTTAGGTCTCCCATCCTAGGCTGTTTTTCCTATAACCAGGGGAACTATTGTATTCCAAATGGATTGTTCTTTTAAAGTCTTCGAAGGCAGTCAAAATGATACCAAGTGATGGAAACTTTTAATTACTTTAATTTTATTGACTCATAATCTCACATTTATCTATATATATAAATTAATATACATAGATACGTGCGACGTTGAGCGGTGGCATTCAGAGCATCTGACAGAGCGGCTGCGTGAGGACTTTGTTTGAGATCAGTGTCATAACACACCAGACGGGGCGTCTCGCCGTATACCGTGTCTGTTTGGACCGCTCACATCCCCGGCGTCACGCGCAGCAGCCGTCGGATTAGTCGTTTCTCCTCGCACATCTAGACTGTGATTTATTTATTTACGCCTGATTTATTCATGAAACCAGGGACGTGTCGCTTTGAAGTGAAGGCGCGCTCCGCCAGCCTGCGTGGAGATGCGGCGGAAGGCGGAACGGGAGGGAAACGGGGACGCTTTGTCAGGGTGTACTGCAGCCCACCGCGTCCTAGATCGCTTTACATCGAGTCTGCTAACTTGTTGAAAAAAAAGTGAAGTTGTGTCAAAACGGTACAGTAGGTGATCCAAAGTTGACAGATCTGCACGAGATTACAATACCGTGTGGTGTCTGCGTGTGTGTGGGCTTGTTGGCAATTTTTGACTTACAGTTAGATGGAGCTATTCAAGGTATTTCTCATCACTACAATAAAGACCATGATCTAATAGAGCAGTGGCAGGATTTCCTCTCTCTCTATAAAATACAACAATAGTAATAGCATGTGGGTGATCTGCCTGTAGATGGAATAAA
>NC_044060.1:10476376-10478876 GCF_902167405.1 Gadus morhua
ACTACATGGGGCTTATCAATGTGGGGTGACCAGACATACAGTTGTATTACAACCAGTGGTCATAGAACCATTTGGGAACCTCTTAAAAACAATGAAAAATGTGCAATTAAGTACTATGATGCAATGTGTGAGTAAAATCTTATGGTGAATGTCATCGCTGACTCACTGGTCAGTAAAATGAGTAGTTGGGAGACAGGGTTAAGAGATATCAAGGGGAGGCATAAAAGGGCAATATCTGCTGTGTGATATAAAATCCTCCACGGTATAATTACTAAAGCAAATAGCCCCAAATTCTACTTTCCACTCCAGACTCTAACCACTAATTAAAACCCTGAGCAGGGATAGCAAGTGCCCAGAACCTAACTATTTCAATCACTGCCTCTGATTGGTTCAAATGGGAGCCAGGTGTCATCTGCCGTATTTATTATTTGAAACAATCCCAAAAAAATGCACACACGCGCACACGCAAGCACTCATGCACACACGCATGCACGCACGCACAGCTCCCTCACATGCATACCCCATTAGATACACAGTCACGTATGGATACTAAACACTGAATTTGATGAATGCAGCTGAGCGTAAATCTCTGTCTATCGTTGCTGAGAATCAACAGGCTGTTCCCTGTCCCTTCAAACCTCCTGCTCCTCTTCTGCATCGTCATCATTATAATAATCATCTTCATCGCACACTTCAGCAGTATTCTCCCCATTATCTCCATCATCCTCCTCGCTGTTACCGTCAACGTGCTCCTCATTCATGTCCTCATCTACTCTGAAGCAGGCCAAGTGTAAAACAGAGATTCAGAGAGAACAGGGTAGAGTAAATAGAAACAAAGGACTAGCTCAAACAGACAGACAAGAACGTAACGTACAACTAGCCAACTAATTTAAATGGATAGGGTGCAAAGAACAACTCATTAACAGAGCAAATTTAAAGGACAACTATAAAGAATAGTATAACCCTAGATAATATAGTGTAGTATAGCCCTAGATAACATGGAGTAGTATAGACCTAGATACCAGAGTATTGTAGCCCTAGATAACATAGAGCAGTATAGCATGACTTCCAGAGGGAGCACAGCATCTGTCTCTGCCATTAGCCTGCTAATGAGGGCGGGGGGAATCTGCAGTGTGAGGCAGGCGGAGCGTTAGCTCAGTCTGATGCTTCATTGTAGCATTCTAACATTTTACCATTTAACCATTAACGCATTAGGGGACTATTTGTTCAACGTTTAAAAGTAAAAATGCTCTTTGTCTTCAGAAGAAGGGATCAAAAAAGAGGAAGTGTTTAGGTCTTGACGTAACTGAAGAGTAAAGGAAAGGTCCATAGGGAGCCATGAATCCATTTCAGTGCTAGTCTATCAGCTGAAGGGTAGTTGGTCTGCCCATACGCCCTAACCAATCTGCTCCTCAATGACTTCTGAAGTCTCTGGAAGTTGTTTTAGATGATAACGATGAAACATTAATTGTATTTGTCTGGTAGCTTCTAAAAAGAATTGTTCACGCACAAAACACTATGGTCAGGGCACTTGGGAATTTGATTTGGAAATAGAAAAATAGCACAAAGAGCACAAAGAAAATAAGCCTCTTGCATTCAATTGAACACACGCACGCGCACAGACACACACACACACACACACACACACACACACACACACACACACACACACACACACACACACACACACACACACAAACACACACACACATTTAAACACACACACACACACACACACACACACACACACACACACACACACACACACACAAACACTCTCACACTTGCATGCAAGCTCACAAAAAAACTCAATCACGCACACATACACACACACACACACCAGACAAACACACACACACACACACACACACACACACACACACACAAACACACACCCACTGATCTAATTTAGACTGGCATACCCTGACATGCCCGTTTCTGTTGCCCCTGAGTATACAGTGTGTGTTTGTGTGTGTTTCTGTTCCATATTAAACACACTTTGAATGCAACACCTTTAATTATTTACCCCCCACACAAACACACACACACACACACACACACACACACACACACACACACACACACACACACACACACACACACACACACACACACACACAAACACACACACACACACACACACACACACACACAAATATACACACACACACACACACCAAACAGTCTATTTCAGCATGAGATTTCAATTAAATTCAATTAGATTGTATAGCCCTTAATCACTGTTACAGTCTCAAAGGGCTTAACAGGCCATATATTTATATAATATAATTTGAATTTAATTTGAATATAAAAGCTTTGCAAAGAACATCTGCATGTGTGCGCGCGCCTGTGTGTATATGTGTTTGTGTGTGTTACTGATGTTTGTGTGCTAGCACAATCATGAGGACATGATGGTTGCAACTGGCACAACAGGGCCCACTGGCAACCGAACCGGCCCTCGAATCACGTTGGTGGACAAGGGGTGACTGTGTGTGTGTGT
>NC_044060.1:10483876-10488876 GCF_902167405.1 Gadus morhua
GTGTGTGTGTGTGTGTGTGTGTGTGTGTGTGTGTGTGTGTGTGTGTGTGTGTGTGTGTGTGTGTGTGTGTGTGTGTTTGTGTTAGAAGCGGTGCGTGGGGTGACCATGGTGGAGCTGGTGAAGAGGGAGGGCAGCACACTGGGGCTCACAATCTCAGGAGGGACTGACAAGGAGGGGAAACCCCGGGTATCCAACCTGCGGCCAGGGGGGCTCGCTGCCAGGTGGGCCGCTGCACACTCGCTCACACACACACACACACACACACACACACACACACACACACACACACACACACACACACACACACACACACACACACACCCATACACACACAGATACACACTCACACACACAAATACGCAGACACACACAAACACATATATACACACATATATGCACAGGGCTCCAGAATGCGACCAAATGGTCGCATTTTGCGACCAAAATGTGAGATTGTGCGACTGAATTTTACAACACCTAACCCTTTTTTATTTTATTTCTTTACACGTTAAACGGGGAAGGGCCGCGTCAATGAATCCGGAATCTGTAGCAGGCCAATGATTGTGAGAAGGATAGGGAATGCCACTAACAGTGGCTAATGTGTGGAGGGGGAGGGTCGTAGAGATTAAATATCGAGCGTAAACGTCTCTGTGAGCAGACTATTGACTCGTTCTTCCGACCTGCGGCTAGTGTGCCGTTGCCAGAGTCCTGCACGGGTCTTATTTGGCAAACCCGCACCCGCCCGCAATACTTAAAACCGCATCCGACCCGTGTTCGGACAGTAGCGCGAATTACATTCCGCACCATTCCGCTATAAATTGATATCGACGCGGTACCGACCCGCACCCGAAGGAAAATCAGACACATTAGATGGTATATCCAGCACCGGAGAAGTCTCGCTCGCAATCGCACAACCCGCGTCCGACCCGCGCTGTTCAGGCGTCCGACCCGACCCGCGTCTGACACAGTACATTCTTTTTAACCCGTTTCATTCAAATTGTTCGGGTCACCCGAACCCGGTCAGAACTTCATGTGCGATAAAGGGCTTTTCACACGGGAGGCGTTTGTCGCGCCTGCTGCATTCTCAATAGAGAGCCGAGCGGGCAGAGAGGAGGCCCAGCTTACCTGACAAGTGGGCGGCGGGCGAAACTGTTGCTTCGATGATCGTCGAACACATGCGCGCACACATGGAAACAGTTGGAATAGATGAGAATCACAATAAAATGTGACACTGAATTTGAAACCGCACATTGTAATTTCTGCATCTATTATCAAAACATGTGTTAGTAATACAGTGAAAATAAAAATGAGAAAACCACATTGGCATGTTGACTTACGGTGTGTGCCCCTAAAATTTCTGGGGCCCCCTAAAATGTTCAGTTAGGGGCCACAGTGCTCCTAGTGAACAAAAGTTTTGAGCCCTGATGCAGTTACACAAACAAACACACACACCCACACACACACACTAAAACACACAAACACACACACATTACACAAAAGGTTCTTAAAGGTGGGTCTAGTAACTCCACATGTGGCTCACGGCATCACTAAGTTATGGAAGCCCTGGTCAAGAGACCCCAATTTTAGCTAAATGTTAACCGTAGCTTACATATTAGCATATTAGCTACATACCTAGAGTTATTTATTTTCGACATATTTTGGACAATTATTTTTCGTTTTTGTGAAGTAACCATGTTGTTCTCCCTCACCAATGCAGGAGTGACCAGCTTAATGTGGGAGACTACATCAAATCGGTGAACGGTATTAACCTGACGAAGCTACGCCACGAAGAGATCATTAGCTTACTGAAGAATGTCGGAGAGAGAGTCCTGCTGGAGGTGGAATATGAACTGCCCCCTACAGGTAAACACCGGTACTGCATTTGTAGTGCTTAAACTCTATCATAGAGCTGGCGATTAATTCCTTTTGCTAGGTGGTACCTGATGCCTTTCCGCAAGACGTTAATTTACCCATAATGGGAATGATCAGTCATCTCTTATGAGGATATAATGTTTTGAAGGAACTAAACGTTGTCATATATGTGATCCAAAGTGCATTATATAAACACAAATGTGTTTAAAAGGAATTTCTAAAGGTTATTTACTGCATAATGAGAAATGTAATAACTGCACTTCCCAGAAACCTTTGAGGTTGTACAGGCTCCAGTTAGCTCGGTAGCCAGAACAGTCCCTCGTAGCTGCACTCATTTGGCCAGCAGTGGTGTTGGAAAATAAATAATAGAATATAACGATAAGAATAGAATAGAAAGAAAGTGAGTATAAATCTCTCATCTCATCTCATCTCATCAATATGACAATATTTACAGATAGACTCATTATACAAAATGGCAACAGATTTGCCAAAAAGAGGATAGCCAACAAAAATAAAGCAAAGGAAAGAAACAAAATAACAAAAGTGTGTGGGTGGCAGATAAAGTTACGTCATTACACCTTCCTAAATTTAGAGTTCAGTCGTGTTTGAAAAACAAAGTGTTGAACAGCCGTAATCGGGTGGTTTGTAGCAGAGCAAAGAGTTGCAGGTGACAACAAGTTCACTAGGGGGCAACGTTAAACACAAAATGTAATCAGGCTCCATTGTGTTGCTGAATGAAGTTGTGCTTTTGTTGCCTCAATTGATCTGCCTCCCATGGCTCTGTCTTTCACACCTCATTAATACCTTATTCATTTTCAACACCCTTCTCTTTTTCTATCTGACCTCATCGCCTCTCCTCTCTCTTCCTCTCTGTCCTGCTCTCTCTCCTTTGCTCTCCCTTCCCCATCACTCTCGCTCGCCCTCTGTCCCTCCCTCATCTACTCTCTCTCCCTCTCTAACACCCCTTTACTCCTCCTTATCTCTCCTTCTCTCTGTCCTCCCTCCTTCTCTTCTTCACCCAACCCCCCTCTGTCTCTCTCTCTCTCCCCATCTCTCCCTCCAATCCTTGCTCTCTCTGTATCTCCCTTTCACCCCCCCCCCCCTCCCCTCACTCCCTGCCTCCCCCTATCTCTCTCCACATTTCGCTCGCTTCCTCTCCCTCTGTCTCTCTCCCAGCCCCAGACAGTTCTACGGGGCTGATCTCCAAGACGATAGACATCTGTTTAAATAAGGAAGGGAACAGCTTTGGATTGGTCCTCAGAGGTTAGAACAATGTGCTGCTTCAGACTCATGTTCCCATGATGCCTTTCAATTTGGATTACACTTGATTGTGGGAAAACAGTCATACCGGACGTTGTTTTGCTTTTTTTCTGAAGGTGGTTCCCATGATGACTGGCATAAGTCCCGTCCCCTTGTGGTGACCTATGTAAGGCCAGGAGGCCCAGCAGACAGGTGATCACACACAAACACACACTCAACACTCGAAACAACTCTCTAGCCTCTTCTTATGCATACTTTTTCTTAATATATTTTTTATATTTTATATTCTTGTGTGTGTGTATACGTGTGTGCCTGGTTGTATGTGTGTTTTTGTCTCTATCTATTTTTTTGTATCTATGTTTGTGTGTGTGTGTGTGTGTGTCTGTGTGTGTGTGTGTGTGTGTGTGTGTGTGTGTGTGTGTGTGTGTGTGTGTGTGTGTGTGTGTGTGTGTGTGTGTGTGTGTGTGTGTGTGTGTGTGTGTGTGTGTCAGAGAGGGGACCCTGCGTCCTGGGGACCGTCTGCTGAACGTGGACGGGGTCCCGCTCCACACCTCCTCCCACTGTGAGGCCCTCAGCTTCCTGTCCCAGTGCGGTCATGAGGCGCTCTTCCAGATAGAGTACGATGTCGCCATCATGGGTGAGCACTCAGTACTGCCTCCAGCTCCACGGGGAATCACCCCCCATCCCCCGCAGTGTTAATGCATTGCTCAGTCGGAACCGAACCCCTGACTCTGGCAGTGGTAATGCCTTGATCTACCAGTCGGAACCGAACCCCTAACCTTGGCTGTGGTAATGCCTTGAACTACCAGTGGGAATCAAACCCCTGACTCAGGCAGAATTCATAATATTAATAATACTAATAATATGTTTGTTTGTATAGCACTTTTCCAAAGCAGGTTACAAAGTTATTTAAAGATCAGCAGAATAAAAACACCTAGCTAGAATGTGACAGCCAGTGCATACAAATACCAAAATAATACAGTATGTATAGGATAAAACCATAACACAGTGAAAGCCATTTTGTAAAGTTGCTTCTTAAGGAGCAATATAAAATGGGGGACAGACTCGGCTAGCCTGATCTCCTAATGCCATGCGCTACCAGTGGGACTTCAAAACCCTCACCTTGGCAGTTTTACTGCCTCGCTCTATCAATGGGAATCCCAACCCTAACCTTTTAAAAACACCCGATCCTGCTAATATAGACAAGGGGTGTCTATATGCTGTGTGTAGGGTATTGCATTGTTGTTTCTATCGTGATAATAAATAATAAACATTTACACATTGACCTTCTCTACCAATCAGACACTGTGAACAATGCCTCCGGTCCGCTATTGGTGGAGATTGCCAAATCGCTCGGGGCAACGCTGGGCATCACTCTGACATCAGCCACTCACAGAAACAAGCAGGTCATCATCATCGACCGCATCAAGCCTGCCAGCGTGGTTGACAGGTAGGCCTACCCAGAGCAAGGTTACTGTCCACATGTTAGGTCAGTCGGTCCATATTTGTAGGTCATAAAACAATTATATAATCACGTTGTTTTACGCTTTAACGTAGCAAAGCCAGCGGCTACAGATGTAGCAGGGCGTTATTATTTAGTTTACTTAGTATAGGACGCAAGTCTGCATTTAGCACAGAAACTGAATTTTGCGTCTGTCCAAATACGTTGATGTGCTTTGGGTAATATTGCGTAGGTAAGGTTAATCTATGTGTTCAAGGAACATAACTCACTTATGAGTGAATCCACAATTGATTTATTTTAGATTACAGAGGAAATAAGAAGCATATTTTCATCGATACAGCACAAGAAAGAAGCCATGTAAACAGCAAGGGTCCCAGCTTTGATCCCTGGGGAACCTCAATATTAACAC
>NC_044060.1:10491376-10531376 GCF_902167405.1 Gadus morhua
GAGAGAGAGAGAGAGAGAGAGAGAGAGAGAGACAGAGAGAGAGAGAGAGAGAGAGAGAGAGAGAGAGAGAGAGAGAGAGAGAGAGAGGGGGGGGAGGGAAATTAGAACGTGTGAGTGGATAAGAGTGCAGTGTCGAACTGAGGAGAGAGGGAGGAGGAGGAGGAGGAGGTAGAGGAAGGGATTGAGGAAGGGAAAATGTTAAGGCGGGTTTGGAGCTGCTAGTCTGAAAAGGATGGATGAAAGAGAGAAAGGAGGAGAGAGAGAGAGAGAGTGAGAGAGAAAACCGAGAGCGAGAAGAGGATGACAGGTAGTTGTGGTCTCTTTAAAGCAAAAATAGCTTCCAGCTCTTCCTCCTTTATCCTGTCCTGTCTTCCTTTCAGTCTCATTTCACCCCCCTCTCAACTTCTCTTCTCCTCCCCTTCATTGCCACAGAAAGATGATAAATTATTAATTAATGAATACATTTACTGTCTGATTCATTTATGTGGTTATGAAGAAATGTGTGTGTCTGTGGATTTTAATTGATCATCAATGACTCACAGATCGGGATTGTAAGTTTATATTTAACTTTTACTTGTATAGAGAGTGGCGAAGTTTCGCCCCTTACGGTAGACCCCATGGACCTATGAGATCGTAAAATATGAATGATTTTCAATGGAGAGAAAGTAATTACTTTCTGGACCCAGTCATTATATGCGCTGGATTACACATATGTTGTTTGTGGATTTAAATGATAATTTTTCATGCAAAGAAAACTAGCCGAGTTGTGAACTACAGCTCTTCGCTGCGCTTGACGCGAATGATATACGTCACCACCCGCACTTGGAACTCCGGTACAGACATGGCGATCTCCCTGCTCCACTTCACCGCTTTTCTCCAAAGGGAGGATAGAAGCATTGAAAGAGGTGAAAACCATTATGAGTCGGGGCACGTGGAGAGTTTCAGTTAAGCCGATGGGGAGAATGTCAGTCTGTCCACGCCAGTCGCAGGGAGCGTGACGTCACATACGAGACATGTAGTCTTTCTCATTGTGTTTTCTCTACAGCCCTTAACTGAACCACTGCACAATAAACGGTCCACCGGGGCATGTAAAGAATGGGACCAGAAAATAATTACTTTCTCTCCATTGAAACCCATTTATTTTCTGTTTTCTTTTGTCTACCGGAAGGGGCGGGACTTCGCACTCTATTACTCCAGGATTAGTAAAAAACGAAAACACATCTGCTTACATCGTGTGTGTGTGTGTGTGTGTGTGTGTGTGTGTGTGTGCGTGTGTGTGTGTGTGTGTGTGTGTGTTCATGTGTGCTTGTGTGTGTGTGTGTGTGTGTGTGTGTGTGTGTGTGTGTGTGTGTGTGTGTGTGTGTGTGTGTGTGTGTGTGTGTTTGTGTGCATGTGTTTGTGTTTTAGTGAAGGTCCAAAAGTCGGACCACCCCCACTCCTGGGATGCCTGTCTGACCTTCGGCCAAACCCCCAACTCCACCCTCTGTAACACAAGCTCCGCCCTCCACAAGTGCTGGACCGCCTCCAACAACAACACCATCAGCAGCCTGGACTACTGCAAATGTAATCACTGCTTGACGTCATAATGATGTCACAATGACGACATAACGAAGGCAGGGTCGTCAGGTCCTGATGAAGGCATTATGATGTTGTGGCCATGACATAATGATTCCTGATGGTGCCATGCTGTCATGATGATGTCATGATAAGCGCATGATGACATCATAACGTTGACGGTAATATGTCTTAATGAGGACATGAGGACATGAGACCACGTGGACGACAAAATTGCAAGGGTGTCATTGTTACGGCATGATTATGTCATGAGGATATTGTCATGAGGATGTCATTATGTGTACCATCAGATCTCCAACGAAATCGAGATACAAAGATCACTGGATAAAGCTGTGAGCGAGCATACTAATGCTAAAAGAGATCACCTTTAGCATTAGGAAGCTAACAACAGTGAACAGTGGCATCCAAACAGTGGCATCCAAATCTGACTAATCTTATGAAAGGGAAAGCATACAGACATAGCATAACCACGGCATCAACACAACACAGTGAAAGGGTGAATTTATATGATAGCTCTACATCTTATCTTTCACATTTTTTCCATCAGTGATGTCTTATTTCTGCAGCTGTCTATTGATATGCTTTGATGAAAGGCTATTTTTACTCATTCAGCGGTTTAGGCATATATTAATAATGTCCTGGTTCCACAAACGGTGCTGTTCATCAAAGTATTTTCATAATTTTCAACAGCCTCTCCCTCTCCCAATATCCCACTGTTATTCTCTCTCTCTCCTCCTTCCCTCTATCTCCCTCTCTCCCTCTCCCTCTCTCTCTCTCTCTCTCTCTCTAGCTCTGGTCTCTGCTAGTTTCTCTCCAAGCTCGACCTCCACGTCCGGCCCGAGCAGTCAGAGCTCCAGCACACTGCCCAGGACCACAGTTCCCATGAGCCCCCGAAACTCGCTGCTGAAACGACGACAGAGGAAGAAGGAGCACAAGAGCTCCTGTAAGCCCAACGCTCACTCAAACCCTATTATAAGGATTATTTCTACCTTATAATGATGTGATGCATAGTATTGTTTTCTAAGTTATGTATATGAAACATAAACAACTGATATTAAAGGTACTCATATAAGTATTAGTAGTACTGCTATTTTTACGAATTCATTTATTCATAAAATTGTACAGTGTGTGTGTGTGTGTGTGTGTGTGTGTGTGTGTGTGTGTGTGTGTGTGTGTGTGTGTGTGTGTGTGTGTGAATATGTGTGTGTGTCTCTCTCTATTCATCTCCCATGTTCTCCCCCTCCCTCTCCCCCTCCAGTGTCCCTGGCCTCCAGCTCGGTGGGCCCGGGGGGGCAGGTGGTCCACGTGGAGACGGGGGAGGTGGTCCTGATGGGGGACCCCCTCAACGGCTTCGGGGTCCAGCTGCAGGGGGGCATCTTCGCTACGGAAACGCTCTCGGCCCCCCCGCTCATACGCTTCATAGAGCCAGACAGCCCCGCGGAGAGGTACACACAACCTCACACACACACACACACACAGGTGCAGACGCACTCATACTCTATTGACACACAAATGTACGCACACACACAAACACACACACACACACACACACTCACACAATGAACGACACCGCAGGGAGAATATTGACAGAGCTCTGATGGTTATCTTATCCTTGTGAATTATACAAGGACAATTAAACCAGCTATGTGCAGGTGTTTGTGTGTGTGCAGGTGTTTGTGTGTGAATGTGTGTTTGTGTGCTGCGTATAATGTAATGGGAAGTGTGTGTGGGCAATCTGTGTCCTAACGAGAATGATGTGTAGGATGCATCTGTTTTTTCTGTGTGTAATATAATGAAGAGTGCATGTATGTTGTAAGTGTGCATGTGTCTCTGCACGCATGTGTATGTGTTTCACTGCTTTAGCCGTGGTCCAAAGTGTTTGTGTGTGTGTGTGTGTGTGTGTGTGTGTGTGTGTGTGTGTGTGTGTGTGTGTGTGTGTGTGTGTGTGTGTGTGCGTGCGTGCGTGTGTTTGTGTGTCGGTCTCATAGTGTTAGCCGCGGTGCTAAGTGCTGTGTCTCTGTAGCCTGCAGCTGCACTCTGTCCTCCATTAGTGCCCACGCTAACAACGCTAATTAGTTTCTCCCACACGATGGTGTAGGGTGGGGGGGGGAGGTGAGCAGCCTCCTGATGGAATTTAAATAAGCCCCTTAACTCTTCCAGAACCCCCCCATCCGCACGCGCACACACACTTACCCTGGCTTCCCCAAATACCAGATACTGCTCTTTAAACTCACTCAGACACAGTTGTTCTGAAAAGAGGTGCTGCTTAGTGTATTAACACTGCAGGATAGACGGATAGCGAGAGAGAGTGATTGGAGACGGAGAGGAATATAGTAAGAAAGAGATGGAAAAAGAGAGAGAGAGGGAGCGACAGACAGACAGAGGGAGAGAGAGTGCGATAGAGAGAACCAGAGAGACAGAAAGACAGAGAGAGAGAGAGAGGTCCACTTCATCTACAGATCATAATGATGAAGTCTGACAAGACATTAATGCAGCCCCATCAACCCATTAACTCACACTGAAGTGGAGGTGTGTGTGTGTGTGTGTGTGTGTGTGTGTGTGTGTGTGTGTGTGTGTGTGTGTGTGTGTGTGTGTGTGTGTGTGTGTGTGTGTGTGTGTGTGTGTAAGATTAAGACTTGTTGCTGAGCAATGAGCTGCATAATTGGTATGTGTATAAGGGTGTGTGTGTGTGTGTGTGTGTGTGTGTGTGTGTGTGAGTGTGTGTGTGTGTGTGTTTAATTTGGAACAAAAACACACACACGTAGTTTACTCAGTGGCAAAAGAAACGTGCATGTCAGAGTATGCCAGTTTAGATTAGATCAGTGTGTGTGTGTGTGTGTGTGTGTGTGTGTGTGTGTGTGTGTGTGTGTGTGTGTGTGTGTGTGTGTGTGTGTGTGCGCGTGTGTTGCGTATGAACAAGAATAATCAAAGGAGAAATAAGTAACCTGTGGTGATATCTTTCAGAAAATACATGTCTTAATGAATGTAATGGAAAGATATTAACTATAGTACAAACATTATTAAAAGGCCCCAATTCACCCTATAGAGATGTACATTAGATTTACCTTTGTGACATCAGGAGCGGGAGGTTCCACCCAGATGTATGATGGATTGATCTCCCAATCATACATCTGGGTGGACACATGTAATGTTACCTGCCAGTCGAACAAGGGGCCTTTTAACCACACAAGACCAACTTTTGTTGTCTTTTGGTGACTAACGAGTACCATGGTTGCACTTCCGGTAGGTGTGGCCTCCTACAGGTGGGGGACCGCCTCCTGTCAATCAATGGGATTGCAACAGAGGACGGAACGTTGGAGGAAGCCAATCAGCTGCTCCGAGACGCGGCACTGACCAATCGGGTGGCCCTGGAGATAGAGTTTGACGTGGCAGGTGGGAGTTGCTTTTCAAACAAAATGGGAAATTCTCAACTGTTCTCTTCCAACACTATTCTTTTTTTTTTAAATGTCGACTTCCTCTTTTTCCCTTGTCTTCAACCCACCTTTCCTTCTGAGAAAGAGAAATAGTAAACATGTTCAACTGTTTTAGTTTGGTTTAACAAGAGAGTGAGAGAATGAGAAAGACCCCCAGAGCAAGAGAAAGAAAGAGTTGAAAAAAAATCAAAAACAATCAAAACAACCAGAAGCAGAGCAATACTGATTATTAAAAGGCTGCCATTTTGGTGCTCCTATTTTATCCTCATGTGTGAGGGTGATTAGTCCTTACAAGCTACTTGTGCCATCACAAGGGACAGTACCTTCTAATGCTAATGCCTGCTCAACGTGCTATGCTTGTGGAGATTTGCTCATGCTAACTCCAATCATTTTACTAGCGGATTTATCAATGCTATACCATTAGTGACGTGCTAATATTAGCTCCAAATGGACATACAGTAAGTTAGTTGCTAATGCAAGATCTACTGGCTATACCAGTACTTAGGTGCTAATGATGGCTCTAAAGGTTATGCTTGTGGTGATGGGTTGACATGCTAATGCTAAGTCTTACTATACGTCTCTCAGTTGGGGGCCTGATGTTAAGTAGATGCTGCCATCACACTGGAGCCCTGGCTGTCAGCTACATGAAGCTAAACTAAACCCGAGGCTTAAATTAAATACAAGAAAATAAAGGAACAAAGTTGGGAGTTAAATCGCAATGGGTGGAAACATCCAATGAACCAAGATTAGTTTTACCGCAGAAATGATGGGGTAAAATGTAGGCACTAGCAGAATTAGTTTTAAAAGCAAATAAAACAAAACCATTTATTTGAAGGGATTAGGCTACCGCTGTGTTTGCATGAGCGGCATCAAAACTAAGTACAAAGCAATAAGTATAACAGAATGTTTCTCCTGTGTCTGTCCATATATCACTTTGTATATATAATGTGTGTATGTAAATGTGTGTTTGTTTGTATAGAGTCTGTGGTGCCTAGCAGCGGTACTTTCCATGTTAAGCTACCCAAGAAAAGAGGAGTGGAGCTGGGCCTCACAATAAGTGGTAAAACACCATACACCACGCGCGCGCGCACGCACATACAGATACACACACACACACACACACACACACACACACACACACACACACACACACACAGTTGGCTATATATACAACCATAAAACATTAACATTTCAACCCATCCTGCCAACATCTGCAGGCTCTTACTTTGAAAGATGGAAACAGATTCCTGACAAAAACTTTTTTTTTTGTAAATGCAGAGCCATACTTAGGATAGTCAGACAGCATCAGAAGTCTATTAATATGATTCAGTTCAGTCAGCATGTTATTTTCATAAACCACACAAACAGCCGAATATTGTCATCCATGTATACCATCCAAAGAAATAAAAGCATGCGCTCAGAGTAGAGAGACCCTTTAAGAAGGGTAGCATTTTAAGTTATGGAGCAATACTATGAACAGGTTGACCGAACGTGGTACACACACTCATGGAAAACTGTCGTATTTTTGCCTTAAAAACTATCTTCAAACAACCAGAACAAACTTTTATGGTATCATTTATATTTGTTGAATTCACTCAAATCCATTATCTCATCAGGGGGATTTTCGTTGGAAACATTCCATCGACAAAAACCCAAACACCCTCTTTTCGTAATGAGTAGTAGTAACATGGCGTCCCCTAGTGGATGTCTTTGGTAGTTGACTGAGGATCCGTTATGCGGCACGTCCATAGCCCTTCAGTTAAATAAGGGTTGGGTAATGTATTGTATACACCACGGTCCGGGACAGTGCAATATAATAAATATAACAGCGTATAGTACAGCATTTCAAGCAGTATCTAAATAAAAAGTTACACGCACACGCCCCAAAGACTCAGGAAGTCCAATATTGAAGGAACAATGACATGTCATTGCTTCAGAACCAAGTTTCCAAATCATTCCGATTTTATCCCAAGGACAAATCAAAGTGACATTCCTGCAACTCAAATAAAATCCTCTACAAACCCAGCAAATCAGAGAAATAAAGTCTGCATTTCTAGGAAAAAATCAAGAGAAAGTTGCTTGGTCTAAGAATTTTCTACAAGCTCAAATGTGGACCAGTATATTGTTGATGGTGCATTGTGTATTATCAAGTGCCATCTAGCAAAACAGACTTGCAGAAGTGGAATATGTAATTTTCCAAAGTATGTTTTAATTAGTGTGTAATCCGATGAAAATAACGGTGACTTGTAACCTGACAGAGACCCCTTATATCTGAATAGGGAGCCTGTCCTCTTCCACCGAGCCCACTATTTCTGCGAACCTCATTTCGGCTCCAATTTCAAGCACGTATGATATTATTTAGCCCTGCCTTGTCTTACATGTAGTGTTTGATATGTATGACAAAGATAGATACCATATTCTGAATTGGTCTATTTGATTTATTCACAGGGTATAGCAGTCAAATTTTCATGGTGCGACTACAATTTGTTATTTTCTCACAAAAAATAATTCACGGCATAATAAGTCCTATTCAGCTCCATGAATTATATGTTAAATTACCTTTCGTCAAAACTATGACCTGTAGTCCTACAGACCAAAGAACATTTGTAAGATTAATTAATCCATCAGGGATACTCATTACTTGACTTCTCGAGGCAGTCGTAGGCATTGACACAAGCAGGCCAGTAGAGGCCCCCGTAGTCTTTGAAAGGGATGGCTGGACTAACCCTCTGTCTAAATGGCTATGGGCTGGTGGGAGTATTCAGTTGGTTGCACTTTGCACCCTCACCACTAGATGTTTCCAAGTCCATCACACTGGGGCTCCAATTAAATGAGGATTGTGACGATTGCACGATACACATTTTCTTTACACTTTTCTATTATGCAAAAAAAAAATCCACCTTCGGAAATATTCATTGTAACACTTAATTTAATTATTGTACAGATACTTTTCTGATCCCAAAATTATACATAAATTGAAGAATGGCCGCTGAGATGTAGACCAGCACTTTATCGATGCTTTGAAACAGCTCAACATTCAGGTTTAATGATTCAATAAAAATAAATATAACGAATGATCGATTTACAACATTTAATCCTGCTCCAACAAAAAATTCCTGCTACATTAAGCAGAATCACATTTCAAATTCTTAGTCATTAACCAGCTCAATCATTCAACAGCTTTCATTATTATCGTTAGTACTAAGGTGAGGTCTTTCTGAAAGTAACTCACCATGCAGTTGGTTTAAGACACGCTCAAACACGAAAGACATGAAGACAAACAAAAAGCACAAACTGATGAATCAACTCGCATCCAGAAGGATCAGCCCACACACAATTAATGAAATAATGAATTTAAATGAAATAAATTCCTCATAGAATAAATTAGGAAATCATTCAGTTAGCTGTGTTGAGTAGAGCAGAAAGCAAATCCCAGCCATAACTCAAGGAGGTTGACCAAAGCGGTCACCCTCCTTCTCGATTGTTGAGTAACATTACCTGTAAGACATGAAAAATATCGTCTCCATTATAATCAGAATGTTTATGATCATTTGTATCATAATAACACAACAAGGAGCCATACCTCAGAGACTGTCGGGAGTCTGATTGGGAGAGGGGGGAAGGTCTACTTAACAACTATCTGATGATAACGTTCACCTGTGTGAGCATAGAGGAGCGCTTCATTCGTGCCACGGGCTGTCCAAAACGCTGCATTAATATATGGGTTGGTGAATTGTCGACTGCACAGAGAGGCAGTTAATTTGGTCGCTGTAGAGATAATGACAGCACTGCGCTTGTTATTCAGAGGTGTAAAAGCAAGGATGATACTTTGAGATTATTTTAAACAATTTAATGGTTTTTGAGTGCATTTAAAAGCTGAAAAGAGGGAACATCTCAACATTCATGTAATTTATTAAGGTTATCCAATCTATACAGGGACAAATTTTACACATTCAAAGGCTGCCTTCGGAAGAGGATGAATTATCAGGACCAAAATTAAAGTATCTTGGCTTGACATCTACTAGATCCAAACAAAAGCATTATTGAATTTATTGAATAATTATGAAGCAGTTTGAGTGGCCGCTGGTCTGAAAAGCGCCTCACATGCAGTCCATTTACCATCTACCTAATTGGACATAAATCTGAAATCCAAACATGAAAGATGAGATAAGATAATGTATGAATCCCAAACAGGAATTAGACTCTGATAAATAGAAAGTAGAAATATTATAAATATTATAAGATAAGTAGAAATATTATAAATATTAAAATGACACAAAAAGGCAGGTTTAGTGTGAAAGCAAAGTGATATTTTGCGGGTCCTTCTACCAGGAGAGTCACTACAGAGTTTTAACTGGTGGGATAGTATGAATGTTGAATGTTACGCTTCCTTACGAAAAACATATGTTTCTAAGTTTATAAACAATGATCGGAATTGTTGTTGTTGCTTATGGTGATGTCATTGCCTCTTCAGCCAGTAAGAAGCCAGGAGAGCCCCTCATCATCTCTGACATCAAGAAGGCCAGCATGGCTCACAGGTATCTGCTCTACTCTATCCTACTATGGTTACGATGTTATTTTTTACTAAACTCTCTCTCTCTCTCTCTCTCTCTCTCTCTCTCTCTCTCTCTCTCTTTCTCTCTCTCTCTCTCTCTCTCTCTCTCTCACTCTCTCGTTCATTCTTCCTCTTTGTCTATTAAATCAAATTCAATAGAGCTTCCCTGGCATGGACAATACGATGTGCATTGCCAAAGCAGTTTAAAAATCCAACAAAAGAAAGATAACAATATTGGCCATGTTAAATGTGTTGGTATCGCTCTCCCCCTCTCTCTCTCTCTTCCTCCGTAAAATCCCACCCCTCTCTTGCTCACCCACTCTACCTCCCCTATCCCTCACCCCCCTTTCCTCACCCTCTCTCCAATTCAACTAAATTGACAATTAATTTTATTGGCAGGATATGTTTTGCAAAAGCTTGTTTTATTGAATAAGCCTGTGTCCCCCAGTAGGACACACGCTGTGAGAGGTGTCCCGTGTGAAGGGCACTGTTCAGCCCTGTGTCCCCCCAGTAGGACACACACTGTGAAAGGTGTCCCGTGTGAAGGGTGCTCTATAACCCTGTGTCCCCCCAGCAGGACACACACTGTGAGAGGTGTCCCGTGTGAAGGGCACTGTTCAGCCCTGTGTCCCCCAGTAGGACACACACTGTGAGAGGTGTCCCGTGTGAAGGTTGCTCTATAACCCTGTGTCCCCCTATAGGACGGGTACCCTGGAGCCCGGGGACAAGCTGCTGGCCATCGACAGCGTGCGGCTGGAGAGCTGCTCCCGGGAGGAGGCGGAGCATATCCTGCAGCAGTGCGAGGACCTCGTAAAGCTCAAGATACGCAAGGACGAGGACAACTCAGGTACAGCCGCCGGAGCCTGCACCCAGGGAGTGTCTGTGTGTGTGTGTGTGTATGTGTGTGTGTGTGTGTGTGTGTGTGTGTGTTTGTTTTATACTTCAAAACACCCACAAACATGCCTGTTCACCGCACTTCCCCCCCGGCTGTTCTGTGTGTGTGTGTGTGTGTGTGTGTGTGTGTGTGTGTGTGTGTGTGTGTGTGTGTGTGTGTGTGTGTGTGTTTTGTACTAACAGGGCGTGTAACCACTACTTATTGAGTAATGAAAACGCCTAGTTTTGTGAGACCATCCAGATATTCATCAGTCTTTGGCCTGGAAGCACCTTGATTTCCCAATATTGGCGCAGCCATGTGTAATTCCGAAACTTGTTGACGAGAGCAGGAGCTGGCTTCAATCTGGCCAAATCCCGTTGGAAGCAAAGCAGAAACAGATTCTGCTCGGGGAAAAGCCTTCCGTGCAGATGTCTGTTGATGTTTTTATAATAGTTATTCAGAGTGTTCCCAAAAAGTAGTTTGATCGCTTCGTAGATTGCTTGACTTTTCTCTGTGGAGTACCTTGTTAGCCATGACCTCAAACTCCCTCCCCGGAGCATTGCATCATATCATTTTTTTGCTTTTTTGGAAGAGGCTTTCAGCAACCTCAAGGTATCGCACCATGTTTTGATGATGCTATGGACTGCAATGTTGCAATCCATTTTCATGATGATTTATTTTATGTTTTAATTGGCGACTTAAGAAGCTACTATTGGAAGATGTTATGATGGGTGCTCTAACCTACCGGTTACTACAGGTCACTTGGGTTGACGTAGCTGGAGAGTTATATAACGGCTTGTCATGGCGAATCAACAACACACCTGGAGGTGAAATATAATCAGTTTTCAACACCCCATACGACCACTGGGGGGCAGTGTTTCCTAAGGATATCTCAGAAAAACACAAACACACACTCACAGGCACCTCTGTGGAGACTTGCAATGATTCATGGTGACACAGCACTGGGATGCCTGTTGTCATGGAAACCATATCCAACGTTTCTTTCATGACCTACTTTCTGAAAAAAGAGTGGTCTTGGATAGGTATGTGTGTGTACATCACAGTATATTTCTGCTATGTCGACGTCAGGCAGTTCCTATTATTATAATGTAGCAATGACATGACAATAACAGTGTAATGTGTTTTTATGCATGACTGTGTACAAATGTATGTCCCAGAAAAATACGTACGGTACTGGGTATTTATGTGTTTGCGTTAAGTATGTCCTACTCTGTGTATTATTACATGTTTGTGTTCTTCAAGACACCTAATACAGTAGTTTAACATACAATAGATGGATGTTAAACTACTGTATTAAGGAGTTTTCCGTGTGTTTGTGTGTGCTGCCAGATGAGCAGGAGACGTCGGGCAGCATCGTGTACACGGTGGAGCTGAAGCGGTATGGAGGGCCTCTGGGCATCACCATCTCAGGCACCGAGGAGCCCTTTGACCCCATCACCATCTCTGGTCTGACCAGGAGGGGCCTGGCCGAGAGGTACACATACACTAGCACACATACACACACACAAACACACTCACACACACCCTAGCACACACTCACACACACACACATACCTACACACTCACACGCACGCACGCACGCACGCACGCACGCACACACACACACACACACACGCGCACATAAACACACACACACACTCTCACACTCATTTTAGACTGGGCTTCAATCTGGAGCCACTAGACGATCTTTCTTTAGCCTCTCTCCATCCGCTCTTCATCTTCTCCTCACCAGCCCTTCATCCGCTATTCATCCTCTCTTCATCCTCTCTTCACCTGCTCTTCATCCTTTCTTCATACTCTCGTCATCCGCTCTTCATCCTCTCTTCATCCTCTCTTCATCCGCTCTTCCTCCTCTCCTCCTCCTCTCTTCATCCGCTCTTCATCCTCTCTTTATCCTCTCTTCATCCGCTCTTCATCCTCTCTTCATCCTCTCTTCATCCTCTCTTCATCCACTCTTCCTCCTCTCCTCATCCTCTCTTCATCCGCTCTTCATCCTATCTTCATCCACTCTTCCTCCTCTCCTCATCCTCTCTTCATCCGCTCTTTATCCTCTCTTTATCCGCTCTTCATCCTCTCTTCACCCGCTCTTCAAGCTCTCTTCAACTAATCTTCGTCCTCTCATCAGGTGCCCTCCATGCTCTCTACCTCCTCGCTGCTCCCACTCTTCGTCCTCCATTCCTCACTACACACAGTCCCCACAGACCCCACAGCCCCAACATTAACCTATCTGTTGAGTAAAGGGGCAAAGCTTTCTTAGTGAATATGTTGAATTGGCATCAGTCAATGTTGTATTGTTCGGCCAACATTCCTTAGTTGGGTGTTGGTGTTTTATGGAGCAGTGTGCAAGATCTGTAGCATTGCAGCTGCTCTAAAGGTCAGGCCTCGCCTATCGCAAATAGTGGCAAGGAGCTATTGTTCCAGAAATAGCATCAATGTTTCACCAATCCCAGGTGTTCTAACAAAAATGGCGGGCCTGTTTGACCAACCCCAGGTGCTGCCACATAAGTATCACGCCTGTTTGACCGATCACAAGTGTCGCAAGAACAGCATCAAGCATGTTTGCTCTAATTAGAAGCAAGACAGCAGTCGTCTCAAGCCAGTTGTCAATAACCAACAAGAAGAGATAGAACTTTAGCATTATGCTAAGAGCCAGCTCAGCATATCAGAAGAGATGTAACATGGGCCTTATGCTAACTGCTATCTGAGCTATCTGCTCAGCTATACAAAGGCCAAGTTACAACCATGACAAGTTAGTTGAACGTTTTAACAGGCACATTCAGTCGAACCAAACACCAGTAGTATTAATAGAGCATCTAGCCACTGTGCTATTGCAGGTCTCCCTCCACCTGGCTTCCCACACATGGTGGAGGGATATAAGCCATGTGATGAGGCTTTACACTGAGCCCAAGCACAGCATTAGGATTATCCCCACTCTAATATCTAGGGCGACGGCGGCTTCATTACTTTGGCCTGATTAGGGGGACAAATGTATTTATCAAATACATGCCTCCAAACATGTCTGATACTCGCCTCAAAGTATATTAATTACACACCTGAAAATATATCAAATTCAAATGAGGAGTATGAAAACTACTCATAATCCACGTTTGTTAACATTGGACACATTAAGTGTGATAGTTGAATTTAATGTTTCTCTTTAAATAGAATAACTGCTTAGGAATACTAACAAAACAATACAATGCAAAATGCTAACAACTGCTAGTACATCTGCTCATTCAAGTGATAACACTTGCCCACAGATTCTAAGTTTTTCTGCATGTAGATACATTTTATAACACAGTTTAATCCAATGTCAGTCCATTACTGGATTAGAGAGAGAGGAGAGAGGGAGAGGGATAGGGTGAGAGAGAGAGAGAGAGAGAGAGAGAGAGAGAGAGAGAGAGAGAGAGAGAGAGAGAGAGAGAGAGAGAGAGAGAGAGAGAGAGAGAGAGAGAGAGCGAGAGCTTGGGACAACTGTTATAGGAAAATTACAAGGACACACAAAATGCTCACACAAACATTGACTCACAGACCACAGTGCCAAATGTTGTTGCTATCAGCAGTGTCACCAGTACATTTTTCATCAAGTACATGCATGCTGTAGTGTATGTGTCTGTGTTTGGCCCATTAGGTGTGTGTGTGTGTGTGTGTGTGTGTGTGTGTGTGTGTGTGTGTGTGTGTGCGTGCGTGCGTTTATGCGTGTGCGTGTTTGACTGGGAAAGCAGTAGTGTAAGTGTGCGTGCATGTCTGTGGTGTGCATGGCAGTTATGCAGGTGTGTGTTTGTGTGTGTGTGCGTGTGTGCCTGGGCATGTAGGTGTATAAGTGCGTGCATGTCTGTGGTGTGCATGACAGTTATGCAGTTGTGTGTGTGTGTGTGCGTGTCGGGGGGAAGTGAGTGTGATTGATGATAAGATTACGAGTAAACTTTAACCCAGTTGGCAAGTTCCTCAACGCATTTGTTCAACAAAACAAAGGGGTTTACATAGCACCCAAACTAGACCTTTCGTTTAGTTAGTCTAGGGTTGGCTGCAAACCGGGTTGACTGCTGTGGTTTTTAACCTGGTTAGCATCCTCCCAGAGAAGCATCGGGCCCGTCGCCCGTGAAGATGACGCTGGTGTTCTGCTGGTTAGCATGAACCTAGCAACCAGTCCAACAAAGGCATCAAAACAAAGTACAGGATGTTCCTTACACCATGTGCCGAGCAAGCCCCTGCCTATACATGCATGGACGCCCACACACACACTCAGACACACACAAACACAATGGTGGTATTATATGTGATTCACACAAGTGAATGGATAACTGTGGTATGTTTCATTACATGTGTGTATGTATGTTTGTGCGTGCGTGCGTGCGTGTGTGTGTGTGTGTGTGCAGGACGGGGGCTATCCATGTGGGAGATCGTATCCTGGCCATCAACAGTGTGAGTCTGAAGGGGAAGCCGCTGAGCGAGGCCATCCACCTGCTGCAGATGGCCGGGGAGACGGTCACCTTGAAGATCAAGAAACAGCTGGACAGTGAGTTCACAACACTCACATTCATGTCCATATTTGACCTAGATCCAGAACAGGTGCTCCTTACTGATTCTTGTAGGAATATATATATATATATATATATATATATATATATATATATATATATATATATATATATATATATATATATATTTATACTTTTATTTAGTCACCACAATCCAACAAAAGTACATATGTATATATATATATATGTATATATATATATATATATATATATATATATATATATATTTATATATATTCCTACAAGAATCAGTAAGGAGCACCTGTTCTGGATCTAGGTCAAATATGGACGTGAATGTGATTCTCATCCCAATTGGATTTATGTACTTTTGTATGATTGATTTGACAGAATAAAAGTTATTCTCCGTACAAGCATCTTTCCGCCTAAGAGCTACTCTGATATCGACTGTACAGTCCCTTTTAACTCTTTGAATCTGCCTTGCCGGTGAGTTTCATCAGGTAAAAGCTTCTGCTCAATGATTCCACGTAGATGTAGGATCTATAAATATGAACACGCTCCCTACGTTTCCCAGACGGAGAGGAGAGGAAGGGGGAGGAGGGGGAGGAGGGGGAAGAGTCCATGGAGAACGACCTCAGTGACCCTGAGGACGATTTGACAGACAGCCAGCAGACCAATCAGCTGTCAGAGCTCTACTCCACCACCATCCCCAGTGTGGACTCCGCCCTGGAGTCCTGGGACGGCTCCGGGCTGGACGCCGGCTACGGCAGCCAGGGTAGGACACACACGTAAAGGTCAAAGGTCACCCAAGCATTGTCATTAAAGTGTAATAGAACCCCAATTCGAAACACTGAGATTTAGGAGAAGAAATGCGGCAAGAGTTCTCGGAAGTTGACATGTTTTCACCATGGTTATGACCCACTTCAACTTTAGAATACTTTATTGAAGATTAGTAGCATGCATTTTTGATTATGAGCGCTATATGGAGCAATGTCTTAGGATTAAATGTGCCACACAACTTTGTAGTATAGAGGTGTGATTAACACCCAATTATTCTACTCCCGTTACTCGAGGCGAAGTTGCTCACGCAAAACGCAAACTTTTCTCACGCAAGTGATTCAGCATGACTTTATATGTACTCACGCTGTGCATTCGCTTCTGGTGTGAACGCACGGTAACTGTCCGATAAGTTCACCCACTGCCCAAACGGAGCCTCAGCGTAACCTCTTGATGGTGCTGTGCCGTCGTGAGGTCAAAGTGCAACGGAAAAGGCACGTTTCAATGTCACAAAAAGATCGAAGCAGAGCAGCATTTAAAAACTAAAAAATTATCCTAGTATTTTAGACACAGTGACAAAATGGCACAGACTACTATCTTAAAGATCATAAAAGACATATTAACATGGTTCAAACAAAAGAAAACAATATTTTGGGCCCTATTTTAACGGTCTAAAACGCAAGATAAGCGCCAAGTGCAAGTAGCTTTGTGCGCAAATCTAAAAAGGATTGGTCTGAGGTAGCTTAATTACCCCGATGAGAGTGCCGGCTCCCATCCCCTTTAAGAGCCATGAGCGCATTTGAATCTGACGAGTTGATATTTTGACAGCGCGTCTGCAGTCTCCGATGAGATGGATGCACATGCATTTTAAACTTCAAATGGCTCAGTTTATTGCAAAATAATATGGCCTAATTCACACATGAAATAAGGTTTTCTTCCACAACTTAAAACACATATGATATGCAGTAACTGTAGTTCTATTTAATGATATACGCAATACATTATAAATTTATCGTTTCTTATCAGTATTGTATTCATTATCGTTATCGACTTGTGTTCCTAATATGCATGTGTCCCCCCGTTAATATACATTGCCATGGACTGTTTATGCGTTACGTGTTTAGTTTGAGTGTTTAAACAGATGGACGCACACACGCGCGCCCGCATTCATTCACTCTTTTTAACACTCACCCGCGGTAAAACAATGTTTGCTCACGATCAAATACTCATCAATCCTAAAAGTTATTGGCATGTACACGATGTCTGTGTCAAGAAAATATGTGTTTGCTGTACGCTGTTTGCAGATGCATTGATTTAAAGTACAACTTATCACCGCTGTATCAGCTGTTCTTTCCCAAATAATTTACCAAGAATGTGTGGCTAGGTAGATGAGAGAAGCAAAGTGTATGCGCGAGGTGCACAAGCAACATTATGCATGCGCCCTTAAAATAGCGTCTGAACAACGTGCCACTGACTTTAAACCAGGTATTGCCTGGTTTGTGGTGCAAGTGGTTTCTGAAACTGCAAAATAGCCCCAGGGAAAGTTTGCGCCAGAATAGGCCTCCTCTCGCCGAACCGCCCCTTGGGGCGCAAGATCATTCCCTAATTTACCGACGCGTGGCGCAGGAAGAACGCTCTGCGCCAGTTGCAAACTAGCAACGACACAAGTCAATTGCGCCGGATGCAAGATAGGGCCCTTTGGGTTCACCGGTTCGAGACATTAATGAGCATTCCCACGCTGCAGGTACATACAGCCAGCAGGCGGCAGGTCTTGCTCTGCACCCTCATGAGTGGCGCTGCGCCAGACAGCCCGGCAGCCCGCCCCCTGCTGGCCGCAGGAAGAACTACCCCTTCAGCGACGGAGGATTCAGCGAGGACGATTGGGACAAGGGACCAGGGTAGGAGAAAGAGAGAGAAAGAGAGAGAAAGAGAGATGGGGGGAGAGGGGGTTGTATTTGTGTGAGTGTGTGTGTGTTTAGTCTATATTAGTTTCATTCATTTTTAATGAAGAGTATGCAAAAAGGCCATCAATTATGAATGTGTATATGTGTGCTGTGTGTGATGGTGTATGTGCATGTGTGTGCTCTGTGTGTGTGTGTGTGTGTGTGTGTGTGTGTGTGTGTGTGTGTGTGTGTGTGTGTGTGTGTGTGTGTGTGTGTGTGTGTGTGTGTGTGTGTGTGTGTGTGTGTGTGTCCAGCTACAACAGCCAGCAGCCAGACGGCGTTCTTCTGGACCCAGAGGACAGTTTCTGGTGTCAGGCTCTGGAGGACCTGGAGACCTGCGGCCAATCAGAACTCCTCCGAGAGATAGAGGTAGGAGACCTTACACAGACAGGTAGGGGTTAGACAGTACACAGACAGGTAGGGGTTAGACAGCATACAGACAGGTAGGGGTTAGACAGCACACAGACAGGTAGGGGTTGGACAGTACACAGACAGGTAGGACACCGTACACAGACAGGTAGGGGTTGGACAGTACACGGACAGGTAGGGTTTAGACAGTACAGAGAGTGAGGGGTTAGACAGTTCACAGAAAGGTAGGGGTTAGACAGTACACACACAGGTAGAGGTTAGTACACAGAGACAGGTCATTAAGGAGCAGGTAGGGGCTATACAGTACAAAGACAGGTCCTTAAGTCATAGGTAGGGGCTAGACAGTGTATTTTAATTCATGTGTTCCTGTGTGTAGGCGTCCATCATGACTGGCTCGGCCATCAGTCTGGGTGTGGACGGAGTCCCAAAAGCCGGCCAAGACCCCCTACTGAGCCTCGGCCGAATCAGCCCCCTGAGCAGGAACTCCCTGCTGCATCAGGGAGCTCACCTCCACGAGGAGGCCCACCTCCACCATGAGCACCAGCTGCACCAGGAGGCCCTGCTACACAAAGGTACAGGAAGTCAGAGACTGCTACGTTAATTGCTATTGCTATTATAGTTGTATTCCTATTGTATTGTAATATATTTATTTGTGGTCATGTTCTGAAATCCAGTACGTAGTACTGGATTTCCAGTACTACGTGAGACAGTACTACGTGAGACAGATGCATGTGCATCTGTCTCATAATGTTCATACAGAAATCCACAGAAATCCAGTACGTAGTACTGGATTTTTTCATACAGAAATCCAGTACGCAGTACTGGATTTCTGTATGATATGATGCAGTACATATTCTGGGACACTATGGAAGCAGAATTTAATCTGAAATATATACAGATCTTACCAATACAGGCAACGTAATTCATAACGTCGATGTGTGTTTCAGAAATACTGTATATCCCTGCAATACCGGTGGATTACAGAGCCCTGTTTCAGAAATGAGTTTTCGAAGATAACTGTCTCTGATTATTTTGAAAACAAGAACTCTTCCTTCTAGAGGCACAGCTGCACCAGGAGGCCCACCTGCGCCAGGAGGCCAATCTGCGCCAGGAGGCCCATCTGCACCAAGAGGCCCACCTGCACCAGGGGCACCACCTGCTCCAGGAGGCCCACCTGCACCAAGATGCCCGTTCCCCTCACCTGCACCAGGATTCCAAATCCAAGGCCTCCCTCAGGGTGTCAGAGAGGACGTGGGAGTCACGCCGGATTAAAGAGGAGATGCAGGAGATCCTTTCTCCAAACCCCCTGGAGCTACACAAGGTAATGTGAAGTGGCTTGCCGGATGTCTGACTACTACTACTACGACTCCTCTTCGTCCCCTATGGGACATAAGGCTTAAAAACTCCCTGGCAGCATGTTTGGCCTCTACCCATGACAGGTTCATCTGTTCCAGCTCTTTAGACACATTTCTGCGCCAGTTGGTTTTTGGCATCCCTGGTTTTCTTTTGCCTGGTGGTGTCTATCTGAAGGCGACTTTGCGATGCGGGCCATCCTCAACACATGTCCTAGCCATCTCAGGTGTCTGTGCGTAATCTGCTTGGTGATGCTCGATTTCATGTACAGGTCATTGTTGGAGATCTTATTATGGCCAACCAAGTGACCACTAGTAATCACATCTAGCCACCTGGTAGGCAACAAAAATAATCTTAAAATAGCATATAGTACACACAAAATAAGATAATCGAACATGAAGTATAGTCAAATAAATCTGTAAAGCACATATAATGACCCTTTTCCCTTCGCCGTGTTCAACAAGGAAGACAACAAACACCAGCAACGTGTTCTGTTCCAATCATCTAAATCCCTAATGTGACATACTCTTTGGTGAAGACACAGTTCCAATTGGAATCGCTGATGGATTTAGACCTCCAATAATAATGTCACATGACTTTATGTTTTCCAGACCAGAAAAGCAAAAGCGTAACGTAGCCTGGTTGAATTGTACAGTGGGAAGGTTTCACATTTAATAAAGGATCACTTGTTCTTTTCAGTGTATCTGGAGAGCAGGAGCTAATGGGGAAGTGACGTATAGGTTAACTTGTGGAACACACGACAATGTTCTTCCGAGAGTCGTTCTACGAATATTCTATGAACAACATGATATTAACACCCTGGCAGGGTTGTGTCAGAGGGTTACAGCTTTCTATTCTTCCATTGCTTCACATGCACACATACTCATAGACCTGTGGCAGCCTGCAAGGGCCAAGGTTCTAAAGGTTGGATTTTCTTTGGTTTAGACAAGTCATGCTGGAACTTTGCCTAACAAACCTTATCCAAAATAAACAAAAGCCATTCAAACAGCACAGACTCCAAGCTACAAACACAAATCAAACCAAACTATGTTTGAATGAACTTCACCATTACTGACTAGACTAGACTTGCTTTAGCCGACTAGAATCAACTAGTCTACAATTTACCTATTTAACCAAACTAGAATACTGACAAACTAGATTATAGACAGGCTATAACAGGCTAACTATAGTAAACTCGACTAAACGTAACTAGATTGGACCAGATTTACTAAGACTTTACGACACTATACTAGATCTAACCAGACAACACTAAACCTTTACTAGACTAGACCTAATCAGATCAGGCTAAACTTAACTAGCTCTTATCAAACTAGGCTTGGCTAAACCTTTACTAGAATAGACCTAATTGGATCAGGCTAAACTCTACTAGCTCTTATCCACCTTGGCTTAACTAGACCTTTACTAGACTAGATCTAACTCGATCAGGCTGAACTAAACTAGCTCTTATCAAACTAGGATTAACTACACCTTTACAAGACTAGCTCTAACTAAATCAGGCTTATCTCAACTAGCTCTTATCAAACTAGGCTTAACTGAACCTTCCCTAACCCAGCCTGACCCCCACTCTGCTCTCCTGACCCCCACCCTACAGGTGACGGTGATGAAGGACCCGGAGAGCGATGACTTTGGCTTCAGCGTGTCTGACGGCTTCCTGGAGAAGGGGGTTTACGTCAACATGATCCGGAACGACGGGCCCGCAGACCGCTCCGGTCTCAGGCCCTACGACCGGATCCTACAGGTCAGTATAGGAGGGCGCTCAGAACAACACACTCTATATCTACCTGATGCCGGGTTCTTGCTGACGCACTCATGAGCATTAAGATGAATCACGGAGGCTTTTTATTCAGACATTAAAGATCTTGTGCGGGCGGGGAGCATGACTCCTATGAACTACTGCTTCTTCTCTTGTTACTCAATATCGGAAGGCTGTAATGCACTCTCTCTGTCTCTCTTTCTCTCTCTCTCTCTCTCTCTCTCTCTCTCTCTCTCTCTGTCTCTCTTTCTCTCTCTCTCTCTCTCTCTCTCTCTCTCTCGCTCTCTCTCTCTCTCTCTCTCTCTCTCTCTCTCTCTCTTTCTCTCTCCCTTTCATCTGTCTCTCTGTATCATCTCATATGATTGACCAATCTATTGTTGTTCTATCAATAGCAAGGAAGGATTCCGATCATTGTTGCACGCAGTCACTACGTCATTCCTACTGCGATTCAGATTGGATCCAGATTTGTACTCATATTATCAGACATGAGTAATTGATCATTACATTTTTACATTTTCTTCTTATTTGGAGTTCAATTATGGCAAGGCCTTTCTAGTCAAACTGAGTTCTCATGCGGGTGCGGATCAAGCTTGTGATCAGGGCTGTGGTCTGGTCCTCATGTTGGTGTGGATCAAGCTTGTGATCAGGGCTGTGGTCTGGTCCTCATGTTGGTGTGGATCAAGCTTGTGATCAGGGCTGTGGTCTGGTCCTCATGTTGGTGTGGATCATGCTTGTGATCAGGGCTGTGGTCTGGTCCTCATGTTGGTGTGGATCATGCTTGTGATCAGGGCTGTGGTCTGGTCCTCATGTTGGTGTGGATCATGCTTGTGATCAGGGCTGTGGTCTGGTCCTCATGTTGGCGTGGATCATGCTTGTGATCAGGGCTGTGGTCTGGTCCTCAGGTGAACCACGTGCGGACCAGGGACTTTGACTGCTGCCTGGCCGTGCCCCTCATCACCGAGGCTGGAGACCGTCTGGAGCTGGTGGTCAGCCGGAACCCCCTGGAGGACAATAATAACACCATGGACCACCAGCTAGACCTGTAGCGTGAACACACACACACGCACACACACACGCACACGCACACACACGCACGCACACACACACACACACACACACACACACACACACACACACACACACACACACACACACACACACACACACACACACACCTAGCTCAATTCACAACGCACAATCCTGTTGTGTTACCGAGCATCCCACCAATGTGCCACATTTCAATACAAATTCCCTGACACGGCACAAATCACATAGTGAACATAATGCAGTCAATGCAAAAAGAAAACTGATCAATTTCAAATAGGAAGGCACATTCACCGATGCTAAGAGATCTACAGCACATTGAGGTCTTCTCTCTGGTCCACCAGATCTGTGAATTTTTCTCCAGCAGAGTGCAACAATCTCTGTGATGTTTCAGCCAACTGCCTTACTTTCGAACATGGTCACCTAATTTCAACAGGACTCCCTGTGACTACGGTTGGCTGATTTTAGTTGGACTTATTCGAGGAGACGTTAAGAACTTCGAGGCTCAAAGCACTTTGTGACGGACATGTCCAAGGCAACTGTCCAGGTCGAAGATGTAGCAAGGAATTTGATCTGTTTTTGCTGCTGCGCCTTGGACCGCTTCCCCAGAAGAATCCATGTGAAAAAAAAAAAACTAACCTCACTCTTCTCTTCCAGCCTTGTATTTTTCTTACAAGGAGTCATCCGACCACTAGCTCTAGAACTTTCTCTGTCGTAGTAATGCACGAAATCCCTGGTTTGTGAAGTCTTCGTCTCAGATGACGTTTTTGTTGCCGTTTGTCTTCACGCAGACACTGTCTAGAACCCAGAACAGATGTTTTACTTTTTTTGTTCTTCGGTGACCGATCAGTGCCCAGGATTTGAAACATCTTCTCAGAGCGTACGACATTGAGGCTCATGCCTGCGCTACAAAGACAAAAGAACGCTGATGTTTGAGTTTCAACTGTTACCGCAAACTGAACTATTTCTGTAAAAGCATAGAAGGGACTATCCAATTGCTATCCTCAATGTTTTTGTAAATCAAACCAGAATTCATTTCATTTTTTGAGTTCTCTGTGATGCAGGTTGAGCATGGAGTCACAATCAGGTAATTATAACTGGTTATAATAGGTTCTGACTGGTTCTAATTTTGGACCAATCAGAACCACTGGTTGTAATAGCATGTATTTCTTCAGAGGTGTCCAGTGTTGAGTTGGTGTAAATGTCACCATGGAGGTCCCAACAACATCCCTACAAGGTGCTGTCCCCATGAGTATAGGAGACCAGAGACACAGTCATTACCACACTTATTTTACAGGCACACACACACACACACACACACACACACACACACACACACACACACACACACACACACACACACACACACACACACACACACACACACTCCCCCCCCCCCCCACACCCACACACAAACATTTTCTGTATCCCCCTTCTTCCTTCCCCCCCCCACACATGAACCTGCACAGTAGCTCTCTCACACATACACGTGAACACATGCACAGACAAACACATACAAACACAGACACACACACAGACGTATACATACAAACACATACACAAACACACACACTATCACGCACATTCTATAATATATAAACATACTGTGTGTGTGTGTGTGTGTGTGTGTGTGTGTGTGTGTGTGTGTGTGTGTGTGTGTGTGTGTGTGTGTGTGTGTGTGTGTGTGTGTGTGTGTGTGTTTGCTATGTATCTGGGCTATGAGGGCTATGCAGTGATACAGAACGAATATGAGGTGAGAACAACTGTGTGTGTGTTTGTTGAGCGTTTCATCGAGAAGAAGCATATCCTCTGTTTGGTTTTCAGTGTATCTTTCTCTCTCATTTTCTCTTTCTCTCTTTTGCTCAATCCCTCTCTCTCTCTCTCCTTCCCTATCACTTTCTATCTTGTCTCTCTCTCTCTCTCTCTTTCTGGCTCTCTTCCCCTGTTCAGTCATCTTGTTACATAAGACAATCAGAGTCCAACCGCTCCCTGTGTGTGTGTGTGTGTGTGTGTGTGTGTGTGTGTGTGTGTGTGTGTTTGTCTGTGTATGTGCATGTATCTGTGCGTGTGTTTGTGTGTGTGTCTGTGTCTGTGGGTGATGGGGTTCATGAAGATAGTTCATGAAAGAAAGAGCGTGTTTGTGTGTGTCTGTGGGAAAGAGTGATAGGCCATGTGTGATTGAGGCCTGAGCGTGAGCGAGAGAGAGACACACACACACATAGTAAGTGAGTGCATATGTGTGTGACAAAGAAAGAAAGACAGTGTGTACATTCATCGCACATTCCTCCTCTTTTGCCCCCTCTCTTCTATGTATTCTAGATCTACAACAGTGACTTTGTTCTGTCTGGCTAGACAGATGCCTGAATGAACAATATTCAATAGTAATGCATTCATTATTCAATAAAAATGCATTATTATTCAAAAGTCGATGAATTTATTGACATGGAGAACATACAATGCTTATTTCACCTGAAGCACTTACAAAAAAGCACACTGTTTATTAACCGTTGTACTTTCCTGTTTCATGTTTGAGTGTTTTCTACAAAATATGTCGACGAAAAGACAAACATTTAAAGAATCATACAAAAGTTGAAATACTGATATAAAAAAAGCCTTTTTCAATTATGTGTGTGTGTGTGTGTGTGTGTGTGTGTGTGTGTGTGTGTGTGTGTGTGTGTGTGTGTGTGTGTGTGTGCATGCAGGGGTCTTTGTGTGTGTGTGTGGGGGGGGTGTGGGTGCATGAGTGCGTGTGTCAGTGTGTGTGTGTGTGTGTGTGTGTGTGTGTGTGTGTGTGTGTGTGTGTGTGTGTGTGTGTGTGTGTGTGTGTGTGTGTGTGTATATATTTGGCCATCCATACCCTATGCATTATCCAGTCAAGGTCAGTATAACAGCCCAATCCGGACAGGAGACAGGGGACAAAGGCTTTTCACTGGTTGGAGGATTTCAAAAGATGCATTGTGATTGGCGAGAGAAACAAGTGATTGCAGCCAATCACTGCTCTCTTAAAGCCCTTTACTATATATATATATATATATATATATATATATATCTATATATATATATAGATATATATATAGCCATTTTAAATGGTGGTGTTTGTATATGTATACAGCACAGAGGAAGAAAAATGGTTGAGGTAAAAGCCGACATTCGAAATGGAAAGGGACATTTACACTAGAGATCTAAGGGGATATGAGTTTGTTGGTTGACCATGTCAAATTGACTTCAGTCATTTCTCTCTCAAACTGCTTGGCAGCCTAGTGTAACAGAGAGGTGCATTGAGGTTCCCTGGGGATCCCCTGGAGATCGTTGGAGTCAGAGAGGGTAGGCTGAAGGTCATCAGGGGTTGGGTTCCGGATTGGGCACAGAAACCTACCATGTGTGCTGATATGGTGTATTTTTTCACATGTGTAAAGTTCTATTCTATGTAAAATAGTATTTTTCTATGATATTACTCTTCCGCTGAGAAGGAACGGAAGCACATGTGCGTGGCCACAGGAGGGGAAAACAAAGTGTGTCAGTGTTGTTGTTTTGGGTGTCATTTTGGTGGTTTTTTAAAGATTCAAAGAGTGTACTGCGATACTTCTCTTTTAAGAAGAATTCAATAATAGGTTCAAGATGAAATTATGAGGAAAAATTAACATAATAAAATGGTTTTATTTTACATTGTTTGTCTGTGTGTCTATTTCTTTGTTATTCTGACTTCTCACCCAGCATTGGTTTAATAAGCATCTGTTTTTAGTTTGAGGTGAACGAGTTGTATATTTGTAGTGTGCTGCAATTTGTGTCTGCATTTGAGTATATTTGTTAATTTGATCTCAAATCCGTTGTTGAGAGACAGAGAAGGGGGAGTGGGAGAAGAAGATAAAAAGGGAGGACAGAGATAAAGAGAAAGAGAGAGAGGAGGAGAGGGGTGTGAGAGAGGGAGAGTGAATGAGAGAGATGACTTGACCTTTACACAAAACAAAGGAACAATGTAAACGTGCACAGAAAGCCTTTATGTGCAGAAGAAACACACACACACAGTCACACAAATTGGCCCACTCTTACAATAGTTAGCATACCTTTCCATAACTCACTGTAACCCATTAAGACAAGCTAGGGAAGAGGCTGTCCTCAGGACAATCAGTAAATGCTTCCTCAGTAAGTCCTGTCCATGAACTTCAGTAGAATGGGCTGAGTATAATGAGTTTCCAGCCCAGCTACAGCTCATATCCTCGCAGCTCTCTCTAACATGGTGACGCTTGCTGTCGGGATTAAACTGTTCAGAAATCTGGTTCCCCAAATATATCATTACGTTCTACCCAAAATGCACTGTGAGAGTAGTTTTATGCAATGGGTTACGTAACTGACACTTATTTCTGCTAAATATCTCATGATCATTATTTTTTCTAGTTTCATCTAAATCCTCCAACAGAGATGGTCAGCGCACACGTTTAGTTTTTTATGCTGTAGCTGTCATGGGGAGAGATCTAACACTTGTCGGCTTGTTTGGTCGACCAAAACACGTCACACCAATAAGATTTCCACTGCATAATTGCTGTCCAAATTATCCCTATAATAGTGTACTATAAAGTGTTATTTATATTGGGGATTAGGGAGCGAGGGAACAAGAGAGTCAATTCAAACACAGCCAGGCTCTGGCCTCCAACATCGCAGCTCTGCCACAGTTTCACTGAAGCTGGATCACTTGTGAAAGCAGCCACAGGCACCAACGTGCCCTGTCCTCAAACAAGAAGCTTACTGTTCAACCCAAGTTATTTTTAACCTTTTTTGCAACTTGATTCATGGCTAATCCACAGATCAGCCGCTGACTGCAGACTTCAGAGGGGTGTGCCGCGCTGCTTTGTGGTCTGCTGTATACTGGGATATGCTATTGTTTTTTAGTGTAAAGTTTATGTTTACGTTCACCGCTGCATCACAACAAAATTGAGTAATTGCATTAAATGGACAACGATGTGGTGGAACATTCCCAGAGTCCTCTGCAGTGCCGGAGGCGATGGCTTTGTTGTGAGAGAGGATCTCCATGGGGAAGCGATGCGTAGGCAGCCCTTTGTGTCTCGGGTAATGGGCTCCTAATGTAAACAGAGATGGGAGGCTTTGGGGTTACAGGGACAATTTACTTCCTCCATTCATCTTAAAAATACAAAAATAACCGTGGGATGTATTTCTAATAAGCTTCACGCATAACACACTTGTTATGCACGCACACTGGAAACATTTTGTAGGGGGTTATTTGAGAAGATACACAATGATTATTTTAAGGGCCCCTATTTTTTTAAGAATACAGTGCAGAATGCTATTATTCTTATCAAACTGTTCCTTAATAGGAGATTATAGCAACTACTGAATTACACTCTCTTGACTAGATCAAAGCTATAACCACACTACAGATCATGTTTCTACCACGATGACCATTTGCGACATTGAACTCATGCTGACCAGAGGACAGATATTTTATACACTCCTAGTATAAGTTTCTTACAAGTCAGACTTTAGGTGACGAAGACATAGGCCATATTGGGAACACGTAGATGTATGATTTCGGGGGGATCGGATGCAATAGATGAGGAATTTACAAGGGTAAATATAGCATTTATGAGGACAGTGATGTTTGAGACAGATGAAGGACGCTGTGGTGTTGTAGTGATAGGGTTTATGCGGAATGTGGTGTCTAAGACAGATGAAGGACACTACGGTAGTTATAGAGTTTATGAGGACAGTGGTGTTTAAGACAGATGAAGTACACTAGGGCTGTTATAGGGTTTATGAGGACACTGGTGGCTAAGACAGATGGACACTTGGGTAGGTATAGGGTTTATGAGGACATTGGTGTCTAAGACAGATAAAGGAAGCTGTAGTAGTGATAGGGTCTATGAGGACATTGGTGTCTTAGACAGATGGTGGACACTACGGTAGTTATAGGTTTTATGGGGACATTGGTGTCTAAGACAGATACACTAGGGTAATTATAGGGTTTATGAGGACATTGGTGTCTAAGACAGTTGAAGGAAGCTGTAGTAGTGATAGGGTTTATGAGGAAATTGGTGTCTAAGACAGATGATGAGCACCATGGTGGTGATAGGGTTTATGAGGACATTGGTGTCTAAGACAGATGGTGGACACTACGGTAGTTATAGGTTTTATGGGGACATTGGTGTCTAAGACAGATACACTAGGGTAATTATAGTGTTTATGAGGACATTGTTGTCTTAAGATAAATTAAGGACGATGTGGTAGTGATAGGGTTTATGAGGACATTGCGGTCTCAGACAGATGAAGGACGCTAGGGTAGTTATAAACCCTATAACTACCCTAGCAGGTGATGAAACAGATGGGGACATTAGGGTAGTTATGGGTTCGAGGATATCGGATGGATAAAACTGATGGGCAACGCTAGTGTAGTGATAGTGTTCAGGAGGATATCAGATTGCTTAAACAGATGGGGGACGCTAGGCCAATCAGAAGAGATAGCTATGATGTAAAAACCTGGTGACACAACAACTGTTGTTTGGTTTGGCCAGGACGACAAAAACACACTTCCAGACACACATTGCCCCAAGAGAGACCACCACACATGCACAGATACACTGAAAAAGCAAGACAAATTTTGACAATGTTAAATCATTATTTTATTCTCAGTGCATTTCAAATTACAAGAGCTTAGATGGAATAACAGTTTGTCAACAGAAAAGCTCCGCTTTTGGATATAATTGGTTTCCAAATGCAGAATTTTGTGGTGTCATTTTCATTTTCAATAAATTGGCCCCTGAAAGTTTCCAATTTCTCATGTCTAAGAATTCACATGTAATTCTTTGAGATAGTACCACAATTTGGAAAAAAAACTGCATGAAAAAAATACTTCTCTTTCTACAAAGTATTGCACGTAACAAACCGCAGCTTTTTTTTTTTCATTTTTGATTGACAGCTGTACATGATACTCCAAATGCAAGAGGCTCAAATACACTATATTTGATATACAAAAGGCAAATGTGATTGACAAAACAATCAAACAAAATATAGAAATAAACTGTTACTGTCGTAAAACACCAAAAATAAAAAATAATAAAAAGAGACTACTTTTTATTCCTCAAAAAAATACATCCTGAAACATTTACCCTGGGGGTGACTTTTCACATTCCATGTTCATCAGTGATGCTCTCTGTTTTATAGTAACTTAATCTTCAAGACTCTTATTTTGAAAACCTTGAGTTTTATCTCGTTTGAACAGGAAGCTTTCAGCAGGCAGTGTCTGCCGGGAGTGTTGGAAGGCAGGTCTATAGATTCGGAGCAAATCCATTGATATAAAATAAAAGGGTAAGGTCATTCCAAGCCTGCACCATTGAATAGATGTTTGCTTGCACCACAGAACTCCTGTGAACATCTTTCAAACGTTTAAAAAATACGGCACAACCATATTTCAAAAATCCATAAATTCTGTCTTCTTGGGTTATTTTGATGTGTATCTAAGTAGGGGAATCAAATGTTTAATTTAATGTAACACTGCAATTACAATTGGTCCTTATTTAGTTTTCCCTGTCTCACAAGTATTTTGACGTATTTCAAAGAATTACAGGTGGGAATCTTTTTGAAGTATACTGAGTTCTGTCTCGAAAGATACCTACATGATCATCTAATAGAAAACATATTTAGTGATCCCCAATTCCAGCATGTTATATGACCGCATTGTTCCATGAACACAAGAAATATATGAACCTGAAAAACTTTGGGTTAATGAGCTGTAAACAGGATTATTATTATTCAGACATTTGGAATTCAGACACCCAGTTGACCAGCAGGGCTGAGAAGAAAATCTGGGCGATTTCTCTCAGATTTCCATCAGATAACTTTTCAGTTAAGAGGTCAAAGTGTAACTGGGTGGAAGCCGCCGGTGCATTAACGTTTGGAAATACATCCTTTGAATAGTATAAGCTTGATATTAGCATTAGCTCATACCACAAATAACGCCACAAAGCTGGTGGGGTGACTGGTCTAAATTAAGGTTTGGTTGGCTTGGTGACAATGAAAAATAATAGATAATTGGTTGTACTTCTTTTCTGAGCATTTCTTTAAAGCAAGATTTTGGAGCGCAGAGGTAAATATACGCGATGTCACGGAGTTTTGCTAATTGTTACGATGTTTTTGTTTCAAAGATATAAGGTACTATGGGAAGAAAGTAGTGCACTGCAATGCTACACACATTTTTATGTCTTACTATTAAAGGTTTCTGGAGTATTATTGCAGTACTAGTGCAGTACTAGTGCAGGATATATTAACATATATATATATGTATGTATATTTATATATATATATATATATATATATATATATATATATATATATATATATATATATATATATATATATATATATATGTTTACCTCAGTAGATTAAAGTTTAAAATTCGTTTGATGTATGATAGTGTATATTATTTAACTGACGCTAAAGCATGTTTCCTATTTCCCACTACAGCAACTTTCATTAAGAGTTTATGTTCCAACGATAATAGTCTTTATAATAAAAAAAAAAAACATTAGAAACATCGACAGAAATAACAAATGTAAATAACCTTCCTTTGTAGAAAACTGAAGTCTGGAGCTAAAGTACTGGAGACTGCTCTAAAACGGTCGAAGGGACGGACAGAGAGGTAAAGATAGATAGAGAGTTTAACTACTAAATGTACATTACGCCACAGACGACAGACGTCAAGGGTTTCGGACGCCACCATTCAAATGCCTTCAGGTACTCCTTACTCCTCCTCATCCTCCTGGTGACATTTGTTTCTCGCAAGGTGCTTTTTTTTTTTTTTCTTTGACCCTGTGAGATTGAGTCAAAGGTTACCCCCCTCCCACTACAGAGGTGCGTTTTCAATGGCAGTGATAGTTGTGGTTTACGCAAACCCCACTATTTTCTCTTTCTATTTAAAGGAGGAAGCGATTGTAAAATTGGCTGACGGAGCCTGGGCAGTGATCGATCGAACGCACACGACATGGCCGCCACCGTGGTCTTCTACAGACACGTTGGTGGACATTGACTGGTTCTCCTACCCTGTCTCCTCTGATCTTATACTGGGGCCACACTCACATGCACGAGGGGCCCCCACGTATACACACGGTGCAACCCACCACACGGGCACTAGCCCGAGCCTGGCTTGCTTGGCAGTGACTCCACTTCCAGGCTGTCTCAAGAAGCAGGCAGCTGTTTTGGGGGGGAATAAATAGAGGAGCAGTTCACAGTTGGGAACAACAACAAGGTAGCATATATATATGTATGTATATATATATATATATATATATATACATACATATATATATATATATATATATATATATTTGAAGTTTTGAAGGTGAAAACGACCCATCCTCGGCTACAGATACGATGGGTCGTTGCCCTTCTCCAAACTAGCTGGTGTATTTCGCCAATCACCTCTACATTTGACTGTCCGGCCTTTGCAACCGTCCCATAGTTATCATGGCACACCGAGACCGGGTCTTTATAAGAAACAAGCAACAAAGGGAAATCCCTAACACCTTTAAAAGCACTCCTCCTGGAGTGGGAATGGGACTTAATCTTTTTATCTTTTTTCTTTTTCTTTTCCAAAACCCTTTTCAGTCCACCAGACACACAGATAGACAAACAGGAAGCTAACTAGCAGAACAGAGCAGGGGGGGGGGGGGGTTGGGGTGGTTAAGGGGGGAGGCGAGCGGGCTCACAGAGCGGCAGTGCCTCCCCTCCTCAGATCACGGTTTCTACGATGGTGTGGGTTGGGGCCTTCAGCAGCAGGCCCTTGTTCCCGTTTGGGTCCAGGGTGAAGGGCCCGTCCATAATGCCACGGTGACCTGCGGGGCGAGAGCTGGCCCCGCCACGCACGGGGGCCGCAACCGCCTTGATCCTCTGGGGAGCAGGAGGGGGAGAGGGAAGGGGAGGAGGAGGAGGAGGAGTTGGAAGAGGAGGAAGAGGAGGAGGCGGAGGTGGAAGTGGAGGAGGAGGAGGAGGAGGGGGAAGAGAAACAGCAGGAGAGGTGGATGAACAAAGAGAGATACATTCAATATTTTTCAATTACTGTTACACTTCTAAATTGGCAAACATAATTAGAATGTTTAAACTTCCTTTGTTTGTGATAAAATATTAAGTTAGCTACATTACAATTAACTACAACTACAATTCATTGTATAACATTCCCTCTGAGCTTCCCGGTTCAGCGTGAGCTCCACCCACCTCTATGAGAGGCCCATCTGATTGGAGGATCTTGATGACAACCACCATGGGGATGCAGATCATTGAGGCCAGGGCAAGAGTCCAGCCCAGTCCGACGGACCAATCAGGATACTCGTACACCTTGTTGTAGGTCAATGGCTTGTATTTGACCAATGAAAAGACAAAGATGGCCTAGAGAGAACACAGATTTGCATCTTTAAAGATTTGCATGTTTACATATTTGAATATTTACTTTGGTAAACACATCAGCTACTGTATATGTTTGGGTTCTTTCTCTTAACAGCGCACTACAATCTGTTATAATGTATTTTTGTTACATATATATTTTTTCTACTTACTATGCACAGAGCGGGTGTGATAATAGTCCAACTCCATTTCATCCAAGGATTCGGTCTGTAGCCAATCATGTCCTCAATCGCATCGTAGAAATTATCTGCGCCTGCGGAACAATCATGCGGAAAATTGCAGAAACTGTAGCACAGCAGCGAACGTAATGTGTTGGTGCTAGACCTAAATTACATCACTAGCTAGCTCAGTCTGTGATGCATGCATTGATGCTAAAGCTATGTGATACATCTCCACCTAGTTCGGCTATATTAGGGCCAAGTTATATATCATAGCTAGCTATTTTTGTGTATGGGTGTATAAGGCTATGTGTTTCAGCCAGATAGCTCCACCTGGGAGTGTGTGTTTGGAGAACCGACTTACCATAAACCCAGGCTACGGCAATACATTCAAAGAATGCTACCCACAGGAGACACACGCCGCTGGCTGCATAGTAGTCAAACAGCTGGAACACATACATGCCACCCTGCACACAAAAACAACAAGAAATACAGGCAGAGGGTTAGCTGGAGCACACACGTAGCCCCAAGTACAGCAAGAAAGAGGGAGAGATTACCATATGTGGACATATGGTGCACGTGAGGGGGCCTCAGTGTGTGTGTGTGTGTGTGTGTGTGTGTGTGTGTGTGTGTGTGTGTGTGTGTGTGTGTGTGTGTGTGTGTCAGACTGTCAGTGTGAGAACTCTTCGGTGTCTCTGTGGGAATCTGAAAGTCCTAAAAATGAACCAGGCCATCGCCTTAATAAGGAGGAGTTGCCATGGGAACGGCAAGGAGAGAGAGAGAGAGAGAGAGAGAGAGAGAGAGAGAGAGAGAGAGAGAGAGAGAGAGAGAGAGAGAGAGAGAGAGAGAGAGAAAGAGAGAGAGAGAGAGAGAGAGATAGAGAGAGAGATAGAGAGAGAGAGAGAGGGAGAGAGAGGTGGGATGAATAGTAATGTGCATAAAGGTCAAGACCAGATAAGAATACGTCTTGGCTTGAGAGAGCGATGAGCAGAGCGTAACAGAGGATCTGTACTATTATAGACGGCTGTGAATATTCTGTTGCAGATTCTTAACTTCTATTGTTTCACTGTTTTTCTCACTTTTCGCATGCAGAAACTGGGAAAAGGAGCAGGGGGGACAGATAGAAAGACGGAATATCAGAGGGATGGAGCGAGAAGGCATGAAGGAGAGAGACATTAGTGGATCGGGACGGAGAGAATTGGAGAGACAGGATTAATTGTGGGGGACATGTATGAAGAAAGGAGTGGAGGGAGGGAATGAGAGAGGGTTAGAGGAGACATAACTAGCTTGGACAGACATAAAGACAGTGGGAGGGAAAAACAGACATGTGACACACAGAATATAAATGAGGGGAACAAGGAAGACGACAGAATAACAGATAGTCGGAGGAGCGGCGATTTGTTCTTTCCATGAATCACCCCGAGGGATAGGAGGAGGTCTTCCCATGGCAGCATGGTATAAATAGATGTTTAACTTCCCCTCCGAGAACGTCTGATAACCACACAACTTTTTTTCAGATGACTGTTTCTAAAAACAACGGCAAATTCCAAAAATAGCCAAATAGTTGTCTAAGTTCACAAGCAGTGACTAGAATATCTCACGGGCAGACGTCCCCATGTCTTCAACAGAATTATCATTTCAATTATTTGAGTGAGCTTGCAAACTACTTCAGTGGAATAAATGGTATAAATGAAAAGCTTCATAGAACTATACCATTAGATCTGACCTGTTCTTATATTTTTAGCAGTTTTATATTTAACAACCTTTGGGAACCAAAGATAGTTCCCTGAGGGACACCGCCAACCTTCCATTCCCCTGCACTAAGCGACCGATTTAGAGGAACGGATGAGGCGGTCGTTCAGGGACCCGGCAGAACCCCAGAGATGTTTAGCCGTGTCATTTTCCCAACAGTTTTTCAGTGTTAGGAGAGTGTCCGGACAGGGCAGGCTGCCCAACACTGCCCGTCCGGCCCGTGTGCTGTCTGTTCTGTACAACCATCGCTTGTGTTATGCAAATTGGACAGGCTGTTTTAAAGGCTTGTAAACATATATACAGCCTGAATTAGCAAAACATGCTGTGTAGTATATTTCCACAAAATGAAATCTCAAAGAAATGTAATGAAATAAACCATATTGTATGTAGAGGATCATAAATCAGTCAAATGTGAACAGAACAAAACCCATATAATTTTGAAATGCGTTTAAATGAACATCAGCATCAGCCAATGAGGACCTTCGTGATGTGTAGGTGGGGGTTTTACCTTTGTGACCATGGTGAGGCCCAGCAGGTAGCTGATGAAGCAGACAATGGCGATGAACACCTCCCTGCGATAACCCTTCCTTAGGAAGGACGGATACAGATCCACCAGTGACGTGATCTGCCCTTCCACCTCCACAAACTAGCCAAGGGGAGAGATAGGAAGAGATAGGTCAGGTGCATGCGTACATGGGTGCGTTTTTGTGTGTGTGTTTGTGTGTGTGTGTGTGTGTGTGTGTGTGTGTGTGTGTGTGTGTGTGTGTGTGTGTGTGTGTGTGTGTGTGTGTGTGTGTGTGTGTGAGTGTGCCTACGTGTGTAAGGTATGATTAGGTGTGATTGTATCATTGCGACTCCAAAATTCATATCAACCACATAAAGTATCTCTTGTTCAAGAGATAATTATACATATACATAATACTTTTACATTGAAACATAAAGTATCTCTTGCTCAAGAGATACTTTATGTAACTGTGTGTGCTTGTTCGTGTGTGTGGGGGGGGGTGTATGTATGTGTAGGTGCAACACACACCTGGCTGTCAAGGCCTAGCAGCAGTAGCATGATGAAGAATAGGATTGCCCAGAAGGTGGGCATCGGCATCATGCTCACAGCCTTAGGGTAGGCTATGAAGGCCAGTCCAGGACCTGCAGAGGGGGAGGAGCAGAAGGAGGAGACGGAGGAGGAGAGGGAGGAGAAAGAGAGATGGGAGCAGAGGATTGGATTGATAAGAGAGAGAGAGGAGAATGGGTCAATGTTGTTGCTTCCAGACCAAAGTTTAGACCACAAGAAGAACGAGGATCTGAACCTTCTGAGAAACTAAGTTTGAGTCTGTTGGTATCCAGATATGAGAATTTTAATCTAAGTCTTCTCTAAGGTCAACCGACCTCTGATTCCATTTTGAAGGGGAAACCTTAGTCCACTCCTTCTTCATACCTCATGCATGCATTTGTTTTACAGATTATATAACTACTTATATAACACAGAAAACCCGAAATCATCCAGATTTGAGATAAAAGTGTTTTTAAGGGTCTTTGATATATCGTTGTATTTGCAGTGAACCTGCTGAGGTTTAAACAAGGAGCCCTGGTACCTGATTCAGCCACGTCAGCTATGTCCACCTGCTGTTCCTGAGCCATGAAGCCCAGGACGGAGAAGATAGCGAAGCCGGACACAAAGCTGGTCCCGCTGTTCAAGGCCCCCAGCAACATGCAGTCCCTGGTTCACACACAGGACACCACAGGCTCAAGTCAAAGGGTTTTTATTCCTCAAATGTGACAGAGAGTCATTCTGTTAAAGTTAAGGTATAATTTATCATTTAGATACATCATTTTAATATGTCAAATGTTATATACATCATATAATTATATCATTATGTCAGATTCTAAAGGCAAACTGACTTTCAGGCTGTTTTCCATAAAAAGCCAAGATGCTAAGTATCATTCAAAGTCACAAAGCAGTAGCTTAAAAAGGCCGTAGGTAGATGTCCTCATGTGTGATCTTTCTTACCTGTAGCAGTTGTACTTGTACTTATTGTAGCTTCCCAGCGAGGTCATCGCCCCCAGACAAATGGCGTAGGAGAAGAAGATCTGTGTGCCGGCGTCGATCCAGACCTACGTAAAACACAGGGATAGAAAGGACGATCAAACGATGAGTAATCCACTCCAAGCAAAATGTCACCTCCACCTCACAAATGTGCATACAGTTGCTGTACCGGGTAGCAGGCTTGCACATGAACGCCTACCTCGGGGTCTTTGAGCCGTTCCAAGTCGGGGTACAGGTAGAACCTTATCCCTGCAGATGCCCCCGGCAACGTCACACCGCGAATCAACAACACAATAAGCATGATGAAGGGAAATGTAGCCGTGACGTACACAACCTGTAGAGGATAAAGAGATATTAAGCATTATACAGACATAAAGCTTTAATGTGTTTGGAAGATATATTGGGTGGAAATATTGTACACAGTAAAACATTTGAAATTACTAAATGTAAATAAAGTTGTCGATGTATAATTATCAACACAGTATTCAGAGTTGAATGTTTGAGGCAACGTAGAAGTCCTTCTTATATTTCTTTAAAATGTGTTGTCCGTAAACGTACAAACATACACACACGACCCCACACACCAACAAATAGAGATTTGGCTTTAGAGTATTTACACGTTTGCCCTTTCAGCTGAAACATCACTGCACTGTAGAGCAGCCAGACAGCATCAATCAAACCAAAGAAATCATCGATGTGGGCTTGTAAAAGGTTTTGTGTAAGATTCACAAATTCCTTCTCTTGAATGACCCCTTTGGGCTTCATTGAACTCCACAACCCAGCCTTTGTGGGTGGACTACTTGATGGCGTTGGGATCGGAACTGGTTGCTTGTTTGTTTGCAGGTCCATTTCTCGGCAGCTAACTACACAGTTATACCAACTGGGAGCAAGCTAAAAATACACATCCACAGGTGGGAGAGGATGTTTCTCAGGATTGTGTACATGACCATTGTCTTTTCAGTTCCAAGGTCACAAAATGGTCATTTGACATGGGATGAGATCACCAATGATAGGATTTAACCTGCCATGTCATAACGTTGAAACCAGACCAATAACAATGATCGAGATCCAACTACAATGTCGACACATGGGTGGTTCGACTCAGAGGTTCTATTTTAAAACACCACTCATCTTAGATTTCTAAACTAGCCTCTATTTTATGACAATTGTGAGAACTAAGGGAATAACAACACATGTTCTCTTTTCCCTCCTTGGAAAATCATGCCCATAACCTACAACTATTCAAATATTTACAACTGTGTCAACACACAGACACACACACACACACACACACACACACACACACACACACACACACACACACACACACACACACACACACACACACATACACACACACACACACACACACACACACACACACACACACAACCACACACATACTTTGGACTTTTCACCTTATCGACTTAAATGTGGTTTGAGTAAATGTGCAATATGTCAACAATTTAAATATTGAATATTTCATGGGCAATACATACCCATGGGCCACTTCATAGTAGTATATTGTTTTGTTGTAGTTGTTGTTGTGGCCGTTTTGTGTTGTTTTTTTTTGTTTCATTGTCTTTGAGAAAATGAGTAAAACAAACATTTTATCCAGAAAAAGTTGTGTTATGTATATTGTATGATGTATATTTTCTGTATGTTTGTGTACATGTGTATATTTTTCCATAATTTCACACAACCCTGGTCTATTTCGAGCAGAGTTATCGTGATATAACAGTTTCCCCCCGGATTGAGAAAGTATTCTGAATCGGTAACACATGTGCGATTACACAATGATAAACACAAACACATGTAAACTCACAAAGTCCCACACACACACACATCAACACACACACGCACACACCCACACACACGCGCACACATACAAACACATACAAACACACACATACACACCCACAGACACACCCACACACACACACACACATACACACACACACACACACACACACACACACACACACACACACACACACACACACACACACACACACACACACACACACACACACACACACACACACACACACACACACACACACACACACACAAACACACACAGCTGCAGGTGTGGTACCTTTCCGGTGGACTTGACTCCCTTCCAGATGCAGAAGAAGCAGATGACCCAGACGGCCAGTAGACACAGAGCCAGATCCCACTTGACGGGCCCAATGTCATCGATACCATCGGAGATACCAAGCACGTTGTGTCTGGAACACACACACACACAAAGACACTTAATACACTAAACACACCACAAGTCCTCGCGCCCAATAGAGATACCAAGCATGTTGTGTCTGGAACACTGACACTGACACGCACGCACACATACACACACACGTACACATATCGATTAGGAATATACATATAAAGAAACTTAACACACACACTGAATAGGCATATAAATATATACACACTTAATACCCTGACACAAACACACATACACACACATACATACATACATACATACATACATGCATATATATATATATATATATATATATATATATATATATATATATATATATACACACATAATAGTACACTTAACACTTAACAGGCTAAAAAACAGTTTCTACCCCAGAGCTGTTATTTCTCTAAATAATGCAGAATTATAAATTATTGCTTTATCATACCAATCTGACCTTTATAATTGGGTGACATTTTTAAATATATATATGTGTTTTTGAATTCATAAACATTCAATATTTTTTTTTTTAAAAGCACTTATTTGGAGAGAGTGTATGTGGGTGTGTGTGTCTGTGTTTGAATGTGTTTATCGATACATATCTATATATATGTAGAGATACACATGTGTGCATGTGTATGTCTGTGTGTTGGTGTTTGAATGTGTACCTAAACATATACTGTATGTATTGGAGTTTGTGTGCGTGCATGTGTGTGAATGTGTTTCCGGTTCTGTGTCTGGGTTGGAATGTGTGTATCTATATATATATATATAGATATATATTACACAAATATACATATATATCTATATATATATACATATATATACATATATATATGTATATATATATATGTATATATATATATATATATATAGATATATATATAAATATATACTACATAGGTGTATCGTGCATGTGTGAGAGAGGACTCACTCCCAGAACTCGGTGACGGGGGAGGTGAAGTTTTTGAAGTTGGTGATATTGGCGGTCAACCAGAAGCTCTTGTTTGCACGGAACTTGTCCTCTATGCAGCGAGGCGTGTTCCAGGGCTGGTTACACTTGGCCCAGGGCAGCTCCGGCTGGAAGCACTGGAGAGAGAGAGAGAGGGAGAGCGAGAAAGAGAGAGAAAGGGAGAGAGAGAGAGAGAGAGAGAGAGACATATCGAGCGGGAGAAAGAGAGATATAGAGAGAGAGAGAGAGAGAGAGAGAGAGAG
>NC_044060.1:10536376-10573876 GCF_902167405.1 Gadus morhua
ATTGAAATAAATTGAACAACACAGTCTGACCTAAATGCCATAAACAGACACCGAGGGACAAGACGACTATGATAACCTTAAGAAGGAACACTCAGCACTGATCCATGTACAATAGATACAGATAGCGAGAGGAGAGTACAGCTGGGGCAGTGCTCATAGTTCTGCCAACTGTTGACCCTGGGCTGAGGTTTAGTGCGGACAAATAACAGTTTTGTAAACGGCTAAAGAGAGACAAGAAGAGAGATAGAAAATGAGTGAGAGAGACAGAGAGACAGAAGGAGGGACAGAGACAAAGAGATACTAGTAAAGAGACCAGGAGAGACACCAGTTACCATGGAAACCTTCTGACTCGCCCAGCAACACCTCACCTCACCATGAAACATAGAGCGCCATTGTTCCTTGTGTGTGTGTGTGTGTGTGTGTGTGTGTGTGTGTGTGTGTGTGTGTGTGTGTGTGTGTGTGTGTGTGTGTGTGTGTGTGAATGCGTGCGTGTGTGTGTTTGTGCACATGATCACTGTACCAGATTCTGGGCTTTACAAATTCTGATCCTGTCCAGAAACACATAATATACACACACACACACACACACACACACACACACACACACACACACACACACACACACACACACACACACACACACACACACACACACACACACACACACACACACACACACACACACACACACACACACACACACACCAGACCACTTATATAACATGGCAGCCTATTTAAAGACCATGTACATTTCCACTGAGCTGCAAGGTCTATTAAAATGCTCTTCTCTTTCTCTCTCTCTGTCTCCTTCTCGTCTTTCTTCTTGCCCTCTGTACACTCCTTCTACATATTTTCTCTCTCTCTCTCTCTCTCTCTCTCTCTCTCTCTCTCTCTCTCTCTCTCTCTCTCTCTCTCTCTCTCTCTCTCTCTCTCTCTCTCTCTCTCTCTCTCTCTCTCTCTCTCTCTCTCTCTCTCTCTCTCTCTCTCTCTCTCTCTCTCTCTCTCTCTCTCTCTCTCTCTTACCCCCATCTGCCTTTTCTTCCTCTCATTCCTCAACTATTTTGTCCTCTATATTATCTTTATTAACCTTTATAGACCTTTCAGTTCCTCATCATCAGCATCATCATCGTATTCTGCATCATATTAGCAACTTTTAAATAATTATTTAAAGTCTGTTTTTTTCTCAATAAAGCTTTATCGGCTTTAGAGACAGAAAGAGAGAGAGAGGGACAGAAAGACACACACGCACACACACACATACAGCAAGAGTTTGCCAGAAAGGGTGAGAGACAATGGCAACCTCTAATAATCAGCCATAAGCTGTGTTTCTTGCTTGGTTCGGACGAGATACTTTTATTTATGTGCTTGAGGTCAGACTAGATATAGAAAGGCTCAGAGACTGAACCTTGCTTGCACCCTGGCTCGGGTTCACCTGAAGGCTGCCTTGAACTCTGACACTAAATAATACTCTGAGTATTGACACTAAACCACAAAGGGAGCGGAGTGTGAAGTGTGATTGGGTCAACGAACACAGCAATGCTGTGTTTGCGGCCCAGCCAGAGATGACCCTGGCAATGTGATCAGGCTTAAAAGGTCCCATATTGTTCTTTTTTTTTTAATTTTCCCCCCTTAAAAGCCCAGTCTGCGTTGATTGGTCTGCTCTCCTACTCTGTGGTGATTGGTCTAACGCTTTGAGCATGTGTCTGTAATATCACACCCCTTAGAGCGAGCAGCTGTCAACATCACGGATATCAACTAGGTTCAGCCGTACATGTTCTGACCCGACAGAATCGCAAATTCAGGCTGAACATTCAGAATGACTGGAGTGGAGCAGGTCGTTTTGCAGTGGTAATTAGTAGCCATCTTACATTTCAGATGTAAAGTTCTAACTATAAATACTGTATATCAAATGTAACGTTTCGATTGTAGACGGACAAAAGTGTATATTTGATAACTTCTTAGTGCACTTGTGGAAACTTCAACATACTGTAATGCCCAGCGAAGCGGAAAATGACGGTGTCCTCCCATTGACATCCATTATAAAAAATAAGAGGTTGAAGGTTTAATATTTAAATATAAAATATAGCATAAAAGCATTCATATAGAATATAAATGAATGGTAGCATGCAATTCCAAGCTAATTTGGACATTTGGGGAAGAAGTGTGGCCAAGTTTGTAGAGAATTATAAAGAAAGAAAGAATAATAAAGCCTAATAATAACAATGGTTGACAGCTGCTTGCAGCACTCACCTAACTAACAAAGCATACTTACAGTCAGGTTGTGATCCTGAAGCTCCAAGTTGGGCCAACAAAGTGTTGGTCTGTAAAGACTAAACAATGTGAAAATCGAGGTTTAGGCAATGCTGGAGCGCTGAAAATGAAAGGTATCCAGTTCTTCACATCCTCTTCTTAATGAAGTCCATGCAAAGTAGGGCTGCGTTCACACCAAAAGATGCATTTGCTGCCCGAACGCGTTGACGCCTGAGTTTTGCGGCGCGTCAAATCAAGTTTTGCGGCGCGTCAAAGGTTTTGCGGCGCGTCAAAAGTTGAAATATTTCAACTCGAGCAGCATTTGACGCGCCGCAAAATACGTGAACGCGCCCTTCGGGCCGCAAAACTTGATTTGCGGCGCGTCAAAATCTGATTTGCGGCGCGGCATGCCCGTGCCCGCTGCCGGGCACGGGCATGCCGCGCCGCAAATCAGATTTTGACGCGCCGCAAATCAAGTTTTGCTGCCCGTTTTCTCGGCAGCAAATGCTGCGGCAGCAAAGCAGCAACGCGTCTCTACATTCACTTTGAATGGGATCACGACGCGCGTCAACTTTTTGCATCTTTTGGTGTGAACGCAGGGTTTGACTCCGAACTTCGTTATTCGAATATAATTCGAATATCAAAAAATAAATCAAAATTCTAACGAATATTAGGCAGCCCTTAATATTCAAACCTGTTATGGGCAGGCCAAAAGGGAGAGACGTCGGAGAACCCGACGTAGTCTATTCATAATATTGTAATGACCACGGAAGTGGCAGTGAATGAAGTATTGATTAGACAGCGATTTATTGGAAACCTAATAAACCGTTGGAACACGCAAAACCAGTAACCATAGCAACGCCGGTAAACAAACCTCGCAAAGCCCAGTCCAGGACTTACTGAAGGCATTTAATGGTCAAAATACTATTAATAAATATTCGAATATATTCAAATATTAATATTAATAAACAAACAAACTTCGAAGATGATTTTTGTGCAAAAGTCAAAGCCCTAATGCAAAGGGAATTTTAGTACAGAATCTTCTCGACATGGTGATTTTCAAGGGAGTGAGAAACTCCCCCTAGCTCTGGCTTTGACTTTTTTAGCTAAGCAAAATAAAAATGAAAGGATATATAACACACTTAAGCAAAGGGTTAAACCAAATAATCATAATATGACCCCTTTAATGTTAAAACAGCTTCATTTGGTGATTTGCCGAAAACACCAAAGAACCACACCTCCATTTTGGTTCGGTTTGCATCGGAACAATCGAGCAAACATTCCAAAAAACACAAAAGGACCACAATTGACCTTTGTGTTCACGTCCATCTTGTTTTTGGGGTTTAGAATCGTCAAAGAACCGAACAGAACACATCTATGAAAAAAGGGCTTTGAATGTAATGGTGAGCGTTTGTCTTACTTTTACAGAGATAAAAGAGATATGGTTGTGTCTCACACTGAAACAGTAGCAATCTTTCAGCTTATCAGGTCTCTCTGTTCGAATTCCTTTAGAGACCTTGACCCACACAACACACAACAGATGCACACAAAAAACAACATACACCACCCCAACAAGGTAGTCCCTCTACTGATAACATTGACTGGCTCAGGTGAAAGATAAACTACCTCTTCAAAACCACAGACTTAAACATCCCACGTGAAAACAAAAAGCACTGTCAAACTACTGTCACTGGGTAGTATACTAGTAGTAACCAATGTATGATAATAGTGTAGAGTTTACTGAACAACAAGAATGCTATTACTATTTCAAAATAATTTTCATACCCAACAATACCGTAACTAAGTAGTTGTCTGTACCTAGTCGTCTATAGGTTCAATTAGCCTGTAAAAAGTGAAAGCTTTCCAGAAGAAGACCCCCCACTGACCCCGGTAGTTAGGGAGAGACAGTCAGAGGACACCTGATATAAAGATAGAGGAAGAGAGAAACACAGAGAAAAACATTGTTTTGTGAACTAATCTTCTGATCATTAAAGATTATTCACGCATGGCGATTCATCGTTAATCATAATTAAGATATAAGACAACACACACAAATATATCCACAGAAGAAAAAAAGGGGTGCGTCTGTGTATGTGTGTGCAAATGTGTGGTCATGCATGCATGGATGCATGCGTGTGCGTGAGAGAAAAAGAGAGGGAGAGAGGGAGAGAGAGAGAGAGAGAGAGAGAGAGAGAGAGAGAGAGAGAGAGAGAGAGAGAGAGAGAGAGAGAGAGAGAGAGAGAGAGAGAGAGAGTAAATTGGCACCACAAGGTGACAATCAGGGTGGAACGATGTTCACCTCAAGTGTCCTTGAGGGGAACAGCATTATGGGAAATACATGGCACACAAACACATGCATGCTAAACCATATACCCATAAGGCAGACACGCACGCACGCACGCACGCACGCACGCACGCACGCACGCACGCACGCACGCACGCACGCACGCACACACACACACACACACACACACACACACACACACACACACACACACACACACACACACACACACACACACACACACACACACACACACACACACACACACACACACAGAATAGTACTTCATAACAGACCAGAAGCACTGTGAGGTGAGGCGAGGGCGCCGTCGGCATGAGATGTCCTCATAATATGCAAACTAGCATGTAGACATTTTCGGGCCTTAAATAATTGTGGGCATCATTACTTTGACAACTAATTCCAACCACCAATCGTAATCATTAAGACACGCTTCCCCAGGCAGGCACACATCCCACAGACAAAAGCTGCGTTTAGCTTCCTCCTGTGGCAACGTGGTACCAGAGGAAAACGAACAAAAATAAAAAATAATAACGGCTCCGTCTTCACAGCAACGAGACCTTCCTTGTTGGCCCACAAGACGATTTGCTCATAATAACACGCGCGCGCGCGCGCACGCACGAACAAACGCAGCCACACAAACACACAAACATACGCACACAGAGTGTGAACTAAAGATACAACAAACTATTTTACGCTTACATCAAACAGATTCACTTTCCACAGTTCCCAGCGCGGTTGGGCTACATGGCGAAATGCTCTCTCAAATTGATTTAGGATTTTTGATAAAGAGCACGCGGCGAGTCAGCTTCATCTTGTATCCGCGCACGACGATAAGAGGCCTGAAGTGTGACGAACAGACAAGTGAACGCCATGTAAGGACGTTGCTGGTGGAAATGAAAAAAATGCCATCGTCAAATTAAACACGGATGTGCAAAAAAAAAAAAAACACCGCGGCATGGCTTTATGAGACGAATCCTATTATCTACTTGGAGGCTGTTAATGAGAGACTCCTGGCCACCGCGAAATCACTTGACAGTAACCGCACAGTGCGGAGAGGAGTGCGAGCTTAATTAAGAAGAAAAAAACAGGCAGTTGGTAACAGGCCAGCCATAACGGAAGAACAATCGATCTGCTTGAATCCAACATTTAACCAGCCTTGGATGAGCCGTGCGGCCGATGCACGCAGCCTCGCAGCGCGTCTAGGGCCAGGGCGGTGTTTCACAATAAAGCCCACATCGCTAGAATAAAGAAGAATCTCCCCGATGTCTCGCCCCAGCTCTGATCAGGTTTTCAACGGAAACATGGCACAATCAAATGTTTCCATTTAAATACTGACAGCAGCCAAGCACAAAACGTCTCCAATCTCGAATTCACTGAAATTAATTAGAACGCCCGTTAATCCAGGTAGGCTACTGACAATAGACTGGTGGAGGGAAAGCAAATATCCCAGATATGATCCTTGTTTATTCACTCTCCCCCGGGCAAAAAGCCTGACCTTCTTAGAGACAAAACTCCATCTAAGATGTGTGTCGGATGTTCCGTTACCTGTTAGATGATTGCTGCTTAAATTCTCCGTTTTGTATCTCCTTTAAATACGTGCGTGTCTCTTCGTGTGTCAGTTCCCGTTGACGGTTGTGTGAGCGACTAAAGGCGGCGGGAGGGTAGTTTTAATTTATAAGAATTGTAAAAAGGGGGGACCAACACACAGCAGTGGAAAAACACCGGCCTGCCTCTAAACAAAGCGGAAGCGGACCACCGCTCACACACGAAGCGCGCTTCCGACGACGCGCGCGCACGCCGTGTCGAGACTGGGCGAGAGCGTCTGGATTCTGTTATCATGAGCCTCAAAACACTTAGCTCGCCTATAGAAGACGTGTTGTTACTGTTCTGCTTGCGATGAAAATCTACCATGTCCAGCTTGCCAAATACTCCTCAAATAAACGGATGACTCAAATACCCGAGGCCACATGTTACCGAAAAGTTCATGGTTGCTTCCTCAAGCATCGGGAAAATGAAACAAACACAAAAAGGTTTACAAAATACCCTTTTTGCAGAGTAGGCCTACGTTAGTGCAATGTGCAATAAAGATGCACTGCATCAATCGTTATTACTACAGTGTCTCTACAGTGTAACAATTCAAAATAAAGGTGTCTGTAACACCAGCTGCCACTAGAAGGAATAAGGTGCCCACTGAACAATACAAGTAAGATTTTGTAAAACTTGTTAAACGTGTTTAAATTATGAAATTAGTAGATAATATAATGAAGGCTGAAACCTTCTATTCTGGATGCATTTGGGAAATGTATGTAAAAAAAAAAATATACATATTATTTGGTCATTTGACAACCGTTTTTCAATGTCAAACGTATGTTATTTATGTTTTGATATTTTATTTGGGAGCAGGTAGGGTTTGGCATCTTCATCCTCTGTCGTTTATATTTACTGTTTATATCTCACAGTTTTCCAACGCTTGTTTCTTTTACTCCAGAATCATCAAGAAAGTGAACTGGAGCAAATCAAACACACTAGATCTATGCAAGAAAGCTGGAGAAGATGTCAGCTCTACCGATGTATAGATGTAAAAGTTCTGCTTGTATATCCATCATACTGATTGATACCAAAGTAAAGTAGGCCTATATAAGTATTTCAAGAAGGGAACAGGCTATAGAATTACTTGACTGCTGAAATGCCCTGAGAAAAACTGATTAGACAATCGAATGGCCTGATCCCAATTCATGCCAAGGCATGAAAACTAGAGGGCATAGTCCGACAGAAATGGAAATAAAGAGATTTAGATAGATAACTAAATAAAGAATAAAGAAGATTTAAAGAAAGAAAGAAAGAAAGAAAGAAAGAAAGAAAGAAAGAAAGAAAGAAAGAAAGAAAGAAAGAAAGAAAGAAAGAAAGAAAGAAAGAAAGAAAGAAAGAAAGAAAGAAAGAAAGAAAAAAAAGAATGGCAGAAAGGGTAAAATAACAAATATGCCATCACAACAACAGAGTAACACCATTACAACAACACAGTAACACTATAACAGCAACATAGTTACACTATAACAGCAACAGCGTAACACCTTAACAGCAACACAGAAACACTAACAACAACAGACTTACACCATTAAAGCAACACAGTAACATTACAATAGCAACACAGTAACACTAACAGCAACACACTAACACTATAACAGCAACAGAGTTACACTATAACAGCAACAGCGTAACACTTTAACAGCAACACACTAACACTTTAACAGCAACACAGTAACGCTTTAACAACAACAGAGTAAAACCATTACAGAAACACAGCGACAGTATAACAGCAACACAGTAACACTATAACAGCAACAGAGTATAACAGCAACAGAGTTACACTTACAGCAACAGCGTAACACTTTAACAGCAACACAGTTAAACTAACAACAACAACAGACTAACACCATTACAGCAACACAGTAACACTATAACAGCAACAGCGTAACCATTTAAAAGCAAGACAGTAACACTTTAACAACAACCAGTGGCGGTTCTACATTTTACTAGGGGGCCAAGGAGGGGCCAGTGTTTAACCAGAGGGGCACAAAAAAAAGGCTAACAATTATTATACATTTATTTTGTACAAATGTTTCAAACGTCTGTATTTTGCTTTCATGCTATCTTGAATTGATGGAGCTTATGCCCTAAATCATCAAAATCATATAAACATTTGTTTTGTACAAGCGTTACAGCAATCTTGCACAGTCTAAAGAACTCAAAGGAAACTTCCCTTTTCTACTGTTCTTTCCTCCTTTAATATAGCTGCTATTAGAAGAAAGAAAACGATTTTGTTGCATAACCATCCCTCCCTACTTAACACAGCCAGATAGCCTACTACTCTTTACTCAAATGTATTTGTTATCACAATGCAGCAGCCAAAACGGATGAAAATACGTGGTTAACATCACAACATTTTTTATCCTAGTCCTAGCAAGGATACTGACATTTGGATTCTCGCTTCTGCCTCGATGAGTTTATATGATTAAGTTTCTACATATATCGAGACCAGACATTAACAAACTTAATTTCATCATCAGTGTGAGGAACAACAGTAACACGGTGATGTGCAAGAACAACAAGTCACTTACGAAATGAAATCATTTTGCTTAGCTTCGACTCTTGCAACAGGAGAAATCGTGGCTCCTTTCTCCAAGAGTCGCTGAGCTCTCATTTACCGAGCAGCAGCAGCACGTTGTTTGGGTGCGCCCCTCAATTTACCCGTGTAGAACGATGCATCGCATTAGTTCCGTAAAATCAGTAAAATCATAATTGCTTTATTTGGTCAGCACGGGGGGGGGGGGGCACAGAGGGGGGCAGGGAGATGTCTAAAGGGGCACTGGCCCCCGTAGGCCCCTGTGTAGAACCGCCATTGACAACAACAGAGTAAAACCATTACAGCAATACAGTAACCGTGTAATAGCAACACAGTAACACTATAACAGCAACACAGTAACACTATAACAGTAACCGAGTAACACTTTAACACCATTACAGCAACACAGTAACACTATAACAGCAGCAGAGTAACACTTACAGCAACTTAGTAGCACCATTACAGCAACACAGTTACACTATAACAGCAACACAGTAACACTATAACAGCAACAGAGTTACACTATAACAGCAACCGAGTAACACTTTAACACCATTACAGCAACACAGTAACACTATAACAGCGTCAGAGTAAGACCATGAAAAAAACAGCGTAACACCATGAGAGCAACATGTCCATAAGTGTTTCATATTGAAAGGGCATGCCTTGAGGAAATGGCACCAAATCAGCATGACAGTCCCAACCTGTTTAACAATAGAAAGTTGATTACCACGTAGAGTGGAAGGTGGGTATGATGGAGAAGAGATCTATGCTACGGGCCCCTCGTTGTTTTTTTTTAAGATTTACATTAGTGGACTGAACTGGAATTTCTGCTTCTTATGGAGCTGAACCCTAAACCCAACCCTGGTGCTCCAAGTGGGAAGAGCGGACTTAACAATAATATAACTAACTACAGAATTTCTGTGCATTTCTTATCTGGGATTAATTCAAGTGCCCCTATTTTACCACCAGGTGTGACAAGCCATTTCAAAATCTGTCCTCCCCTATAACAAAGTGACATGTCAAGGGGGGCTGTCCTCCACTTGTGATGTCACTATGTCACAGGGCATGGAAGATTTTTTAATGACTTATAATGGCCAATCACACTCACACCTGGTGGTAAAATAGGGGCCCTTTAAGTACTATCTAATCTTCTAAGAAATAAGATATGATAAGCAATAGTACTATATTGATCCCAGATGGGAGGACTGATTCAACTTCTTGGGAAAGTGGAAAAGTACAGGCTCTGAAATACCAAGTATAAAAGTAAAAATTACCCCTCAGACATGTTTACCTGCAACACAGTAACACCATAACATCAACCACCGTAACACCATGAGAGCAACACCGTAACATCAACCACCGTAACACCATGAGAGCAACACCTTAACACCATAACATCAACCACCGTAACACCATGAGAGCAACACCGTAACACCATAACATTAACCACTGTAACACCATGAGATCAACCGGGCCCTAGGTGTTTCATTGTGAAATTGGGGCACAACTTGAGGTAGAGACATAGAGTGAAAGGCAGGATATGACACAGCACTGATAACATGACAAGTTTTATCGTCTGCAAACACTCAGATTTGGTCATGCCCTGAACTAGCATGACCTCTTAAAGTGGGTGTGACTTATCAGTTATTACCGCGGCCCGGGTTGCCAGGTAAAAACACAGCGTGCCGCAGCCATGGCGAGAAGCAGACTTTACAGATCACCTGAGATTGAAGATATTATAGCTATATCTGAAAGATTGAGACAGTTTGAGCGCTGAAGGATTTCCAAACAGGTGCCACATGGGCTGGGTTATAATCACAAACAATAAATACATTTCTAGTGTACACATTAGCAGATCAATTTACCATGTCGAACTGATCGCCGTTTGTTATTGTTGATTAGAATAATTGCGCTCTATGCTAAATATATTGTCACGCTCAGCTTGTTTGCACACGTGTTCAGGCATAGACAACTCAATCCAATATTTGGAATTTGGAGTTCCTAATTCGGTCTCAATCTTGCAATTTCCCCCTTTACCTTGGCGTGATAATTTACTAATAATTGACTTAACACAGGATAAACAAACAATAGTTGACAGAACAGGAGACGATGGAGAAATAAATCACTTAACAAGAGATGGCCGAGAACAGGCGATCGTAAAACCGCCCCCAGGGTCAGTCGGTTCGGTGAGCGAGACCCCTGCGGAGAATTTGACTCCAAATGGTTCACAGAGGATTACACTCAGAATGGGCCACTTTGTTTTAGATGCAAAGCAGCCATTTTGATATCATGAGAGCTGTGCTTTAAGTGCAGGCCAGCTGCTATTAACAATAATGAGGGGGTGAGATAGTCCTGTGATTAGAGGTTCTATTCCCAGCTGAAAGGTTCCGGGTTCAATCCCCAATGTCCGCAGTCCGAACCATCCTTGAGCAAGATGCCCCCTACCACCACTTAACGACCATTCTCTGATACACTTTCAGGCTCTTTGGATAAAAGCTTGATTTAACAGACTCGATAGTTAGAATGAATAGCGATGACTAATAGTAGAATAGCATATAATCTTTTTCTGGTTTAAAGTAGCAAAGGAAGGAGTTGTTTATAAATTATGCTAAAACTTAATCCTGTGTCCTTGGCTTCAGCTGAATGTGTGAAACTTTTTCAAAGTGAAAGAAGAATGTTACAATACTAATCGCTTGGAATACTGCTGTCTCGTTATTGGAAAATATTTGAAGCCGAGGTACATTATTTATGTTCTGGTCTCTTGGGAGAAGGGAGGTTGGAGTCACTTGGGGGAAGGTCTCCCATAGAGAGGTCCATGGGAGAACAAGCAACTCCGCGAGATTCAGAGTAGAAACAAGACATTTCCTATCCATTGCCTTATTTAAGAGACATTTTGAAGTTGTCAGCTCTTAGAACAATTCTTGTGTGATCTCGTTATGGTCTTAATGTTTTGAGTTCTGCTGCTGACATTTAAAACCGATTTTCACATTGGAGCAAAGTTAATGTTCATTATTTTCAGTATGTTCTTTATTTTATTGGAAAAGTTTTAACTTTAAATGTCTTCAAATGATATCAACATGACATGAGGTCCAGTTAGGTTTGCACATGAGCAGTAGAAATGTCAGAGGAATAATTCTAACTGTTATACTTATTATGTATGTTTCAAAGCCTGTAATTGTCCACTTTCACTTAAGTAAAGAAGTTGATTCACTACTTCTTCTTTTACAATAGTATTTTTAACAAAAGTATCTGAACTTGAACTTGAATAAAGAATGTGGTTACTTTTACCACCCCAGCTGTAAGGATACAAATCAGCACCGCTTTGCATCATCCAAATGATGGTCTGAATCTCAAGCAAATAGCCCCATCCTGTCTGATATGAAAAACACTGACCATTACTGGCGGGCTGCCCCAGGTGTACCTCTACAGGTGTAGCTGAGCAGAACCTCCCCAGGTGCACATTACATAATAATTATAATAATAAAATGCATTGGATTTATAGGATTGCTGGATTCAAACTTTCTCAGATTAGAGCGTACTTGTGTTTGCTCAGATTTTAATTTCTTGAAACCTTAACCTGTTTTCCAAATCATCTATTGTTTTGACTGCTGAATGAGAAGCTGGCCCTGTGGACCAACTACTGTATGACCCAAGGGGACATCACATGACAGGAAATGTCACTTGTTGCTCAATCTGAACTTCCTGAAAGAACATCAGAAACACAGAGCACGAGAGAGAGAGAGAGAGAGAGAGAGAGAGAGAGAGAGAGAGAGAGAGAGAGAGAGAGAGAGAGAGAGAGAGAGAGAGAGAGAGAGAGAGAGAGAGAGAGAGAGAGAGAGAGAGAGAGAGAGAGAGGCAGAAGTGAACAAAGTAAACTGAGAAGGGGGGTGGGGGCAGAGATAAAGTGAATCAGAGAGAGATATTCATAGTAGTGTTGATGCATCAAATCTATTAAAGGCAGACGAGTTAACTCAGAAAATTGATACTTTAGCTAAGCATATGCCAGCATTAGTGCATTCACAGGTGCAACAGGTATTTGGTGGAAAACAGGACAAATCAGTAGATGTTGTTGGTGTTTGTTGGGGCAGTGTTCAAGAACCTTTAAGGGATATAGATAAGAGTTAAGGTCAAGGTTAAGGGTAAGGGTTATGGTTATAGTTAAAGTTGAACGTTAGGGTTATGGTTAAGGTTAACGTTAAGGGTTATGATATAGTTATGAAGCACAGAGATCTGAACCTGATATGCACTTCAGGCCCCCAACCACCTGCTGTTTGTGGGGGCGGGATTGAGGGGCTGTTGAGCCCTGCTGGGTGCTAATCCCTCCCTACCAAGCATGCAGTGGGCCAGCCGTGTACAGAGATTAGCCCCCCCCACTCTGCCGTGCTAGGCTCTATAGTGCAGAAGTGCACCAACATCAAATGCTATTGAAAACTGTCTATTGAATCTTTATCATCTACTCATGTGGTCAATTAGTTCCTGCCCTTCACATAACATACATCTGTCCTGAAGTTCAGCCTCATCCAATGGTTGATTCTTCACTCTCATATCTACCATCTCTAACCGCTTAAACAACTCACCGCTCTGGAGAACAGATATGGCCCACCACAGATGACCAGACATAGATGGATAGACAAACAGACAGAGATGGGTGGATGGACAGACATACAGACAGACATGGCTGGATAGATGGATGGATAGACAGACAGAGATGGGTGGAAGGATACATCAAAGGACAGACCTTAGACAGGTCGTGTTTGGCAGGCATATCTTGAGATGAGCATATCTTGAAATTAGTTGAGAGACATGTTACCACGACAACAGCAGTTTCCATGTATGAATACAGGTGACAGGCCAGCTGTGTGTGCAAAACATAATCTAATTTATTGCTACACACTCCATTTATTAACACAAATATGATATAGTAATTGCTGCTAACATCTGCTGCTGCTGCTTCTTCTTTTTAAAATGTATTTATTTATACAATGTCTTGTTGCATTTTAGCTTGTGTTTTTCTTGCTTGTTTATGTGTCTTGTCTGTACTACCGCTGCTGGAATTTTGAATTTCCCTGAAGGAGCATTCCCAAGGGATCAATAAAGTGTCTATCTATCTATCTAAACTGGCGAGCGATAATGAACATGTGACATGGTTAATAACATGTACCTGACACAATGGAAAGGGTGTTGTACTTACATTCACCTCCTCTGGGCTCAGACATAAGTCAAACCCCCCGTCGGCACGCGGGCCCCACATTTTCCATAGAAACTGTAGCTTAGTTTTCATTAGAAAAGCTCTTGACACAATTCCTCGAGGTAACAACCTAGCGTCTAAAACCACCAGAGGATAAACTCGGGTCCTGCCCCCCTGCTTATGAGAAGATATTTGACGCTACAAATGTTTATATATATATTCATATCAAGGGGCCAGGGCCACTCATTTCAACCTGCCGGGAACTCCAACCGACGATTACCCGTGTGAATTTAGATGGCTTCGTCTTGCCGGGGGAGCGTGTAAACTTCCATGCATTGGGCTCGGTATGAGCCTCATGCTACCCAACAATGAGGCTGTTTATCGTTAAGCCTTTAGGTGGGGTTGGGAGGGGGGGCGGGGGGTCAAGACTCAGGGCCAATCAGCCTCTCCTTAACAAAGTATTAGCTGTCCCGGTGAACTCCTGCTTGGCATGTTAAACTGCTTAACTCACATATTTCTTTTCTCCTTAGAAAAACTAAAATTTCCTTTTGCTTCAATTGACGGATAATCACATTCTCTCTCGCTCTCAGTCTCTCTCACTCCCCCCTCTCTCTCTATCTCTCCCAGTGAAAAACACATTCCTGCATGGTCAGAAGGTTGAGTCACTCTGCTTGACTGCCCAATTTCTCTCTTCCCTTTCGCCTCCCTCCATTCCCCTGACCTCTCCTCCTTGTTTTCCCCCCCAACACCTCGACACCTCTCTATCCTGTGCCCTCTCTCTCTCTCTCTCTCTCTCTCTCTCTCTCTCTCTCTCTCTCTCTCTCTCTCTCTCTCTCTCTCTCTCTCTCTCTCTCTCTCTCTCCCACTCTCTCTCTTCCTCACTCTCCCTCTTTCCCTTTCCACTCCCATCACCTCCGGCTTTTTCTCTTAGATAAAAACAGTCTAAAAGTAATAAGATGATATGAGCAGGGACACTTCGGTTCAATGAAGGAATAAAGGCGTTGATCTACTGAGTGCAAGGGTGAGTCTTTATAAACCCTATAAGGGAAATAATTCATAAAAATGAATGCCATCTGCCAACAAATGTTCACACAATACCAGTAAAATGTGAATCAATTATTGCTCACCAACTCTTCTCATCCGGATATCACGTTAGTGAGCCATGATCAGATTTAGATGAAAACTAAAAATGCATACTGTCGTTGTTCCGTTCCAAACATTCCAAACAACAATTATAGTTCATCCTTGTTGAATTCCCAATCTTAACACAGAATATGGAAAGACCCAAAACCAAAGGCAAGTTTTCATACTGTTATGTTTTTGTGGGCCGAGTCCAGCAATGAATCATTAAACCATTTGCAAGAACGTATTTGGGCTACCCATTAATTATACCCTGGTAGAATAAAAGACCATCTAAGGATAATATTCAGGCTTTGATAATCATGCCATGATTTGTCATTGGACTCATCCCGCAGGAGTAAAATCTTACATAAACGGGACTTTGCTAATAGGTTTTGCAAGAACTGACAGCTTGGAATGCAAAATACGGTCTGTTCTATAGGGAGCTATGGTTTACAGGGAATCATAACCATAATCATAATCATATCAGGATCATAAACAGAATCATACAACTAGGCACCAAACCAGTTGCGCTTGTTTGGGGCAACTCTGTTTGTAACTTTACTGAGTCTCTAGTTTGATAGAACTAGCAATATATTTTAATTATTTACATTTTCTAGTATTATACAGGTGTTGCTGTCTTTAGTCAACATATTTCAGTTCTGCTTGAATTTTGTTTGGGTTTTTCCTACTGCTGTGATCACCATCAGAGGGTACATTTGAACCAGCCGGCTTCACTCATAGCTGTCCCTGCTAGTCCATCATGCTACCATACAACTTTACCATCAGTCTAACACCCTACTTCTAGCACCCTGCTTCTAGAATGCTGCTCATATCACCCTGCTCCTAGCACACTTCTAGTAGCCCAGTGCTACTAGAATGCTGCTCCTAGAATGCTGCTCCTATACCACAGGTACCAACAATGATTACGGAGCTGATTGCAAATTTTCCACCATCACCATGGCTACCTGGCTATAATGCGTTTTTTTCCGGGAGGTAAGCAGGGCTGGGCCTGGTCAGTCCTTGGATGGGAGAACAGTTAATGCTGGATGAGGTGTTGGAGGGCCAGTAGAGGCGGCTCCTCCTCTGAGCCTACGTAAAGCCACGATACCACAGGACGGTGACGGGGACTACAATTGTGCACCAACATGCGTTGTTTATGCACAGCTCTCGTTCATGCTTGTCTCTGTTGTATTCATTGCGACTGGTTACATATAATTCAATCCTAACGACATTCCTAACAAACAGAGAAGCCTACTGTACATCACAAACTCAAATCCTACATGTGCCAAGGCAAGGGGGGTACCCTAGAGTTTATGAAATCCTCCATTAGTGCTCAGGAGATTCTTCACTCTCAAACACACTCCAACTTCATCTCAACTGAACATAAACGGAGAACAGAAGTCTGCATTATGTACTCTTTTTCATTAGACCATTCACGTAATCTTTCCAAATTGCACCAACTGAGAACCCAAATCCTGAACCAATGGCTTCAATGGTCCAACCTCCTCTGTAATATGTCCGAGGATTGGAGTCGCTATCACAGATGACTTCCCCACACGGTCTTCGGGACCATGGCACACGAAGACAATGTTGAGTTCATGGTCGGTGCGGAAAATTACCATTTCAATAAAAAGCTTGAAGTGAGATTAAACATGGCCAGTGAGAGGGCAGAAGGGCAAGGCTGGTGCGGTTTAATTGTTTTGCCCTTTGAAACAAAACAAGTGCCAGCCTCCGTGGCACGTGTCTTAGCATTTGAAATGCCTGCAGGCCTACCATTTGCTATCTCTCAATAGTACCACGTGAACGACGGGTCGCGCATCATAAAACCAAGTGTCTTCATTGTACCCTGTCTAAATTGCTTGTTCAACAGCATTTCACAGCCTATAAGAACACTGAAATTCCGACCTTGATTTTAAGTATATCCTGGCCTTTTTTTTATTTACCCTCCCGGCTACGTAGCCACCCTTTACCCTCCATGTCCAGACCATGGGTCCAGACTCTCTTGTTGTGACACCTTCGCTGTGCAACAGATCCCTGAGGAAGACCCGAAAAATTAGGGCGGGTCAATCGGGTGTTGCTTGAGTTGTGATGCGTCAGATTAGTCTTGAAAAGAAACGGGCGATTAAGGGCTGTACGAGCAGCTCAATCGACCAATGGCTTGAGGCAAACACGAATCTGATGGCAAACAGAAGTGAGGGACACATAAGGACAAATGACCAAGTGGGTGACCAATCACCCACACACTCACAGGGCCAAGCCAGGCACGCACATTAGGCATGGTGCAGCTTAATAAGGCAACAATGTTTCAGACTTTGAGGAAGTACAAACCATACAAAACTGCAAGGGAGGGGGGGGGGAATCAGAGCAGTGTAATGATTCAACGTTCAGCTTCAGCAGTGTAGCGGAGCATTTCGGCTTCGGCATTCACACCGTAATACCTTCAGGGATTGCATTTCTAGTTAATGTGTATTACTTTACTTTATTTTAACATTTTAATAAATCCCCCGGAAATGTAATGTTTATTTGACATTTTGATTCTTTTGACTATCACTTTAAGTATATTGTGGCCTTTAGGGTGCATCGTTTAAGAGCTATTCAACAGCAGATAACCTCCATCTCTGATGCCAATGCATGCAGGCTACTATAAGTTAAACAATGTGTGAGGGAGAAAAAGTTAGAGACGGATGAAGATGAAGAATGATGTCAATGTACGTTTTTCCATGTCAATGAAGTCCTTTGAATCTTGAGCAAGATATACCAACAACATAAAGTATCTCTTGTTCAAGCAACACTTCATGGTCAACCACATAAAGTATCGCTTGAGCAAATTAAAACGTACTGTTGTTGACACCCTCACGCACACAAGCACACACACACACACATACACACCCACCCATACACCCACCCACACACACACACACACAAACACACACACACACAAACACACAAACACACAAACACACACACACACACACACACAGAATACTTCCCTGACCTCCATAATCATGTGACCAGCGAGGATGACACAGCAGCTGATTACAGTTAAAGTTGCAGACACAAACAAAGACACAAGCACGCACCATCACACATGGATTCAGATACACTCGCTCTCACACACATCGGAACCCCAATAGACATTTGAACTCCACACATGACACACACAACATACACATACATGTGACGTTAGCATGTGCTGTGCCTGTGCTGCACTCTAGTTATCATGCAAACATATATCCATATACATACACACATTCGTGCTATTCGTGAGTGATGAATTTTCTATTGATGTACACGTGACGATAAACATGAGCTGAGATGACATTGAGGCATTGTGAAGGATGTCTCAAGGCTATTTTATTCATCTGAATAACAATCATACGTTGGAATGCATTGCAGCTCTTTTACAACAACAATGAATTGTCGAAAAGCCTATTTCTCATTATGACTATGACTTATGAACATAAAATGCATGCATGTTTGACCCCTCCCCACACATACACATAAAGATTACAAAACACCCGCACACAAAGAAATGCTGCTGACCATCTTAGAATATAAATACAATTTCCATGTGGTATAAGTGTTTGTTTTCACCACCACTTCTACCAAGAGCTGGTCACAACGACCTTGGGTGAAGCGGAAGGCCATTGAGAGTGGGTCTATTCCAAATAGCAACAACCAGTCACTTAATTATTGTATGAATTCCTGGTCCAATCAGCTATTAGCATTCCAACTTTAAACGTTAATAGATTTTCTGATCAAAGATAATCTTGTGCTCCAAACTAGGCTAGCGCTCCAAACTAATCTAGAATCTAAGATAATTTTACCTAAAAAGTAATCTAGTCTCCAAAAAAATCAGGCGCCGAAAAAAGTCTTTCTGGAGCCAGAAGAGGAAGCGAGTTGATCTTATAAAAGAGGAAACAGTTGTTAAAGCCCTCTGTCAGTTTTCCGTGCACATTGTTGGTTGCTGTAGATCAAATGTATGTCAATAACTACATGCCTGTAGACTTAAAGCATCCATCCACAACTCCTTCGACCCAGGGAATCATGCTCGACAACCATTTAAGAATACATACTTCACTCCTATTTAATCCGTTTTTTAGTGAGAAAGCAAACGAAAGACATCAGATTGTAGAGGGATGCCAGTCAGCTAGCCAGTCCCCCTCTGGACGATATCGGTCGGGGAGATTGAACCATCGTAACCTTCTCTCCCAGCTCCACTTAAAGCTACCAATATAATTTGTCTTGTAACTTGTTTCAAAAGCATATAATATGTGTGTTTACTTGTTTACAAAACGTGTAAATGTACAGATTAATTGAAAGTGTATACTCTCACTCACACAGTCTGTCTAGCACACACACACACACACACAGACACACACACTATCTTTCTCATGCATGCGCGCACACACACACACACACACACACACACACACACACACACACACACACACACAGACACACTATCTTTCTCATGCACACACACACACACACACACACACACACACACACACACACACACACACACACACACACACACACACACACACACACACACACACACACACACACACACACACACACACCAGTATCTCTCTCATGCATGCACACACAAACACACAACTCCTGCATTACTGAATGCATGAGAGAGGGAGCAACAGAGAGAGAGAGAGACAGAGAGCGAGCCAGGGAGAGATAGACGGAGAGAGCCAGATTGAGAGAGTCATCGACAGTGACAAAGAGATAGAGACAGAGGGAGAGTCATATGACCATCTCCAACAGAGCCAGAACGAGGTCCCAGACCTACGGAATGCGGAACCGACCCCTCTCTGGGACATCAGCGGTTCCCTTGGCGTTAGCGCTTCTGATGTTTCACTCCTGAGAGGCACAGGATACCAGGTTGAGGGCAAGCGGTCCAATCCTCAGGTCAAACTAATGGAATGGTGGTGACGCTATCTAGGGATGTCCACGTAGAGGCCTCGTCGGTTCAGCGAGGACACAGGAAGCCTTTCTGCCTGAACCTCTCTTTGGGCGTCCACGAAGAACTAAGTCCTATCCTAATTTAATATTATCGTCCCTTCTCTTCTAGGATTAGTTAAGGTAAGATAGCAAAAAAGTCAAACAAAAGTATGCACAGGACAGTAGCAGATAAGAAGATAACAATTTTCCTTTTTCCTTTTTCTTCACTTCTCTAAACCACATGTGATAGGATAATCCTCTTCAAGGTTTGATTTCTCCTAATTGATTAAATATTCTTTTAGAAATGAATGCATACTTATATTCTTTCTTTTTGAGCATGGCAAATTTAGACACTAGACTGACAGCCATTACTTGAATCTAGAACTACGTCTTGCTTTTGGAAGACGAATCAGTGTCTTTATCAAATCACATACCAGTTCCAATCAGAGCTATAAGGCCCATGATGAGAGGACCACTATCTTATCTTGGGCGGAGGGGACCTTGCATCATTCTTTCCTTTGGGTCGTTGGGGTGGATCCGCCTGTGAATATTCAAAAAGAAACTCGGAGAAACGCTGATATGGTCCATAGATCTGTATGACATCATCAGTAATATGCTAATTCTATATTGAATTAGCTTATTAGCTCAATAAAAACGCTAATGGATGCACAATTCGCCTTTTCATTTGTTTTTTTCTCCACTTTTTCTATATTTACTGGTCACCTATGGAGGGTTTGTGTCTGTGTGAGTGTGTCACCAAACTGCAGCACTTTAGAAATGGGTTAACAAATTCCTACCAGAGTCGCCCAGTAGGTAGTGTTTGGCGTAGCCAGGAAGAGTGTAGGGACCTGGCTCTGAGCCCTTAAACGTGCTGGTGTCTTTCTAACCCTTGATCAGCAGGGGTCTGGAGGGGCAGATGGGGGTTCAGATTGTCTTCTAACTATATCTGCAGAAGTCATGGGATATTTTGCATTGTGGAGAAAGAGGCAGAGGTAGGATTATTTTCCCTGGACATTCGCTTTTTTGACAATGTTGTTTTGTTTTTAAATTTCTATTGCAGGCATAGTCTGTGGTAGATCGTTCTGTCCATGGTGAAAAACACATCGTGAGCCTTCAGTGTAGGTGTTGCCAAAGTTTTCCAATGGAGTATTGAAGCCCAACCTCTGGAAGCGGAGTCAATGAGATCACAGCTTCCTTTGATGTTATAAATCCAAAACGCAAAGGCTTTCGAAATTTCTAAACCTAAATACATGTTTTAAGAGTTTTAAGAGCCGAAATCTCGTCTGTTGGGTGGCTATATTCTAAACGTCCAACCTTGCGTCCAACGCATTGCTGTTTGCCCTTTTGGCATGTGTTTAAGTTTGAATGTGAACAAAGTTCCAAGTTCGGAGTTCCCGACTGGAGCACCAGAGTGTTGCGAGGAGGGAGGGAATAGTTGCTGCCTGGTGGTTGATGCAGCTCATTCATAACGGACCTAACCTCTGACCCCCGGCTCAGGCGGAGCAGCAAAAGGAGCAGAGATTCCAGACGACACATGTTGTGTTTGGGTGTTGTTGTAATTCACATTCAGCAACAGATTAGATTGGGATCAGATAAAGAACACAAATAGTGTCACAACTTGTATTGTTGAGACAAAGTGTGTTTTTGTGTGTGTGTTGGTTCTGTGTCTCATTCTGCTGTCTACCAGTGTGGGTGATGTAGGCAGGATCCGATCATTCAGACGTTCACCGTGCACAAAGGAGACACAAAGAGATAAAGGAAGGAGAGCAATTGGAAGGTGATCTCTCTCCAGTCTTTAAGTATATGAATAAGAGAAGACAGCAGAGAGAGTGAAACCAGGGTTCACCTTACATTCACACAAACACACACACACACACACACACACACACACACACACACACACACACACACACACACACACACACACACACACACACACACACACACACACACACACACACACACACACAGATCTGGAGGAATACGTTTGTTCTAACCATTTTGCCCTTTCTTTTGTACGTAAAAGTACAATTTTGGTTTTCTTCCCAGTTATTCTTTCAACATATATAAACATATTCACAGATCCTTTATCATATAACATATTATTATATTTGTTATCATGCACAAATCAAATCAGCTTTTGTGCAATATGATAGAGATACAACGGGAGAGAGGATAAGCAAGCAAAAGACCTGTGATCAGAATGTATGATATGATTGTAACACGAGTTGCTTCTCTGTGTGGTTCTGTGGTGTTCCAGCTGAGAGTAGCGTCCATGAAAACACCAGCAGCCCAGTCGGAATAACGAGATGTTTGGTTAAATATTGAATACACCTGCGGCAGGGTTTATGTCAACACACAGCTCTACAGGGAAGTTATGTTTCACTGGCTATTTGACTCTATTGTCTGTGTGTGTGTGTGTGTGTGTGTGTGTGTGTGTGTGTGTGTGTGTGTGTGTGTGTGTGTGTGTGTGTGTGTGTGTGTGTGTGTGTGTGTGTGTGTGTGTGTGTGTGTGTGTGTGTGTGTGTGTGTGTGTGCGTGTGTGAGAGAGAGCGAGAGATGAAGAATAGGGAAGCTAACTCAGATTATTGCATTGAACAATGAATGTACTCAACTAGAATTATTTCCACATGCCAAGTTGTGCAATAACAAGTGGTTTTCATATGTCGTAAGTAATAAGGGCATGTATTTCCTTGTTGTTGTCAAAGAGCTGCCATGGATTCCAACGTGTGATTGTTATTCAGATGAATAACCGCCTTGAGACATCCTTCACAATGTCACATGCCTCAATGCCATCTCAGTTCATGTTTATTGTCACAATCAATAGAAAATACATCAGTTACGAATGGCAATTCAATGCTTTAATGCAGGCTTCCTGAAGTAAAACATTGAATAAAAACCGAGGACTATTAAGCTTATATGTAATATATATATATATATATATATATATATATATATATATATATATTATAGGCTTACACATGTGTGTGTGTGTGTGTGTGTGTGTGTGTGTGTGTGTGTGTGTGTGTGTGTGTGTGTGTGTTAAATGCTCTTTAAATGTTGGCCCATACATTTGTAGAGTAACTCAACAGAGTCCAAACTCTTCTGATGCGTGCTCCCTCAACGGTGAAGCGAGCTACATAGCTACCTAGCTCCCTAGAAAATGATGGAGGCGCCCAAGGAAAGTGTAGAGAGCCACTTAGCAATCATGAATGTTGGTTTCGAAAATAGAATGATTAACAAGGTTAAAAGATAGAAAAAAATCTGAACGGAAGGATTTTCTCAGATCATGATATTATTTGCTTTACTTCCAACCGGATTTGGCAAGAGCAAAGAGAGCATGGATGTCACTATGTTTTTTGTTTTTTTAAGAACACAATTCAGGGGCCAAATTTGGTAATATATTGATGTCCAGCCAAGACTGATATTCAGACTTATATTCACCTTTGCGGAATGAAAAGGGGAATATCTAGATGGTCCCATGAGAAACATCCAGCACATGTCGTAAGCTGACTCTGCTGTTCTTTGTATCTGTCTTGTGTTGCGCTGAAAAACATGCGTTTTGCTCATGTCTTTTAGCTTTTGTCATTTAATTGTATTTATTTTAAAGTTAGAACGCATTTCGTTGAGCTGTACGATCTCTGTGTCTCTCAGCTGTATCTGGGACCCTAGATTGAGATCCAAGCCGAGCTTGACCGGGATAAACGGACTACATTGACTTCCCGCGTGAACTCGAGATGGGGACGACGACTGTGTAATTTGTATCCTGTGTACCCTTACATCACTCACTAAGTCCTTGTACCCTTGCATCACTCACTAATCCTTAGCTCATCGCTGCACTTGCACAATGTCCGTTGATGTCCATCTCTTTAACAACATTCAGTGATGCTCGTTATTTTATATCAGTCCCGCTGCCTCCGTTATGAAAGAAAGCCAACGTGTCTGTTCTATGTGCATCCAAACACAGCAAATCCTCATTTAAGGGCCACACAGAGAGCACAGATCATCGTCGACGGGGGAATATAAGCCCTAGATTTGAGCTTGATGTGTTTCCACAGCCCATAATGATCATGTCCTGGCCTTCTGTGCTAGCAACAAGATGAAAACTAGTAGGAAAACGTTCTTTCAGCCTCTGGGGAGATGATGAGTCCAAGTCTATCTCTCTGGGAGCTTATCTGAGGTTTTCCTCAGCGAGAGGTGTGATCCTGAATTCACAAATACATCACATATATGCCGGCTATAAACCGACACATCCTATTATGAAAACATAATCTACTAATCCCTAAAAGGGAAACAAGATTCCACCACCTACACCTGTGACGCGGAGATAAGCAGGCACACACCACACGCAGGTACAGAATACATAAAGGGAGCATTCAGCCCTATGCAAAACTGTGGTGTGCTGACTGTACTGATTTTACATACATCAGTTATTAGTTAATTAAAATATGAAGCTTCATTGACAGTCAACCATCAACCGGAGCGCTTGTTAAATTATAGAACATATATCCCTCATTGGTTAAAATGGAGAGCTGTCAAAATTCCATACACAATACTTATTCTACTTACTCAGAATTTGATCACATGGGTCCTTTCGAAAGAATTTATTGAATAATTATTATTAGCTGGGCTAGTAGTAAATCATGAAAATGCTTTGAACAGCTAGTGAACACTGCTCATCCTTATTTGAAGTACTGTTGTTGGCTGATATACGACCACAAAGTGGGAGTCAGAGCTGAAATGTGTGGCCTTGGAATGCCCAGACATGATATGAAGATGTAAAACCAAACAGCCACTAACTTGCTAACCTCCAACGTCTGCATGGGACAGCGTCTCCGAGCCCACTGATGCTGGGAAACAAATGGGTCCCCACACAACGTCACTGCCTGTTACCGGGCAAGATCTGCTCTGTCTGTGTGTGAACAATCCAATGTTTATTGGAAATTATGAAGTGAGATGTTGAGTCATAAGGAGCACATCCTCCTTTCAACTAGCTCTGCTTTTGGTATGATTGGGACTGTGCACAGAGGGCTCCAATCCTACCCCTCTGGTAGGTCCTACAGGGTGGAGTTGGGTTAGGAGGTTTGCCACACTGGAGGAAACCGGTGTGGCTCTGTGCCCCTCCTCCTCTTATTTTATACCATTTCTCCATGGGGTCAATGATTGAGGCCTGTGGCTTCTCCAAATCACTGTCATGCCGATGATACCCAGATCTAGCATCCTTTATCCTCAGACGACGTGACCCCTGAACTACTTCAAATCATCTCACCACCGGGGCGCCCCGGTGGCTCACTGGGTAGAGTGTGTACCATTAAGATCCAGTACTTACCGCAGCGACCCGGGTTCGCTAACCTTGACTAAAAGCCTCCTGCTGACCCTAACCTTGGGCTACTACAACTCTCTACTGGCTAACTCTAACCCTAGACTACTGCAACACTCTACTCACTAACCCTAAGCTTGGACTACTGCAATGCTCTACTGGCAAACCCTAACCCTGGATGACTGCAACGCTCTTCAAGCTAGCCCTAACCTTGGATTACTGCCACACCCCTCTCGTTAGCCTTAACCTTGGACTATTGCAACACTCTACTGGCTAACCCTAAACCTAGATCACTGCAATGCCCTACGGTCTCCCAGCATACACTGCTGCACAGGATTCCAGAATGCAGCGGCAGCCTTGTGTTCATTCAACCAAAGTGAGCCCATGTCACGCCACACTACATCTCCCTGTCGCATCTCTGCATGACCAATCGTCGCTTCCCTTCACTTCCCAAAAAAACATGTTTTCCACGCGGGGATTGCTCACCCATCAGTAATCATGTCAGTTTAATCATCATGGGGACATTGTCCTCATGGGCCCGGGACACAAAGCTTTAAAGGGGACGGTTGGATGGGGCGGGGTAGGTGGAGGACCCACCTTGTGATGCTCATTCCTGGGAGACAATGGGAGCAACGTCCCCCTGCCCGGGGTCACAGCTGGGGGGTCAACGGTATGCTCTTTAGACATGTTTTGGGCAGTGCAGGATCTATTGGAATTTTCTATTTACTTTGCTTCATTAGGGTAAGCAACTCAACCATCTGTTTCAGGAGATTATTTTGTTCTGGTGGAAGTGTGTGTGTGTGTGTGTGGGGGGGGGGGGGGGGGGGTCCTTGTGCAAAGCAAGCAAAGTAATAGTTATAGTAATTATATTCATAGAAACGATATCGTCATTTATTTAGTTTACTGTGGTTCACAACAATTGGGAATCTGAAGTTGACGTCACACTGTGCAGAACGCTAGGGTAAAAGCGCCCATTTCGGAGTCGCTGTCACTGGTGGTCTATCGGTTCCGTCTCACAAGATGCAACCAGTGTGACGTAACTTCCCTTCTCTGACTCATTACATCAAACCCCTTGGAAGTGAAAGCTAACATGGCAATCTAACTCAGATCGCAATCGCAGGCTCCAGGATGTCCTGTAAAACAGGCGGGAGGTCCTAATATCCGCCCAACCAGAGCTGAAGAGCAGAGAGCAGCATCATCCAGGAAGATCTGATGAAAGACATACGACTGACATCTCAGCGTGCCTCATTTCCTCTTCAACAACAGCACTATGATTGGAGGACGAGGGGTCTGCTTCGGGTACGAATGACATCACAAATGCTAAGAATATTGCGAGGACCCCCGCTACGGCAATATCCTGATGTCGCTCATCCTAAAGAAACGATGCGGCGCCCCTCTTGTGTGTAGTCGACACTCATATCCTGCCTCGCTTGGCTACGCCTTTTCATTTTAACTGTCCTGGAGCCTGCAGATTCACATATGGGCGTGTGTGCGATATAAAACCAAACACACACACACATTCCATTCATGTTTCTGACGTTGACGGTGGTCTGCAAGCAAAGCTTGCTGGGAAAGACATACAATACATATTCATACACACATGTACAGACCCGCCCATATAGATGTCTGATTACAGACCTAAACCAAGTCATAACCTATACACGTACACACTCATGCATACAGGCCTATAACACACAGCCATACACACAGCTTCATGCACAGACAGGTGAGCGGGTTCAGTATTAATGCGGTCGCATACATACACACGTTCACAACCACGAGTCCCTGTGAGTCACATATATCCATCGGCTGAATGAACATACATGTTACGTAAGCAGGCACATTTAAGCAGATACACACAGACACACAAATACATTTCTATACACAGATAGGCAGGAAAATACACATGCACACACAAACACACACACATGCATGCAAAACCGACACATTAAATGTCCCATGGTATGAACAATTTTAACATTTTCTAACATTAATATGAGTTCCCCTAGCCTGCCTGTGGTCCACCAGTAGCTAGAAATGGCGTTAGGTGTAAAACAAGCACTATATCCTGCTTCGCCTTTGAAAAATGAAAGCTCAGACTCTCCGATTTCGAATTTGTTCAAAAGTTACCTCCCCTTTCACTTACTTGCCCACCAAGAGAATTTAGCCTGCCAATGAGACAATGAGCTACGACCCGTGTGAGCGCCACGTGTGTGTGTGTGTGTGTGTGCGTGAATACACACACTGTAATGCAAGTGTTCTTTGTTATTTGGATAACCGTTCTGGTGTTGGTGTTATGGCGCATACCACGTCGGGTTCTCTGACGTCTCTGGTAATTCCACAATGAGACTCGTAGTGGGGGTTATGTCAGCCATGGTTGAGCCAAGGAATTGGGGGAAAAGGAACTTTGGCTTTGACTCCCTGAAGTACATGAACTGCGACATGGAGGAGAAAGGGATTGTTGCACGCGATCGTCTCCCACTGGAGCCCCGCTGCCGCAAGGTAGCGGCAGCGGAGCTCCACCGCCGCGGGGAGGTGGTGCCTCGGCACAGCCCGCTGCCGAGGCGGTGGTGCCTCGGCGCAGCCCGCTGCCCGCTGCCGAGGCGGTGGTGCCTCGGCGCAGCCCGCTGCCGAGGCAGTGGACAATCGCGGGCAACACTCCCGCAGGAGCACCCGGAGTGTTCTAGAATATTTGCAGAACAAGGCCAAATGGTGTGTTCGCCTCGCCATTGCGATACATCTAATGTAAACACGAGCGCATGATACAGTGGCCGCAAGCTGCTCAGGGCCACACCCCCACCCTCCACCTTGACCTGCCTCTTAAAATTGGCACGTTTGTGGAAAGCTCATTGTGGGACTGGCTCGTAGTGGCTGTAATTCTGCACCAAGGCTGAATTTCTTGAACATCTTCTAGTACTGTATTAGGGGCCCATTAAAACCTATATATAAGCATCCATAAAGTCAATAAAGCCATGGGACCTTTAATATGTACCACACACTTTAGGTTTACTGGGCTGGTCCAAGTGTCCACCAGCAGACAACCCAACATAATATAATACTAATACTATGATTCATAATTATAGACGTCAATTTAAGGAGATATATAGTACATTGAGAGGACCTTGATTCAACATTCATGCCATATTGGCTCAACATGGATGGTAATCGTAGAGTCAATACAAATCGTAGATTTCTTGTTAATCGTAGTTTGGAAAGCACAAAATGCACACAATACCTTTGTCGGATGTGTGTGATGATTTGGGTATGGATATGTGTAACAAAAGCCTACACAAATGCATGGAATTATGCAAAAACACGCAGACAGGTGCAGGATAAAGGTGCACACAAGGACAGATGTTCATACATAGTTTTTAGCCTGATTTGATCTATACACTGCGGTGGAAAACTTGTAATGGACTGAAGGAACCTTTAAGTCCCTTGAAATGTAATTCCTAGGACCATAATCTCTGGGTAATTTTGGAGCTAACAAACTCACTCTTCAATTCACTTGTTTGTTGCGGCGTATTGCTTTTTTACGCCATCAGGTGCCGCCAGAGGACGACGGGAAGGTCTTCAAGATCACCACTTTAAGTTGTCAATACATCATCCAACTTATGGAGCACACCTATAGATCTTTTTTTTTTCCCAAGCTTCTATTAGCACCCCACGTAAGCATCATTGTAAATCGTATGTAGTCTTCTGCTAGTGGACACCGGGAGCTGATCAGCCCTGAGCTGCCCAACTGGAGGAATTGGAACAGCTGAATCCACTGCGATGAGTCTCAGAGGGAGGTGTGAACGACCTCATATTCACATCTCCTAGAAGAGGGTGACAGGTGTGCATTAAATGTGACGTAATGCAGTAGCACCGGAACTTTGTGATTGGCTGAGAGCGGTTCTTCCGTCGACCGGCCAGACCACGTGCTCGCTGCATTCATATGGAATACAAGTGCATGGCAGAGGTGTGAAATACAACCCATGTTTATCACAAGGCTGAGAGAAACGTTTGAGCGACACCTGCCATGCGGTGTATAATCGGGTTGCTGATATAAGACACAACATATTAAGACATGTAAGGAATTAGTCCTACATATGTAGCTGCACTGAGCCTATTGTTATATGTAAGTTGCCTTACATCTAAGCACAATGCTGACTAGTGACAAACATCCGGTGCCACAATTTGTACATTTTTAATGCTGGGCTAGAGCCTCAGAATCAGCCGGATCAGAGTCTGTTGGTTGGTTTCACTGGCTGAAATCGACACTAAATTTCATGCAAAACAGTCAAATTAACCACATGGGTTTAGGCAGCGGCCTCTTGACTCTGAACCAGACGGTGTATGCGCTGAACTTGCTTGAAATATAAGGTTCACATTGCCATCTAGTGGTGATCTAGCAGAGTTCAGATGGAGATTTAAGGTTGGTGCCTTCTATGGGTAGGTTGATCCATCCATCATACACATCAACTTAGAAAAAAAGGACTTGTAAGGGCTAATCAACATCACACTGGCAGTAAAAAGCGGCCACCTTAAACATTTGTTCACATGCTACCAAGGTAACCAGGCTTTGGAAGTCAGTTTGGTTTGAAGGATAAGGAAAAACTGGAAACAAGCACTTCTTTTTCAAAATCATTTAAGTTTACTCAAGTGCAAAGTCAAAAAACGGACAGCATAACATAAAAACGTTTCAACATTTTTACTCAACTAAATTGTTTAATCTTGAAATAACTCCCAAAATAATAACCAGAAATCATGCACTTCATTGTAGGTTTTGGTTAACAAAGTAAATATTGGAATCCCTCATGCAATTGAGCCCTTAACATTGTTTGCTACAGGCTAACAAAGGCTTATCAAGCCTAACTGAGGATAACTAAAAAGCGAGAAATCGCTCCGCGCCCCGTTTGGTTCATCGTGACAGATGTTTCTCAGCAGAAACTGCAAATTATTTTGCTCTCAAATCCACCTGGGGGATTTGGCATGACTGACTAATACAAAAACACATCAAGAATAACTATTCTTCAGAATGGAAGAATTGATTTAAACTGTCCTAAAAAATTAAAAAACACAACAAAACCAAGTTGACATGTTTTTCTACCTCCCCCCGTGGTAGAGATAACCCTGCCTCGACAGTCTTCGACTGGTCAGGTCAGCGAGGTCACTACCCCCCCGTTGGTTCAGAGTGACCAGGAAGTGGCTGTTAGCCCACCCTGAGGGGCGGAGCTACAAGAACCACACCGTCTCCTCTGACAAACAACATGGGGATGTTCCTCTTGGTGGACTACAGCAGGGAGATGGGAGCAGAAGGAAAACCACATCAATAACCTAGGTCATGTTAGTCAGGAGTACATTGTTTTTATCGTTTTATTTCCTTTACGATCGTAAATATCCTGAAACCTTTGTCTGTGAATTGTGCGACATAAATCAATGTAATAACTCCCTTACACTTAGGGGACATTTCAGAAGGAACTGCTTTTAGAGGGCTACTAAACCTACCAACCATCCCAGTGGACAGTAGATTGATATATCCATTGATCATACATCTGAGTGGACTCCCACTTTTTATAGCTTGTGATGCCTCATAGCATGAGGCATCCCCCCCACACCCCTCTTAAGCACTTATTGCATGTTCCACGTCCTGGCACTGAATGCATATTGTCCATCCTTGCACTTTAAAATGGTACTTAGCATTTTGTAGCATCTTAACCTTGCTATTTTTGTTGTATACAGGAAATGTAAAACTAACAGCTGTTAGTGACTGCACTTAGTTCTATGAACGTCCTTACTGTACCGACAGCAATGTATTGTTTCTCTTTCTTCTGAAAAATGTACTTATTGCAAGTTGATTTGGATAGAATCGTCTGCTAACTGCCCTAAATGTAAAAATAAAAATGTCCTAAATGTAGAATTGGGGCCCATAAGGCAGGATAAATAGTAAACCACACTTGCCCCATCCATCCAACCAACCCCTCTTGGAATACTATACGTTTCTGTGTCTTGTATGTCCTTTGTACAGCCCTTTTACGTCCCTCACCAGGACTCAACCAGGACTAGTACCTTGTACAGCTCCTCGTACGTCTCCTCGTCGATCTCCACCGTTGTCACCGTCTCCTCCACAGCCCCCAGGATCATGTTCAGGTGCTGGTCGTATGCCTGGAACACAAAAACACATTCACACTTGAGCTGGGATAGTGGGAGCTCAGGCCTAGACCACACTAGGGCCGGTTTGGATAGGACTCGTGGACAGGGAATTTGGGTGTGGAGTTAGCAACTGGGTGTGAAAGTATGAATGTATGTAACATTGTAAATTTAAACCTTATTTTGTTCACAGAAAATGCACAGGTGGGGCTTGTTCTTTCGGACCTGATCTAAGCTTTTCAATGGATTAATGAGTAAACATTTGGACGATAACAAAGTGAATATTTGTGCATGCTCACATGCAGTCTGCCGCGGAGCTCCCGATCGTTCCTCATCTTGACGTAGATCCTCTCGTCCAGACTGAGCCTGATCAGGTCCAGGGGCTCCTCCACCGTGTTGGTGGTCTGTTGCTGTGACACACACACACACACACACACACACACACACACACACACACACACACGGTTTAAATTAAAAAATAAGTACATTCAGTATAGAATTGACAGTATGCTCTTGTATTATACACTATATAGTCAGTATATACAATAGCATAGTGTATGGTATTAAATTCAGCCAGTATATAACAAATAACGAGTTTTTAAGTTGAATTTTGCGGTGGAAACTAGCTACGTGCCTCATGCACTCATGTGGTCACTGTTAACACGTAGGATGGCTGGCGAAGAAAATGTTTTTTGTAACCACCTTCCAATATCGAATAGTTTGAAAGTGCATGCGTCCTCGGCATTGTAAGTGGTTCAACAAAAGTATAGTTCAGTCCCTAGCCGACCGCGGAGGAGTATGTGACCACATAATGTGTATTGTGTGTACACATGCTGTGCTCGGTGGAACCAGAAGAACACTACTATTACAGGGAAACGGACAACAACCACAGCGCTAGTAACAAATGACACAAAGCAGCAGCCTAAAAAAAATATATATTAGTCCCCCTCTCCCTAATGCTTGCCGCGGTATACATGCATTTAGACAAGTTATTAACATTGATAGTTTGCCTTTGCATAATGCTTAGAAGATGGACCACAACAAAACGAACCACGATTGGTGTCACTACTACATGCTACATCGGTTGCTACTTGATGCTAACTGAGTAAGTCCTGTTATTCGCCTTAGAAGACTACCAATGGGAAATAGTCCAACCGATCAGTGTGCCTCAATTTAGTTCCCATTGAGAGTAGGTTAATTGAGAAATATTCATTGACAATATGCGGTAAACTATTTGCGATATAAAGTGTGTAAACGTGCAAACACTCACAGGTTCGACTTCATCCGCCATTTCTACCACGTGACTCGGAAGACATCAGGTTGCCAGATCCATCAGATATACGTATTCTAATTTACCTAAAAGGCCACGCGTTCGTTTTATTCAACAATGCTTTTTTTTTCCAATTTAGGTTTTCTCTTAACGCATTCATCTATTAACATTTTTGTAATTTAGCTTAATTTGAATGCACAGTTTGTAAACGTGTTATAAATAAATTGAACTGTTCATGTCTGGACAGGGATATACCTACTTAATTAATCCACTTCGATCACTAAAGAAAGAGTTCATGTGAATTGTTGAGAATTAATTCGGAAATGCATTCATTTGAGAGATGCTTTTGTATCGATCTGACTGCAAGGGATGATACAGCCTTTAGAGCGGAGGATGTCGCCCTAACCTGGCAACTTGGATTGAAAGATCGAGTACCACTCTCTCCTCTTCTTTCCATCTCCTCTAGTTCAGCCAACTGGACGGTCGCTTTTGTTTCACAACGTAAGTTATACCGAAGCTCATTATAAGTTACTTCTGAAATTTAAAACATTTTTATTGTAATAATATTAGGTTATCTTCAAAGAAATGTGCATTGATTATGTAGAGGCTTGGGTATAGCAATTATTCTAAAAGCGCAACAATTGTTTTTCCCTAAAAATATATTTAGCTGATGATTAGGTAATCGAAACAGCAAACGATGTAGGCATAGTCTACCGTTGAATGTGTTTTAAGTGTTTCAAATCTTAACATGAAAAGTGATTCAAAGTTTCCCCGTGCGTTGTGCCACGTCGACTCTCGACTCGAGTGTGTGTGTGGGTGGTCCACCTCGGAGCGACCTCTGTGTTCGGTGACCCAATAGTTCTGCTTCTTTCATAAATTATAGTATGTTATTATTTCATTATCAAGAGGACCTCGGTTTTGCCTCCACTCCACGTTCCAGCCCAGTGCCCCATACTGGGTCTGTTCGGTAAGGAGGGACATTAGGGCAGCGGTGTTACCCATTCCACTCTCAGCTCCCCCCGTAGCTCTGCGGTGGAAGAGATCCCTGCCACATGCCCCCGTACACGGCCCTGCCGTGTTGAATAAGATCTATGGTTGTAATATGATATTGCATTGTATTCTGGGAAGCAGGGGATAGTCTATTTATAGCCTATGTGTCGGATAACAGCCATTGTAGACCCACACGAGGTTTTGATAAGCTTTTAAGAGGAATATATAATGGTAAAGAACCGGGCTCAATGTCATCATTGAGATTAATATTTTTTTTCCCCGTGTGCTTTGCGCTTTGAGTGTGAATTCTATTAAAAAAAGTTTTGCGGGTTAAATGTGTTCACGTTTTGTAATCGCATTGACCTTTGGCACATTTGTGAATTGCTGCCCCTCATAGCCCAGGAGTAACATGGAGTTCGGCCACAAGGTGTCGCTCCTGGAAAGGAAGTAGGTCGCCGATCGATCACCAGCCAAGTTCGGAGAGGAGAGAGAGGACATGTATCAAATCCACGTTTCAATCAGCAGGAATAAAAATTAAAATATTGAACCACGTTAGACATTGGTAAGAATTTCGGTCATTAGTCTCAACCAATAAATATTTTTTTACATAATGCTGATTTTGAAATGACTTTTGAATGTATAATACACGTGCATGTTATAAACCTGTTTCACTTGAATTTAATTCTTATTCTTTCTTTTGCTGGGTACTGAATTGAAAAGATAACATAAGTCTTAATCTATCTCATTGCCACTAGAGGGCGAAGTTACATTATGGGCGTATTAATCGGTACCAGCAGTATTTGACATATCGATATGGCAATAACAAAAATAAGCAAAGAATTCAGAGGAACGTTTTAAGTTTTGCCTTAAATAAATGCTCAATACAGAAGTTAAGCATATTAATTGGGGATATTTCTACTATCAACCAAGTAGTCCTGCCTGAACTTTGATTTGAAAAGATTTTAAGTTTTCAGTTGCAATTTCAAATCTCCAGCAGCGCTGTTCAGCTGCGATAAAGATAGTTCCTTACTCAGAATAGGCTCTGTAGGCCTACTCCATTAACCCGGCGTTCCGGGAGACCAGGTGGCTAGAGACCTCTGCTGGAAACAAAGTGAAACTGCAAGAGTTCACAAGGTTCTCATCAGTTTTCCGGGGTCGATTATCGGTTTAGAAATTGCTTGTAACAGCTAATCAGAACACACCCGATTGCAAAATAGAGGCATTTTAATACACTCTGTTGTAGGACACACTATTATAGTCCCTCCAACTCTTCAGGGTGGCTCCACGTTCTAACCATCCAGGCAAGATTGTAGTGACTGCGGGTTAGATTCCCGCCTGCTGTCCTCTGCTGAATGTCATTCCTTCTCTCTTCTTCAACCTACTTTCATTACACCCTTCACTCTTCTTTCCATGAAAAAATTAAAGCCCTAATTATATATTTAAGTAAAACAGGGACAGACGGCCCACCGTCTGTTCCTGAAATACACACAGTCAACAGAAAGGAAGGAGGAGAAAGGAACGTTGGAGAGGAGCAGAAGGAGAATAAGCTAGCGTTCTATATCGGTCGTTACAGTGCAGGGCCACTGAAATAGACCCTGCTCAGACCACCACTCACACACTCATCTGGCTAATGAGTGACAGCTGAATCATGGGCTTTTAATTATGAATGACCACCCGGTCATTGGAGGATGGATGGATACACACAGAGTCCAACACACCCACACACACACACACACACACACACACACACATGCACACACACACACACACACACACACACACACACACACACACACACACACACACACACACACACACACACACACACACACACACACACACACACACACACACACACACACACACACACACAATGATGAAAATAGGATATAGGCTATAGCTTTCCAGCCCCACTCACATCAAATCCACAAAGCAAGCCAAAAATGAAACGTCCTTTTTTGATAAGAAGCTCAGGGCAACACAATGTCAATATTTGTCCAACAAACTCTTGAAACCTTCCTTTTCAGTTTCATCTTCCTCCCAAATAAAATGACATGTCTTTTGGTTGAAATTGATTTCCAAAATGTATGGGACTCAGATTCTTTGTCATAATAACGTAATTGTGTTTCTTGTTAAAAGTCCACATTCAGTAGTAGACAAAGACATAACTATCAGTTAACCCTGCGGGATCACACCTCCTTCTGATCTCTGTTCCACTGCCGCTGGAGGAACTCTCCACACTGAAATGAATAAGATCAAGTGTACTGTTTTAATCCTAGGCAGGAACCTAGGCTATCACAGAGGAGAGTTCAGGAACAAATATATGCTACTATTACTGCTGCTATAGACATGACAAGGCCACCATTATAGATAAGGTCAGACATTTAACCAGGACAATCTATCAGTCCTTCTCTCCCTTTACCTCCCCTCATCTCTTTGCCACTTTCTTTGCCACTCCCTCCCTCTCCCTCCCTTTCGCTCCCTTCTCTCTCCTTAGGGGTTCCTCTAGTATAGATGTGGGCCACCGAGACAGAGCTGATGGGAGACTATTAGAATTAGAATGGGAGCAACAGGATATGTCACCAGTCTAGACAGAAGTCTGGAATACCTCCTCCATGACCTAAGAGGAGATAAGAGTGGATGAGGAGAAGAGAAGGAAGGTGGAACGAGAGTAGAAGAGAAAGTGAAGGAAAAGAGAGAGGAGGAGAGATGAATGAAGGGGAGACAAGGATGGATGTGAGGAGAAAAGGTGGAGAGGAGATGAGGAGAAAGCAGAGTGGAGGAGAGGAGAGGAAAAGGGGAGGAGAGGAGAGGGGACAAAGGCTTTTTGTTATGAAGAACGAGATCAGAGTTTTTAAGAGGAGAAGAAGGCGAGAGGCTGGATTTTGAGAAATTAGGAAAGACGGACAGAAGACAAGCAAACCTAAGTGTGAAAGGAAAATTGAGCAAGAGAGATAGAGAGAGAGAGAGAGAGAGAGAGAGAGAGAGAGAGAGAGAGAGAGAGAGAGAGAGAGAGAGAGAGAGAGAGAGGGGCCGTTGGATAGAAAGATATAGAGGTGAAGTCAAGGCGCTGGAAGTCAAATTACTCATGTTGTCTCATATTAATGATAAATGCCTTCTATTAAAATTGACCTCACCATGAGTTGAGGTCAGTATACAGACTGTTCATTCACGCTGGGGCAGGTAGGTTCAGGTGTCCAAATCTGCCAAATGGAAAATCAAATAACTATTTCTAATCCAGGTGATTAATTCTAGTTGATCCGGTCCAGTCTTTCCAGTCGAGCTGATCTGGTCCAGTTCAGCCGGTCCAGTTGATCCAGGAATCCTGCATGACCTTAGAGACAGTCGAGATAATTTTCATGCTGATGAATCGTACGCACACACTCATGCACACACGCATGCACGCACGCACGCACACACACACAGGCACACAAACAGGCAAACACAGGCACACACAGAGCTACTGAAGGTGTCTGTTCATAATGAATGGCTCGTTATCCAGGCTAATGGATCAACTGAGGCATCGACGGCGTGCTGTATGTCTTCCTCTAATGAACAATGAAGCAGCTTGTAACATGTATTACAAACCTAATGTTCACAGACTGCTTAGCATCCCTCTCTCCAGCTCCGACTTCTCTCTCTGAACACACTCAATAACAGTGTGGCTATTGCTATGCAGCGGACACTTAAGTCCCTGGCAGTTCTACATTGGGGGTGGAACTCAGTGCCATTGGGCTGGGAGTCGAACCCCCTAATGAGCATCCAGCCTGCTGCATAATAAGCACAACTTCTGAGATCTATGGTCTGTCTCGCACCGCATGGATTTATGAACACACGT